>NC_033802.1:14531172-14579523 GCF_001876935.1 Asparagus officinalis | reverse complement strand
CACCCCCCCCCCCGCCGAGACAGCAAATGCTGTCTCGCGAGCTTGTTTTCCGCCAACTGTTCCTAGGGGTTATAAATACCCCCCGAATGCCATTTTTGAGAGGGGGCTTATTTCAGAGCAGACAGAGCAGAGTTCTTGAGCTTCCGGCAATCCCTTGAGATTTGAGCTTTGACTTGATTTCAAGAAGAACGACTATCTTACTTTGATAAGATATCGTTTCAAATTCTCACTTCGATAAACGAAGGAAGAATCATTAAACCCCTCACGATTCAATCAGAATCTGTGATTTGGTGGTCCATGAGTCAAAGCACTTCCGACACAGGCAAAGATCCCACGCAAGCAGCGATCCAAACAATGATCCTGCGTTTGTTTCTCAAGAGTTGTAATTTTTCCTTTTGTTGTGTAAAAGGAGTCTTATAAAAAGGCTATCTCTTTTTTGAATTTATTGTAATCGACCGAAGATATAATGAATTCCATGACAAAGTCAACTTTTGACGTAAACAATGACGGTCGACCGGGACGAGCTCCAGAGACTACCCAGGTCTCTGCCCTACACGCGGTCGACCGTGGCGGTCGACCGTTAGCCCAAAATCCAGTTTTTTTCCAGATTTTTGTGTGTGTCGTGTTCACGTCATGTTTTTTTGATTCAAACATGGTAAAAACGTCATGAATCTTGCATATAAACATGTTACAGTAGATAGAAATATCTAAAAATAAAATCAACATATATAACCATGATTTTATGCATTATATTTATATTCAAAACCCTAAAACATGCATAAAAGTGTAAAACGATGAATCAAACTTCTCTCTTTAGATTAACCATATTTTAAAATCATATTCAGATCTTAAATACATCTGTAAAATTCGTTCTCAACCATTTTAGCATGAAAAGACCTAATTTTTATACATATAATACAAACGAGTTGTCTTTTATTCATAATCTAGTCATTTAGGCTCTACAAAACATGTTTAAATCACTTTAAAAACATTTTGAAAACTGAGAGGGGGATTAGCAGAGATGATACTCACCTGAGATTATCGAAAAATATTTTAGAGGCAAGGTTGAAAGAGATCTCCACTCCAAAAGCCAAAAACCAAAAAAAAAAAAAATCCCGCTCGAAAGCCTCCAATCTTCTCTAAGAAATCAAACTAGGGTTTAGGGGATTTGGTGGTTGTTAGGGTTCTTAGGAAAATTAAGAAAACATGAAAAAACTCATATATATATATATATATATAATCCAAAGGAGGTTGGCGGAATGTCGGATTGAAGCCTATACAACAATTCAAGTTAAAGATCAAGTTCAAGCTTCATCCGCAACGTTTACCAAGTCAAGCTTAATTGAAGATCAAGATTGCTTGGGTAATGTAGTTTAGGATTTATATTATGTGTGTTAAGTACTCTAAGCTCAATTATCTATACACACACATTTTATTAGTTTCCTTGTATATATATGTAATCACATATATATACAACACAAGTTTTGGTTTTCATGTTTATAAATATGAAATTACATGTTTCATATTTATTATTGTGATTTGGTTTATCTACATAGATATGAAACAAATATATTTTTATATACATACTCATAGGTTTCATTTTCTATTGTATTTGTGAAAATATTGTATTCTCAGTTTGTAGACTTCAATGTCAGTTTATACATGTTTTACTAAGTCTATAAAAACATTTCACAAAGTTTCAAAAGTTGGTTTATGTCAAAACATTAAAATTCAAGTATCTCGTATTTTCATGTTTTGGACTATTTTGTAAAATGATGATATTTTTCATTTGGGAGGTCCTTTCTGATAACCAGTCGTTGTAGCATGTTTATTATTATGTCTACAATCATTCCCCGAAGTTTTACATTTTTTGGAATTTATTTGATATTTTTAAACAGCGTTTTAAAATCAGAAAAACAGTTTTTAGTTTTCTGTCATATCCGTTTTCGGTCGACCGCACCGGTCGACCGAACCTGAGTTCATATGTTCTCTGGGCGACAGAGAGTCTGTCGGTCGATCGGTCCGGTCGACCGATGAAAATTTCCGGTCGACCGATGAATTTTTCGGTCGACCGACAAGGTCTTTTTCTGCTTCCAACGGCTAGTTTTTTGACCGTTGCCTTGGGGCTGTTTTTGTCTTTTGCTCAGGTTTTTGGCTGAATTCTTGGGAGGCTATATATACCCCCATTGCATTCAATTCTATAACTAATAAGAGAAAAAGTTTTTAAGAGGTTTACAAGTTTTGTTTAAGGGTTTAGTGTTTGATTAAAAAGCTTTTAAGCATTTACAAGAGTTTGATTTGTGGAGCAAATTTCACAAGAGCAAGTCGAGATCATCCTTGGTGTTTGAGCATTCATTCTTCTCCCTCTCTCTTTTCATCTATAGAGAAGTTTCCTTAAACTCAATTCTAGCATTTTATAAGTTTGTTCTTAATTTCATAAGCTAGATTTCATATTGAGTTTATATTGTTTTATCTCTTTGTTCACACACAACCTATTGAGCTTATTATATTTATATTCATAGTATAATTTAGGGTTGTGGGTTTGTGACATTGAGAGTGAGCTTAATTGAGTTCTCACCTTGTTAGAGAGAACAATCATTTGTCATATTGTGCCTAATTGTGAGGATTCACTTGTAATACACTTGTACACCGAGAGAAGTGTGTGGTGAGAGACGGGGTCGAATCCAAGAGGAGTGGCGTCGGTTGACGTGCCTAGGGAGAGGTTGTAACCGAGCACTTGAGGAGGAGGACACGGGCTAGGACCAACACTTAGTGTGTGAGGTGTGATTACATAGTGATTGTATTGTGAGGTGTAAACGTTGTTCGGGTGAACGTAGAAAACCCGGTTGTGATAGTGGAGATCTCCTCGAGGTGAGGAGCGGAGACGTAGGTCGTGGGGACCGAACTCCGTAATCATATTGTTTGTTTGTGATTGCATTGGCGCTCGAAAGCCTCCAATCTTCTCCAAGAAATCAAACTAGGATTTGGGGGTTTTGGTGGCTGTTAGAGTTCTTAGGAAAACTGAGAAAAACGTGAAAAAACTCATATATATATCATGAAAAATGAATATGGGTTTAGAAATCCGAAACCAACTCAAAACAGGAGAAAAATTCTCTGCAAGTTTCACGGTCGACCATGGCGGTCGACCGGCTGCGATCGACCATGGCGATCGATCGGCTGTGGTCGACCGTGGCGGTCGACCGGACTGGGCATTTCTAGTTTTTCATGAGTTTGGCCATTGTGCATGTTTCGGCTCTTTTCTCTCTCATGTATGAACTTGTTCATACTCAAAACATATGGTATTATACTCATATACCATTAAATGATATTTATCATACTAAATATCCATATATCATAATCAATCTCATATTAATATATCATTCAAAAATTATCGGGGTTTTACAATGCATATATAACATACATATAACAATAGGGAAAACATAATACATAGTATCCTTACAAATACTTCACAATCAAAGTAAGTTAATCATAAAAAATTCTCAAAATTTTTGAGTTATGCGTATTTTAGCCTCTCAATCTAGAAATTTCTAGCGAACTCTATACATGAGCCCTAAGAAAACTCTATACTAGATCCACGACTCGACACAGGATATCCTAATGATGGTGGAACGAGAGTTCTAATACTAGTTGTGGCACCCCTGGTTTCACACATGGCTGTAGTCCAAGGTGAACCAAAAGATGTCGTACCTGCCATGCACCCAACACTATGTAAAAACATGTTTCACCATCACATTAATATCGCTCTAGCATATATCAAAAATAAGAAGTGAGAGTACAAGCAGATACGTCAAAGATAACAATACAAGGAACACAACATAGAGAAGAGATATCTAATAATAACTATAATCTTGTTCCAATAGAAGAAAAGAAAATTACATCTGATAAACTGGAATAAGAACATCAAATCTCTAATACATAAGAGTCAACTGAAAAGTACATAGGGTCTCAGCCTCCAAAATGAAATGCATCTCTAAAAGAAAACTAAAATCATTGATAATCCACTGTGGAGCACCAAATAGCTACTTATGAATGACGGTGACTATGTTGAATCCCTGTCAACCTGTGACTCTTCGAAACTCTGACCCGTTACCTAAAAAGAGGGGAATACAATAGCATCAGAGCGCTAGCGAGAACATCTTCGCCCACCCCCAAGGGAAGGGATACTCGTATATAATAGAGGCTCTACCTATAACATGCATAGTCTACCTATATCATTTACCTTGTACTAAGAAAAGTTAAGATTTAGAAATCCACAACACGAGATGAGTACGTCGAGGGAATAATCCAAACAAGAAAACCCTCATATATATCATGTATCGCAAATTGCGTATCACTAAATATCAACTCCAAAATCCTATAAGTAGACAAGCAACAAAAGAAAACACATCACCAACACCTCGTCCAGAAATATGTCATACATGTCATATAATAATATCTCACACTACACTTGGGTAGGTGGCACGGAACGAAAATACAAACCTAAGATATACCTTGTCAAGGACACATCGTGCATGTCTAAACACAATATTACACACATTACCCTCGGGGTAGATGACACGGGAGAAAATACACAATCCTATGTAATTCTCTTCAACTAAAATGGTGTGGAATATAGGTGCTCACAATATCCCGTGGCGCATCGCGAAATCTTGTGGCTCACTACCCAACTCAAATACCCTACGGAGTATAGGCATATCAACCTAATCCGGAACACAATGCAATCAAAAGGGATGTGGAGTCTCGGTACTCACAACATTTTGTGGTTCATCGCAATCTTATGCAGATCATAACCAAACTCGAACATCCATAAAGAGGTATGATGCGGAGCATAGGTACTCGTAGTATCCTAAGGTTTATCGCAATATCGTGCGGCTTACAACCTACCTTGACCATCCATGCGAACGTTGACACTGACTATACAACTCGATAATTGTCACTCCTACACCGCGACAACTCGACACATGACCATGCACTCCCGAGGATCTGTGCATGCCTAAACCAAGCGTGTACCCCACTATGGACACGCACGTGTATCGACGTGTGGTCCCGTTCTTCGTGTTCATGGCCAAACGTACATAGAAAATCATTACTTGCAAAATAGCTCCAGATCAGTCGACTGATTCTTGAAATTAGTCGACCGATAGTGAATCAGTCGACTGATTTATCCCATCAGTCGACCGAAGTGAACATGCACAAAACATGCAGAAATAACAAGCTTTGGTCGGTCGACTGATAGATCCTATCAGTCGACCGTCCAGAAGAAAATTATGCAATTCTCAGGGTCAAATCGGTCGATCGATACATGGGGTTGGTCGACCGACCAGAGTACTAGAATAGGAACGTGGTTTTCAAGAAGTTAACTCAGTTTTTCTCAAAAGAACTTGTGAAACATTATTATGGGGTGTATAAACATGTTTAGATCTCGTGTTTAACATAGTGGGGGTTTGGCCAAAAATTTATTCATCATCAAAACATGATTTTTGGGATCTAATCTCCCTAAATATCACTTAAACAGGTTTTAGTTGATTAATTTGGGTTCTACTCATCAAAATCCTATCTTTTCTTAATTTCGTGCTCGGATCTGTTGATCTTATTTATCAAATTAGGTTTTTAAACTATTAAGAATAAAAAAGTAAGGGGATGGGTTTGGGAAGAGATGAACTTGCCTTCCAAGATCGCCTTAATCTCCCAAACACGTGAGGAAACGCGATCCTCCTTCAAAGGTTCTTCGGAAAACGAGGTTGATAAGCTAGGGTTTTGAGGAGGATGACTGTTGTAACGTGATAGATGAAAATTCGGGTACACACACACACACATACTAATTGGATAAATTTTTTAATTTTTTAATTTATTATTGAATCATTTCATTATTATTTATTTTATTTAATCCATGTTTCAAACATATGGATAGAATTTAAAAATTAAAAAAGATTGAATAATGAAATTACATTTATGTATCAACTGGGTGATAATAGATTGTTTGCATACTTAACAATAGAAAAAACAATGAATAATTTTATAAAAGAAATTTATTTGATATACACCATTGATTTTCAATCAACCAATGCTACCTATATACAAATGACAACAGACAATCTATTTAATCATAATCATCCAATATAAATGTTACTAAAATAGTAGCATCAAATTTTTTTCTTTAGTCTTACTTATTTCTATCCCCTCAAAACAATTAATAGTCATGCAACAAGCAGTTGAGATACTATAAATATCTCTCTTTATCATTGGATATTTTGAGCTTTAATGGTTCCAAATTTTTTTCGAGCAGTTAACTAATTATGCCTATTAGGAGCGTGAGATTTTCTGATTACATGTCTATGAAACATCGAATCAAAGTAAATCGCAAGATGGTTAAAAACTACAAAGATAGTATAGAGCAAGATTTTTTTAGAAGGCAAAGAACCAAAGAATCATACTCTTAAAATAGAAGTTATGTCATTGATAAAATCAATTGTAGATGAAACCAAATGAGGATAACCATGATATTATTACTAAAAATAATCTTATTTGTCTTTACAAATATGGATCATCTTTAATTGATAATTCTCATGTAGAGTTCGCTCTCAGATTGGGCTCTAATAAGTTTCTTATTAGAATAAAATTCCGCTGTCATAGATCCACTAAAGCTGGCTTATCATAAGCTAAAAACAATGACATATAGAAATATTGAATCACCAAAGCTTTTTTGACTCATTTGATACCCGAGTTTTTTAGTAAGCTACCTACATTTATGGCTTCTCCCGAGGCACGACGACGAGAAGGCTCTGCTAAGCAACCATTTGTTCTCCCTTCTTGTTGAAGAATTCTCTCGCGGGTTCAACTACCATCCATCCTTTGACATGCCCTCGGCGAAGAGGGCAGGAATCAAGATCTATGGACTCCAAGTTTTCATCATCGTTGTTGGTTTTGGTGAAGGCTTTATTAAACTGGTCAAGGCAATTGGAGTGGCGATGGCTGGTGGCACACATGTAGGAGCGACAGCCCTTGTCGTGGGAGGAGCAGGGGAGGAGCACAGCGTTGTGTAGGGACTTCATGCATACTGAGCATTTGGCATCCTCCTAATTTTTTTTTCTAATGCTAAGGATGGTGATATACTCCTTGGGTTGCCTATGCCCTATGACATCATAATGTTGGTGTAAACGAAGAGGGTACGTAGCTAAGATGATACGACGAGTAAGTGATCTGCTACAGTGACTCCTTGCAATTCTTTCCATTTTCTACGAATACTGAAAAAGGAAAAGGAAAATAACCAGATAAAAATAAATCAATATATAATGTTATTCGTCAAGAACGCGTATACACTCGTAGGAAACAATAGGTGAAGTTAGCACAAATTCCTTCTACTCTGACACCATTTAAGCCAACTAGTTGACGTAAGTTCTGTATGGCAAATATCCATTCAAAAGTCACAAAATTGCATAGTCAACTCTAGATTGGAGATAAGTTACAATATTAAACCTCAAAGAACTCTTGCGAGGTTTTAAAGTACATGATCTAACTCTTGTGAATCTTTTGATTTATGGCCATCTACCATTTCATCTAATTGTTCTAGGAACATAAAAATATTCGGTTCAAAATATAATAGACCCCAAAAGTGTATTGCATACATTATCTAGAGGTTAAAAAAAAGAAACCTATTATAAGCAAGTCATTGAAAGAATGCAATGCAGACAAGAATGCAGTCTTTAAGTATATTTTCAAGTAAACGAATATGTGACATGTTTAATTTTTAGATCCAGATTTCGCACACTTCAGGCCCTGAGCTACCTTTTCACTAAGAGATCTTAAAACTTTGGATAAGAATTGATCTTGGAAGGAGGTTTGGTTTTGTAAATTATTCCACCTGAAAAAAAATGAAAGAAAGAAAAAATTGTTGCTGGAGTGGCCATGGATGTTTATAACCGATCCTCATAGAGTTGTAGGAAATACTTATACGGATCTTGATCTTATATTATAACATACATATAAAATACAAACTAATATGAGTCTTGAACACACACAAAACACACCCAACAACATACAAAGTGACACACACAGACACAAGCGCACACAAAGACAGTTGTACGCAAATGCATACATACCAGATTGTAAACGTGGAAGTATGTTGATTTTTTTAATTATTCTTACTGAAAAAGGGAGAGAAGAAGTGTTCTGTGTTGGATTGTAGTTTTATACTTGGTCCCAAAATAGTTAAAACATGTACTAACCATACTAAATTTGAAGTACGAATTTTAGTAATTTGTATGTCAGTCATTAGATTTACATTGTGTGTAATTGATATCTTCACCTTCAGTTTAAAATAGTGATGATGCATGTATTTCGCACCACAATTTCTGTTCATGTTTTTTCCTTGAATGTTTTTTCACATTCTTTCTAAAAATTAATATTACGACCAATCAAAATACGTACCGAAAAGGCATATATTGGTTTCCCTAATTTTGAAATAGCCCTGATTTCAAGGAATTTGATGATAAATGTGATAGAATCATTTGGTGAAAGGTCTGGTTAACATAAAATTTGAAAATAATAATAATTAAAAGATCAACATATATCTTTATTTTATTTACAAAACTAATCACTTCCTCAACCTCTACGAGCTTCTTTTCTTCAGGGAGCTTGATCTTATAACCTCTCGGCAGGAAAGTGATAAACCATAGAATTAGATCTCTATATCTCTATATCTCTAAATAACTCTTTCACCCTCGCTATAACCCCACCAGTGTCAATCCTAAAACCAATAAATAACACAAAAAATTAAAGCAAAGGGAAACAATTAACAAGCAATTAAAGTAGCCCAAATTTAGAAGTTTTCAACCTTGAGCTCTTGAAGTCCTCCATGACATTGAGGAATTCATCATATTTTCCCCTCTTATCCTGAAATATATCTTTCACAGACTTTAGATAATGAAGGGCATCGCTTGCTGTGAGCTTCGGACTATTACTAAAATACTCTTTTAAGTTATGAATAATCAGGTTTGTCGTCAAAACGTAGTGAATGACAGTAGTGGAAGTTGGATGCGAATTATGTACGATATCCACGGCAAAATGCTTGAAGATAATATATCAATGTTGTCATGATCAAAAATTTATATATCTATTTAGTCATTATTAAGAAAAGTAAGAAAAGATGTTGTCAAGGCTCTCAACTTCATTATGTGAATTAGATCTTACCTCAATAGAGGTGGTAACTTTTTTTTCACTAATTTTTTTATATTTCTACTTCTTTGTTCCAGCTTTTAGACCTTGCCAGGGAAGACTGGAAACAACAAGAAAAACAAACTTTTGTTACACCATACTATGGACAAAGCTATTAAAAATGAAGTTAAGATAGACACCATACCTTCCTCTTTAAAAATACGTGAGAACAACCCCAAGAGATTCCAAATCATCCCTCCTGTTTTGTTCTTAAGATTCCAATGTACATAAGTCAAGCATATAAAATATGATGACTATATGCCAACCTCATCAAAAGGGTCATCCTAATAAAAGTAAACCTATAGAGTTTGTTGGCATACTGCAAACAAAATAAGCTTGCAAGCAAGTAATAACAATGCCCATTGCTTACAAAGGTAAAAGAGAGGACCAAAGATGGAAGGCACTAAACCATACATGTATTTCAAAACACACCAACATCCAAAGGATCAATCATTCACTACAAAAATATAGAAAAGAGAGTGCTTCCCTAGAGGCTAAACATAAAACATTACATGTCATGACCTTGTAGATGTCAGGCTACAAGTAGACATACATTCATGATTCATCACATAGATTCCACCAAATAACAAATCATACAACAGCCCAACAGCATGGGGTTAAGAACAGGAAAGTTTGTATGTAATATAACCTAAAACCACAAGTCTATGCGGTATCTAGTAAAGTCGCCACCCACAGATCTATGAACATCATTAAAGCAACCAGACCACAATGAGAAACATACTCAATTGGCATGACCTCGAATAACATCAAGGCCCATCTCCGTAGGATCGGTGACTTGCAGCTCCACCTGAATACCATCCAACTCCCTCTTGAACTTGTCGTTAGAGCTTGCATAGAGCATCTTACTTCTCACCCTCGCAATGTCTGGAGACCTTCATGCAAGGGAAAACAAATACAAATCATTACCGCAACCTAAATCCATATATTATAGAAAAATTTAGTAATTTACCAAGCAATGAAGAAGAACTTGTTCTTCTGGCAGTTCTCCTCAGTGACAAAATCAAAGTCATAAATCGCATATCGACATTCGTTCTCATGAAGGCTCGTAGTGAAATCCTCGTAGCTCATAGTGGGTTAACGAAAAATACTCCTAAAAACTGACATAAATAAATGTTCATATAATTGAGTGACAGTTGGGAGACACTCGTTGAATCAATGTTACACAAAGCACTAAATATAGCTTGTTAGTGAAAAGAGCACTCTGACCTTGTTCATATTGTAAAGAGCTTCAACCATATCTGATGATCTATTCCTAACTGTACCAGCCACCTGGATATCCAAATGAATAAATGATTGCATTATATTAGGGAGACCTGTAACTACATTATTGCTTGCAGGTATGCTGTTAACTAAAATACTTTTAAATCAAAATCAAGCCTCCAACAATGAGGTAACCTTCTCCAATCCTTGCCATGTTTCCGGTAAGCTTCGTAGAACTGCTCGAGCTCCTCTTTGCTCCATTGAGGGCCAAACATGTCAGATAATTCTTTTTCTATGAATGTGAAATGCCAAGAAAATGTGGAAAGTTAGCAAACAACTTCTGTATTAACTACAAGACGATCAGTTCTAGAAAATAAAACTTGGAGAATAATATTATGTGCAATAGATCATTCAGAGAATAAGGCGTAGAATGCTTCATCTCATCTAAATTTTTTTAAAAGGCCAACAATGTGAAACAACCGCTCAAAAGATGAACAATGAATCCAAAGATCCAACAATAGGCATTTTCCTTGATTATTGAACAAATTAATCAAAAAAGAAACCAAAATTTTTGCCAATATAACAAAAGTACTTACATGTGGCCTACTTCCTTCAAGCATTTTTGGTCACTTACAGCGAACAACAACAAATAGATTTGGTATTCCAATCACTAATAGAACGTTTGAAATCAACTATCATTTACCAAGTGCACAATAGATCCCCAGATTACTTAATGATACTACTGGCACATCAAAAAGGAAAAAATGTTAACTAATATTTTTCTTTCAGTCATATTTCTTGACAGCACCATGCCATAGCTTTAAGAAGGGAAAAAATAAACAACAAATTTAGAATTCATACAATTTAAAATCAAATAGTTGAAGCAATCAACTGAGAATAAACCAATTCAAAAAATAATAATAACAACCTCGACAAAATAAAACCCTTTCAAAAATAATTCCATCATAAAAATTTCCAAACAGGTTTCCTAAAGATCGAGCTCTGGATTTCCACTTCACACCCTAAACCCTAGTCCTTAACAAAATTCAAAATCAAAGAACACATTCGAATCAACTCATCAAGGGTTAGGGTCCTGTAGACCGAAATCGACTACAGTCATCCATTCCTAGTTTAGATAAAAAAAAATTTCTACTCCCTATTCTGATCGGGATTCAATCTATTAGTTTAAAAGAACTGATCTAACTGAGAAATGGAAAGATCGAGATTCAACTTACTTTCTAATCTCACTCCAGCTAACATTCGATTATTGAAACCCTCGTCGCTTGAAACTGCAGGAAATCGAGAATTAGGGTAAAATTAGAACAAAAGGAGAGGGCTCAAGAACAAAAAGGGGAGAGGGCGAAGGGTTTTGTATAGCGGAGAAGATTTGATAACCGACAATTGATGAGGTAGAGAGAGTGGGACTGAGAAGGAAAGGAACGAAGATTTAGGGCTTTACATTTGCTGATTTCTAAGCAACGAAAAAACAAAGGGTAACTTGGTTAAATTTGTTAGGATATGTGAAGCCTAACTATCAAGCATGCCCTATACTTCAGAAGAGAAGAGGAACAAAGTTGGAATAGGATGAACATGATCGACGATGGCGGAGTTCAAGCAAAACGACGAAGAAGACATTTTTCTGCATCGCGGTCGACCGAGCAGGGTGCGGCGGTCGACCGCCTATGTGCACAGCTGGGTGCACAGGCCAGAAACTCGTCGCGGTCGACCGAAGGTGGCGCAGCGGTCGACCGCTCAAAGTCCAGAGAGCAACCCAGACTTTTGACTTCATCGCGGTCGCCCGAGCATGGCGCTGCGGTCGCCCGCCAAAAGTCCAGAGAGCCAGGCAGATTTCGATCAGCATCGCGGTCGACCGGATGTGGTGCGGCGGTCGACCGGAGTCGGGTTTCGGCCCAGATTCAAATTTTAACCTGTTTTGATCTGTTTCCTGTTTTAGTTGTTAAACCCTTAAGTCTATAAAAAGGATTGATTAGGGCATGATGTAAAGAGACGAAAAATAGTGAATTTTTCTCCTGCGACGGCCGTGGATGTAGTTTCTCACATTGAGAAGCGAACCACGTAAATCTTGTGTGTTTGAGATTGTTTGATTTTCTCTCTTCTCTTCTAAATCTCTATTTCCAAATCGCATCAGGGGGATTGTGCATCCCCAACAAGTGGTATCAGAGCGACCAGGTTCGGCGCGAGCGATTTGAGGTCAGAGACAATGGGATCTGAGAAGGAAACATCCAAGATTGAGAAGTTTGATGGAACAAACTTCGGGTTCTGGAAGATGCAGATGGAGGACTACTTCTATCAGAAGGATTTATACCTACCATTGGGAGAGAAGCCGACGGATATGAAAGATGCGGATTGGAAGCTATTGGATCGAAAGGCCCTTGGAGCGATCAGGTTGACCTTGTCTAAATCAGTAGCGTTCAACATCAAGAATCAGAATACGACGGCGGATCTTATGGCGGCGTTATCCAGTATGTATGAGCAGCCCTCTGCTGCGAATAAGGTACATCTCATTAAAAAGCTGTTTAATTTGAGGATGTCCGAGAGCCAGAAATTCAAGGAACACCTGAACGAGTTTAACGAGATCACGGATCAATTAAATTCGGTCAATATTCAGTTTGACGATGAAATCCAAGCCCTCTTGATACTTGGTCAATTGGCCGACAGTTGGAAGGGTACCGTTATCTCGATCAGGGGATCATGTGGCAAATCAAAACTGAAGTTTTTAGAGGTGGTGGACATGATTATGACTGAGGAAATAAGAAGACAAGAGGAAGGGATTTCTAATTCAGGGTCGGCCTTGAATCTTGAGGGCAGAGGAAGAAACAGAAACAGAAAAATAGAGGGAGTAGCCAAGGAAGATCTAACTCGAGGAACGGAAGGCCAAAGTCCAGGAACCGCAAGGGCAAGAAGGAGATCGATTGCTGGAATTGTGGTAAGTTTGGCCACGATGAGAATCAGTGCCGAGAACCCAAGAAGGACAAGGAGAATAAGACTGAAGCGAACGTGGCCTCAGGAGAATCAGATGATGCCCTAATCTGTTCGTTGGAGAGCAAAACTAGATGATGCCCTAATCTGTTCGTTGGAGAGCAAAACTGAATCGTGGGTGCTGGATTCAGGAGCTTCATTTCATGCTACCTCAAATAGAGATTGCTGGATTCAGGAGCTTCATTTCATGCTACCTCAAATAGAGATTTATTTGAGAACTATGTTTCAGGAAAACTAGGAAAGGTCTATCTTGGTGATGATCAACCCTGTGATATTGTTGGCAAAGGAGTCGTGCAAATCAAGCTCAATGGGTCTACATGGAAGCTGAGTGATGTGAGACATGTTCCTAGCTTGAGGAAAAATCTGATTTCCATAGGATAATTGGCGAAAGAGGGTTACGTATCAACATTTGCATGTGATACATGGAAGGTTACAAAGGGATCCATGGTTGTTGCCCGCGGTACGAAGACGGGATCTCTCTACATGACGATAGATGCACGAGGTTCCATTGCAGTGGCTGAAGGCAGTGAAGACCCAAATTTGTGGCACCAGAGGCTAGGTATCAGTTCCATCCACCGGCGGAAGGTTATATTTTGTGACCTTCATAGATGATCACTCGAGGAAGACTTGGGTCTATTTCATGAAACACAAATCAGAAGTGTTTGAAGTCTTCAAGCGATGGAAGGCTATGGTTGAGAACGAGACCGGTTTGAAGATCAAGAAGCTTCGTTCTGACAACGGCGGCGAGTATGAAGACTCAGAGTTCAAGAAGTTCTGTTATGACAGCGGCATTAGATTAGAGAGGACAGTGCCAGGTACACCCCAGCAGAATGGCGTAGCAGAACGCATGAACAGAACATTGACTGAGAGAGCCAGAAGTATGCGGTTACAAGCAGGTTTTCCAAAGCAATTCTGGGCAGAAGCAGTCAACACAGCTGTCTACTTGATCAACCGGGGACCATCAGTGCCTTTGGAGCACAAAATACCTGAAGAAGTATGGTGTAGAAAGGAGGTAAACCTTTCTCACCTGAGAGTATTTGGATGTGTTTCATATGTACATCTGAGTGATCATGCTAGAAGCAAACTCGATCCTAAGTCCTTAAAATGTTTCTTTGTTGGCTATGGCGGCGATGAGTTTGGCTTCAAGTTCTGGGATGAGCAAAACAAGAAAATCATCAGAAGCAGGGATGTGGTCTTTAACGAATCAGTCCTCTACAAAGACCGTGATGCAGTTCAGCCCACTAGCTCGATGCAGAGTGATCCTACATATTTCGAGTCAGATTATGCCTCAGGTGGAGGCAATCCCGAAGCTAGTTCTGATGAAGAAGAAGAGATGATGGATGAGACCACTTCAGAGGGGGCAGATGAAGATGGAGAGACTGTTTCACCCGTTAGAGAGTTGAGGCGGTCAACTAGAGTTCCCAAGCCCAATCCTAAGTATCCATCACTACAGCCAAGAGCTCATCTCAATTACCTACTTTTGAGTGACGGTGGAGAGCCAGAAAGTTATGATGAGGCTCTTCGAGTGGATGATGCGAGCAAGTGGGAGCTTGCCATGAAAGATGAAATAAAATCCTTGGACACCAACAATACATAGGAACTTGCGAAGCTACCAACGGGGAAAAAGGCCTTGAGCAATAAATGGGTGTACAGAATCAAAGAGGAATATGATGGTTCCAAGAGATACAAGGCCAGATTGGTGGTTAAAGGATTTCAGCAGAGAGAAGGAGTTGATTACACAGAAATCTTCTCTCCAGTAGTCAAACTGACTACCATCAGAACAGTCCTGAGTATTGTTGCAGCTGAAGATCTACATCTCGAGCAGCTAGATGTAAAGACAGCTTTCCTCCACGGTGATCTAGAGGAAGAGATATATATGCAGCAGCCAGAGGGGTTTACTCAGAAGGGAAAAGAGAAGATGGTATGCAGATTGAAGAAGAGCTTGTACGGCCTAAAACAAGCTCCAAGGCAATGGTACAAAAAGTTTGATGGATTCATGCACAGGAACGGTTATTCCAGGTGCAATGCTGATCATTGCTGTTTTGTCAAAGAGTTTGACAAGAGTTACATCATCCTGCTCCTATATGTCGACGACATGCTTGTGGCCGGCTCAGACATGAGAGAGATCAAGAAGCTGAAGAAGCAGCTGTCGAGTGAGTTTGACATGAAGGACCTAGGCGCAGCGAAGAAGATATTGGGGATGAAGATCAGCAGAGACAAACTCTTAGGCACACTACGACTATCTCAGGCCGAGTATATTCGACGGGTGCTTGAGAGATTCGGGATGAGTGGTGCTAAGGCCGTTAGCACACCGTTAGCTAGTCATTTCAGATTGACTAAGGAGCAGTGCCCCGAGACTGATGAAGAGAAAGATTACATGGCTAAGGTTCCTTATGCTTCAGCCATCGGAAGCCTTATGTACGCCATGGTATGCACGAGACCTGACATTGCCCATACAGTGGGAGCTATGAGCAGATTTATGTCAGATCCAGGAGAGCAGCACTGGGAAGCAGTAAAGTGGATTCTGAGATACCTGCGAGGTACTATAGAAAATTGCCTATGCTTCAGGAGAGGCAAGTTATTCCTGCAGGGTTTTATTGATGCAGACTATGCTGGTGAGATAGACCAGAGAAAGAGCACTACAGGATATGTATTCACTTTGGGCTCTACAACTATTAGTTGGGTTTCTCAATTGTAGAAAATCGTTGCTTTATTAACGACAGAGGCTGAATATGTTGCTGTGACAGAGGCAAGCAAGGAGATGATATGGTTGCAGGGTTTCTTGGAGGAGCTGGGACAGAAAAGTGAGAAGAGTGTCCTACATTGTGATAGCCAGAGCGCAATTCATTTGGCAAAGAATCACACTTTTCATGCAAGGACCAAACACATACAGGTCCGCTACCACTTCATAAGATCAGCGTTGGACGAGGACATGTTGGAACTTGTGAAGATTCAAGGAAGCAAGAACCCAGCTGATATGCTTACCAAGGTTGTCACTACAGAGAAACTGAAGTTGTGTTCAACTTCAGTTGGCCTCAGCACTTGATGAAATGGAGGCCGTCGCCGCAGAGAGAGCTGAAAGAGATTGATAGTTAGTCTCCAACGGTCGACCGCACATGGCGCTGCGGTCGACCGCCCAAAGTCCAGAGAGCTCGATCAGGAATAGGATTCGTCGCGGTCGACCGCACGTGGTGCTGCGGTCGACCGGAGTCGGGTTTTGGCCCAGATTCGTTTTTTAACCTGTTTTGTTCTGTTTCCTTCTTTACTTGTTAAACCCTTAAGTCTATAAAAGGGTTGATTAGGGCATGATGTAAAGAGACGAAAAATAGTGAATTTTTCTCCTGCGGCGGCCGTGGACGTAGTTTCTCACATTGAGAAGCGAACCACGTAAATCTTGTGTGTTTGAGATTGTTTGATTTTCTCTCTTCTCTCCTAAATCTCTATTTCCAAATCGCATCAGGAGGATTGTGCATCCCCAACAAAATTAATGAAAGATGAAGAGTATTTTGGGATAGAGAAAGTTTTTTTAGTACTCCATCTTTTAAAAGGAGAATGATATATGATTAAATGGACCCGAACTGGTCCAACCCGAAACCCTAATTTTAAAGCTATCGGTCGACTGATCCCTCTGATCAGTCGACCGACCAAAGGATGGATTTCAGTCGACAGAATTCATATACATTAAAACACATTTACACATATATGCATATACATACATACATACATATAATCAATCTTAAATCGATTAAAATCAGATCCATTCATTCCAAAATGATCTTCACTCATATTAAAACTCAACTATTATTATTTCCATAATATTTTCAAATTTACGGGGTTTTATAGCTTCACTTCATTTTAAGGTTTGGACAATGAGAAGGTTAAGTAATAGAATTAAGAGCCAATATTCATTGTTTAAATTAATATGTAATTAATATTCAGTTCTAGGTAAGGAGCTAATTGGGATGATGGAATCTTCTATGGAAACATATGAATGGATGATAGGAGCTAATGGGTTAGATTGAATTAATACGTTACAGACTGAATTGATTATGCATTTAATTGAGAGGTTACAAAAACACATGTGACATGTAGACCTTTCTTTATTTTCTTCTGTTAACTTTTTTGACTGACCTTAGATGCACATTAACTTCTTTTCCTTCTCTTAATGATATAAATATTACTAACATTATAAATATTCCAACAATAATAACATTTATAACATTTTTATATACTAATATTATAATTACTATGTATTATAAAATTATTACTAGTATATAATATATTTTAGCGAAATTTAAATGATGCAATATCATAGCACTACTAATATTATTATAAAATAGTTATAATAAGATTCCTTTCCTTAATATTAATAATATTTTAAACATTTATATTTATTATGAACATGCTATTTTAAATATTCTAATAATAGTCTAATTACATTTATAATGTTATAATATATTGATATTATAAATATTTTAATATTATTACTACAATGTACTATGTTATATTATAAGAAAATCAAGACTAATACAATATCACAATCTAATAGGGGTTATGAGAAGTATTAGGAGGGGCATAGTTTATTTATGTATGTATGTAGCTTATGTATGCATGCCTTTTGAAGGGCATATTTGGAAGAAATGTTATAACATGACAACACACTTTTATAATTTGTAATGTAATAGTATTAGATTAGATTTGTCATGTTATTTTTTCTATAGAATTCTTGAGCCTCCTAATACATTACCAAGTTTAATATTCTACGCTACTCGATTATGTCCATAAAATTTCTCTTATTTATATCTACTATTATCTACACATATTTTATTTTTATTTTATTTTATAGACCATGTTTGATATCAAACGTTTCTCATAACTAAATTTTTCGAATTACATGGAATTGTATTGTAACAAAGATGTAGAGAAGGAAATTGATATGGGTTCAATTTAAATTAATTTCGTATGAATTATATACATTAATAGTGTTATACAATAGTATTGATTATGGAGTTTAATTAATGTTTTATGTTCTAAAATTTAATTATATTTTTTCATGTTCTCTTATTCTTCTCTATATAAACATGGAAATTTTCTATTCAACATAAATATTTTCAATTGTTCATTAGTCACTATAATTGATGTTTTAAAGTTATTATATGAAATAGTTAGAACATGAAATATGTAGTCCATAAAAATTTTGAGTTTTTAAAACTTTATTACATAATCAAACATATTAAACATAAAAGTTTTGAACTTTTATTAAACCCTATAATCAATGTTTTCAAGTGATACAGTTTAGTTGGTGATTTGCCTCGACACAATTAAGCTTATTCAACCAAATAGGTAGATTTGATTTTCATCATCTTTGTATGATGCTATTTTTCCTAGTTACTATTTTTTCATTAATCATTGTTCTCAAATTTATTTTCAATATTGTTCTTCAAATTTAAGTGTTTAATCATTAATTTCAGTCCATCATCATTAATATCACTATTGATTTCTCACAAAATTATAGTCCCTAATTTGTTTTCTAAGTGTCCACTCAAAATAAATTGTAGTAGTCATATTATACTGAATATATATCACTTAAATACCAAAAACCAAAATATTATAAAGTATATAATCAAATCAGTATAAATATTATTAGTTATTTTTAAAAATCCAAAAATGTTGTCGGTTATATAAATTTTTTAATAAAAGTAAATGGTTTTATATGATTTTGATTGATTACTTAATATAAACATGTTAAAAGATAACGATAAGTATTGTAATCTGAAAATAATATTTTCTAAACACTTATAGATCCTATAATGAATTATCTTTAGATCATAAAATTTTAAAATATAAATCAATATAATTTATGATAATGTATATATTTTTCCTAACAATAAACTCACAATAATTTAATAATTAAAATAATTACATTTTTTGTATTTTTTATAATTTTTCCTAACTTTCTTTTCTTAGTGAAAGGATTAACAAGCCTTTTGTCGGTGTGTGCTACAAAGATTTATATAAACCTATCTGATAATAAGGATGATGATCAAACTCAAAGGTATTTTATATTTTATATTTAGGAACTAACATAAATTTATTTTCACAAATTGAATTAACCATAACAATGATTTGAATTATTAATAATTTTAAAATTTTGATTCTGAAAATTTTATCTTAGTTCTATTGATGCGCCAACTCAATACTAAAACTTTGAGACTAAGACAAGATCATTAAGCACACAAGTGAACTTTAAAATCAAAGACGGTACTACTGATGACATATTTAAAGTAAATGATTTGAGCGACAGTGATGTAAGTGATTTCTAATATTTTTTAGTATTTAGTTATTTCTGAAATTTTCATATATCTTGAGTTATAGTGTTCACTATACGTAATTATCTGAAATTTTCATATATCTTGAGTTATAGTGTTCACTATACGTAATTAAAAAAATATGAAACATTGACAAGAGCTATATTATGGAATTACTATATACTTGAATCTCTTAATTTATATAGGTTTATTGATTTATAAGAAAATTATATGAATCATATTACAATTTAATGAATAATGAATAAATAAATACATAACTTAGAGACTAATGGTAAATTATTAAAATGATTTATCATGCATTATAATATCAGCCATTATCTTAAGCTTCACTTAAATATTGCATTTTTAATATCTACAATTTTTAAGAGAAATATTTTTTTTTACAATGCTCAAATCACGAGAATTGAGAAAATGTCGGGTTGAGGTCATTCACATGTTGATTGTAATAATAAGTTGAAAGAGATCAATAGGGTTCTTTATTCCGGCCGTCACAAAAAAGAGATCAAACATGTAAAAAAGAGCTAAATATTATATTATAAATGTTATAAACATTTATAGTTATAAAATATAAGTTTTAAATGAAAGAATTTTAAATTTGTCACAAACATGTTAATTATCTTCAGGGACAAACTTATCTTACAAGTGACGGATGGAACATGCATCACTACATTTATAATATTCCATCACGATGTTCTGCGTTTGATGAAAATTGATTCTTCGGAATTAGAAGCTTAGTTGGGTTTGGTATATAACCTCGAATTACATTAAAGTGTTAATATGTTTTTAACTTAAACAATGAATTTCATGTTGATTTTATGTTTATAAAAATAGGATGCAAATAATACGGATATGCCACTTAGTATAAAGAGATTAATTGGTAGAAATATGTGTTTTCATGTGAACGTTATAGAGTTTAACACAAGTAAATGCATTGAAGACTACACGGTTATTAAAATCATTAATAATGATGTGGATGAAGAAAAACTCAGGGGATTATTACTGCTAACTGATGGTAAGGTAATGCTTTGATAATCTAACAAATAAAATTAAATTATATTAAACATGTAATGTGTTGATTGTACTAATAATAAATTTATTTTTATCAAAAGATGAGAAATCCTACGATATGTCACAAGTTGATGGATGACAGTCAATTTATTGAAGATACCCTAATTTATCCACATCTGGAAATACAATCGATAAAAAGTTCAAAGATAAGATTATTGAGAAATTTAATAGTAGTTTCTTTATTTCAAAAATAAAATCATGTTTGTGTTATTCTAAGAGAAATATACTATTATCACAGGATGAAAATGTAAATGAAATGAATCAGCACGGTATCATTGATAATCAATATGTTTAATCAAATCTAGACATATCTACCTCCATACCTACCATTAATAGTAAGGAAAAAAAAGATATATCACATATTGCTACACTTGATATGTTTGCATTTAAAACACCACCTACAAGCATTGCCAGAACAAGGATACAATCTGGTTGGATACTTTATACATTAATTTTTTTTATAATTTTATGTAATTTTTAATATTTTACTCTTTAATTTAATTATTACACATATTTTACGTGTTGTAGATATGAACAAAGAACCAGCACTCTCAAGTTTGAGTAACAGGATGAAGACAGAGAAAAAATGATTAAAATTTGGAGGAGCTTTCTTTAAAATGTAACATATTATATATTGAGAATAGTTGATTATTAGAAAACAATTTTTTGGGATTGCATCCATTGTTTAATGGCTTTGAACAATATCCTTATTATATATGTAATTTTTCGACTTACATTAAGATACTTTTCTAATATCCGGTTTATTCATTAAGTAAGTCAATTTTAGGTTAAATGATTTTAATTTTAATTATAACATAATACATTAGTTCTATTATCGTGATTTCCATGCATTGACAATTTTTGTTTGCCTCAAATGTGGGGTTACCATGCTTCGGAATATGAGATGAGTCATTGGAATTTCTTAATTGTTTGCGGATACGACTGATTGAAATATGATGAAATCGAGGTGAACTTTGATAGGATTGTGCTTAGCACGAGCTAAAAGACTATGTATAGATAGATAGTGGACATCCTATGTGGCTTAATTTTATTTCTTAAAATAAAAAAAAATTATTAGAATAATTGGACACTTTTCAATTACCATCTAATTGTAAAGAATCTGCATTAGATTAGTTTGACACTAAAGTAGCATTTGGAAGATCTTGTGCGGATATTAGATGTTGGGTCTTGGGCTTCGGTGTAGTTGGGCCTTCGACATTTAAACACATGACGTAACATGGTATAAAATGAAGTATCATATCTCGTTCTTTTTATGGTTGATTTCAGAAAACCCCTGAACTTTAGGGAGGGAGTGTTTCACCAAATGGATAATTTTCTTAATTCCCCTAAGCACCTTTAGTTTTAAGATTTATTATGCATAACTTTCCTAATTTTTTTACCCTACTAAAATCCACATGAAATTTTTTTATTTAATCCCTCAAGCCAAAACCATCAATTCTAATATGTCACGCAACAAATCTATGAAAAAAAGAAAGAAAAGAGCACCTTATTAGTCCTACAAAAATTTACCCATTCTATCCTTTTTCAAATAAATGGATAAAAAGAATATCATGTTTTCTATCATGTTCTTGTCGTGTGGGATGTTAGAGTTGATGGTGCTAATTCAATAAAGAAGTTTAGAGGGTACGTGCAATAATCTCTAAGGTTTAAAAGTGTAAATAGAACTAAAAATACTTTAAGGGGCTTTATTGTAAATGCTATAATATTTTGTTTTTTGCTACAGTGATATCACTACAATAATAATGCAATAATTCACTGTAGCATTTATTCTAGCACGAATAGTGAATCTTCTATCCCTCTATAATAATGAGAGGATCTAAGATTCATTATTTATGCTACAGTAAATTACTATAGCATTGTTACTGTAGCGCAGACATGAACTAAATTATTGTAGAACTATTACTATAGCACATGCGGGAATTGTAGCGTTTAAAAACATTAATGTAGCACTATTAATATAGCCCAAGCGGGATACTGTAGTATTTAAAAAAATATTATTATAGCAATTATAAAAATTATATTTAAATATAAAATTATTGTAACAAAAAATAAAAAAAAATGGAAACCGTGCTTTGCCTGGGATGCACCTAGTTAGTGTAATTCTAAAATAAAAAACCCTTTCCCAATTGTATTTGTATTCACACGGCGGCATGCCTTTTTTAATCCTCAACAAATTAAGACGCGTGAATTGCACGTGCCATTAGCCCCAAATACCCAACCGCGTCAAGTCTACGCTATAAGATCGCATCCGATCGCGGTGGCCGTCGATTCCTCCTCCATTGCCATAAAAACTCTCCTATTCCTGCAAGAGAGAGAAAAAAATCTAGTTCTTTGTCTGGCGGCGATCCAAAACCCCCTCCAATTCTTCAGGTCAGAATCAAATCCATCAAATTTCTTCTGTATTGCGATTTCTAGGGTTAGGGTTTTCGTAGGTACGGTCAAATTCCTCTTTCTTGCATCTATTCTCGATCAAGAAATCTCTAGGGTTTCGATTTTACCCCTTTTCGTTCTTCGATCTGATGGCGGCGGGTCGGTACCGGGGTTATAGAGATCACGAGTACAGGGCCCGGGATTTTGACCTAGAGATTTCTGGAAGGAAGGATCGGTATCATGATCGTAACGGCGATCGATACAGAAATCATGGAAAAATTCACCATGATAGGGCAAAAGATTGGCACAGGGACGCAAAAGAGAGGGAACTGATTAATGGATCGCATGGTGTTAAGAGATCAGTTGAGCGCGAGCCTGGTGAATTGTCGAGCGGATCTGATGATGAGGGCGTTGACAGTGGTCAAAATGGGATCTTGGTTAATGGGAAGCGGAAAATTTCTCCGATTGTTTGGGATAACGACAACGATGGCAAGACGAAAGGCAAGATGGAATCAAGAAATGAGCCCCCGAATTCGGTTGAGTTTCACGGACCGTCAGATTCCCCTCAGGTTTGTGAGAAGATGGAGGAGGACGAAGAACTTCCGCCGGCGAGAAACATTTCGTTCTCACGATGGGTTAATGGAAATGATGAGGAGACGGAGGATGTTGATGAGGTATTTGTGCCCAAGAGGAGGAAAACTGCTAGCCCCTTGGATGCCACTCCTGAGCTTGGTGAAGTAATCTCAAGAGAAGGATCTGGAGGGTCTACTTCGATGCGTTCTAGTTCCAGTGGAGATTTCGTGGATGTTAGTGATGGCAAGTATGATATTAATGGAAGTGAAGGTTTGTTGGAAACTGATTCTGAGGCTGAGGATTACAGAGATCAAACCCTGGAGCCAGGCTCCGCACCTCAGAGAAGTTTCAACATGCTTCAGGGATGTAGGAATGTTGATGAATTCGAGAGGTTGAACCGGATCGATGAAGGAACTTACGGGGTTGTTTTCCGGGCAAGGGATAAGAAGACTGGGGAAGTGATGGCTCTGAAGAAGGTGAAATTGGAGAAAGAGAGAGAGGGATTCCCACTAACTGCTTTGAGGGAGATAAACATTTTGCTTTCTTTTCATCACCCATCAATTGTGGATGTGAAGGAAGTTGTTATGGGTGATCTTAATAGTGTCTTCATGGTTATGGAGTACATGGAACATGACCTTAAAGGTTTGATGGAGAGTATGAAGCAGCCATTTAGCCAAAGTGAGGTCAAGTGCCTGATGTTACAGCTGCTTTCGGGTGTCAATTATCTTCACGACAACTGGGTACTTCACAGGTATTAGGTCCTTTTTGAATTCTATGTTTGTATCTTGACTTTATACCTTCCGTTAGTGAAGGTTTTTAATTATGTTTCTAAGTATGTTTAGTCCTTTCTTCTACATAGGGATCTGAAGACATCAAATATTCTCATGAATAACCGTGGTGAGTTGAAAATATGTGATTTTGGGCTAGCTCGGCAGTATGGAAGCCCATTAAAGCCTTATACTCAACTAGTGGTAACTCTGTGGTACAGGTAAGTTCCACATTGGTTTTTATTTTGTTCAATTATATTAGATCAAGATATATGTTATCTATTTTGTTAGATGGTGTCCTGTTCAACTCACTCTTCTCTGTAAGTGCAGGGCACCTGAACTTTTACTAGGAGAGAAGGAATATTCTACTGCTATTGACATGTGGTCCTTGGGGTGTATAATGGCTGAACTTTTAGCAAAGGAACCATTGTTCCCTGGAAAAACTGAGGTTGATCAACTAGACAAGGTATATGCATCAATGCACTTACATTATGAACTGCCTTTTGGTTTTGATTTTGTTTTTCATGATGTGTGTATCGTTCTTTCTTGCAGATTTTCAGAACTCTTGGTACGCCAACTGAGAAGATATGGCCTGGTTTTGCTAAATTGCCTGGAGTTAAAGCTAACTTTGTCAAGCAACCGTAAGTTAACAGTTTTTTGCTTTTCAAATTAGAGTAAGCCCTGTCACACTTCTAGAAGGCTTAGGTTTGCTTTTACTTCTATTTAGATGATATTTTTCATTCTGCGGTTAATTTCTTAGCCTCATCCTTTTTCAGTTACAACAAGCTACGAGAGAAGTTTCCTCCAACATCATTTACTGGACGCCCAACTCTGTCAGAAGCTGGATTTGATTTATTGAATAGACTCCTCACCTACAACCCTGAGAAGGTGATATTTGAGTAACAATATTATTGTAGTTTTTTTTTCTGATATGACTGTTTATATGTGCTCTAATGTTACTTGTTTATTTTGTTACAGAGGATAACAGCAGAAGATGCTCTTAATCATGCTTGGTTTCGGGAGGTTCCTCTGCCTAAATCAAAAGATTTTATGCCAACATTTCCTGCCCAGCATGCACAAGACAGGTACTTGGAAGTTTTTTAAACTGCCTTTAACCACAAACAAGTTAGCTGATTTTTTTTCATCCTTTGCTTTTATAATTACTAACCAAAGTTTGCATGTGGCGTAGGCGTCTAAGAAGAACTATGAAGAGTCCGGATCCACTGGAAGAGCTACGAAGGAAGGAAGGGGGAGTTGGGAATGGCGGGTTATTTGGTTGAGGGAAAAAAACATAGCCCCTCTGCACACAATCATTTGCAGGTGGAGAAGCTGATGGCTAAGTTCTTTGAGGTGAGAGACATGCTTTGAAGATGATTCTGCATCTGTATCTTACTGCAAAACGAAGAATGATGATGTTCTTTAGCAGGCACCCTTATACTGATTTCGATGGAGATACATACTCTTCATTTCTTCCATTGAACACATTTTATTGCAGGATAGTTTGTTCTGCCACAGTGGTGATTCAAAAATTTATTCATCCAAATGCAAGCCTGCATTATAAGGTCTGGCATGTTGGCTTTAATTTTCATACAATGAGCTCATATGTAAATTGTAATATGTTTCCTCTTGTGATCTTTGTAACAATGCTCCAAAGTCAGGATTTATCCCAGAAAATTAATGGTTATATTGTTTCTATTTTTAGTGTTTCTTTTAATTTTCACGTTGTGTTTGCAAGAAACGATGATGTGAAGAGGACGGACATCATTTGCTTTTCCATTATGATGAAGAAATTGAAGGATACCTTTTTTTCTTGTGGAAAGGTAATTTGCTCCTAGATGTTCTTGATTGTTAACAATGGCTAGCCACTGCATGCTGATGAGTTGAATTTTCGGCGTTGCATATCTATATAGTTGTGTTAGGTTGTAAAATTTAAAATTTCTGGTAAGGACGAATGCCATCCATCATAACATTATTTTTGTATTTTGAAGGATATCTTTGTGTAGTGGGTAACCTGTCTTCACTGGTATCTTCCTGCTCATTTTCACAATTTATGATTTCAGGAGTACTTTCTTCAGTCAATCTAATTGTTTAGATTGTTAATTACCTTATAAATCATACAACTAGCCACATTGGTCACTCCTTGGAAACAACGATTGATCATGCAACTAACCTTGTCATCCAATTGAGAGAACAAGCAACATAAGATATTCGAAAATGCTGTAATTGTAGAAGATAGCAAAACAGATCTACAAATATTTTTTTGGTGCTTATCGTCCTCCGTACTACAGTCAAGCTGATAGTAAGAAATGATTGTAGACTTTTCCAGAAATTTCTCTTGTGATGTTTATAGCCATTTAATTTTGAACTTTTAAGTAGTTGAAAAGGATACTTTGCTTTATACTGACTAGAAATATTGAGCATTCAGTTTTATGGTTGTGTCAGGTTATATTCTTTATAATAGACAAGGATTTGTATCAACTCGGTTTTGAGAAATTGTTCAATGTCCAGTTTAGCTTGTTGTTGCTTCATTCAATATGGAGACAGTAAACTGTGTCTATCTCTCAGCATTATCTGTGACTGAGACTGGAATTGCAAGCATCTTATCTAATCTTTGATATCTTGTTCTCTGTATCCTATTCCTGATTAGTGCTTCAGATAATTCCCTTGCCTCTTTCAGTTATACTCAAAAACAATTTTGATGCTAGAACTTTTATAACTTTGTTGAAATGGCAATGCAGTATCAAACAGCAGTTCAGAGGGGCAGGTTGGATGAAAAGAGAGCAGTTTATCAGATATGCAATATGTTCAGATGTAAGTTCTGAAAGTAGGTATCCTTAAGTAAATATACTGCAAAGCTTTAGATATATTTTATTTTTCTTTTTAATCTTTCCATGATGCTTGGAGAATGCAAATCTTTGTGGGCTTACCTTGTATCCTGTGTCTTTTGCACCAAACAGCAAGAGTGGTCATGACTTAGCATACAGGATTTTGTGCTAGTGGTATTGGTGCTTCTATTCCTCTTTTACATAATGGAAATAATTCATCTTCTTTTTTTTTTCCCAAAAAGAACTTTCTGTTGCATTTCATGTATGATTGCTAGTTTGCTACTGTCTTTTAACTAGTTTAGGTACTGTTTCAAGGTAGAGTAATTATATCAATATTTCAATATGCCTGGATTAGTTGCGTAATGTAGCACACTAGGGATAACGCTTAGTATGCCCTTTATACTTCCATGCGCATATGTTTATGCATATAAGCATGGATTTTCGTTTTATCGTAACATATACATCTCATGCACTACTTCCACACCCTTATCCCTACAATATAAATATGAATATGCATGAATACATGTATACACATATCCAGTTGTACATGCCTTCACACATATCAATATGCAGAATAATAATACACTCACATATGTAATTGGTATGTGGTGACAATTTATTTTGCTAGTTGAGCTGAAAAAAAGGACCAGTAACAAGGCCCCTGTTATCACATCAGAGCAGATGGATCTCACCTTAAATTACCGGACACCTCATTTAGGCGCCCTATCCGTGTTGACATTTCCCGTATCCGTGTCCATGTCCAAGACTCCTTGGACACTTCTTGAATATATATATACATACATTTCTTCAGATGTGTACTCAATTATATAATAAATGTTTTAGTTTAAAACGCTTGTGATACACTTCTTGGACATGTATCATACACTTTACCTCATATTTCTGCAACTTGTTAGACTTAGGTCGGGTTTGTTCAACCCATACCCAGTTCATAAAGTGGTTTTCCAATTTATACTCAATAAAAAAACATAAAAACGTTTTAGCAATTTTGATTCTCGTAACATGTGAATGAAACAGTATCAATGTCAAATTATTAATTTAAATATGTATATATAGCTGTGTTCCTGTATTCTACCTTCTACGAATTTGTTGTGTCCCGTATCTGCACCCATACTCGTGCATTATAGAGCTCATCATTTTTACCTCTGAGCAACTTATTTTGCTAAATGAGATTAGAGGCCATATTCTGTACCTCTATATTTTGCTGTATGGAAGGAATGATTTGGCTACTTCTAGAAGAATTTGAAGCAAAATCATTCCCTTGCAAGTTCAATGCTTTAAATCAATATAAAAATCCACTCTGTTAAAGTTATATTAGCATGTAAATTATTGCACACACATAATTATGCACCAAATCCTTATTCAAACTTGTTGAAATGGCTCTTCAAATTGAAAAATCTACTTTCTTAAAGTTGATGTATATCATATATCATGTGTAGTGCTTAAGAATCAAAGTCATGTGGACCTTTATTTTCTTACCGATGTGTTAGGCAATGTTTTAAAAAGCAGGTTAGGTGTCCACTTAAGCCTCTACCTGAGCAAAGGCGGTACACAGGAGTACGGATTTTATCCGAATAACCGAATACAATATCTGCGTACAATAGGGCAATATTTATATGAGGCATTCACGAGAGTGTGGGGGGTCAGTTTGGGAAGTTTAACTATTTTATTTATGGTATTCAAAAGCAGTCTGGGTACCTACTTAAGCCTCTACTTAAGGAAAAGTGGTGCATAGGGAATACATATTTTATGAGAACGATTGTTTTAAATATCCTCGATAATGACATGACCTATATATGTGTTGATATTTCCTTTTATAAGTTTTGTCACGAAACAGTATGGTGATATATCCTATACCGCTTTTGACAATTTTTCGATAATATATTGTGAATTTCCTGATATATCAAGTTTCATTTTAGCCTCAAAAGATCGTTTGAAATATTGCATTATTTATTTGGACTTTTATTTGTTTCAAAAGTGGTTTGGATTTGTGGTTCAATTGAGGTCTAAACACAAACTAATTTCAGCTCATGGAAATAACTTGAAATAAGAATTAGGGCTCAATTGAGACCAATTTCTTTTGCAAAATTTTTTGCGAATGATACCTCTTCTCTGCAGCTTCATTTTTTGGTGCATCAAGTATTCATATTTATGATATATGTGTACACATTGTCCAATATGACACCCGATATTTAGTAAATATCCTTGTTATATCTCTGATATCCACCATCCAATAAGGAATTTTTTCGTCCAATGTGTTCCTGACTTTCGATATTTAAAACATTGATCAGAACACCCACATATAATACCTACATGTAATAATGTGGTCTGAGCCATTCACAAGAGCATATGGGGGTTAGTTTGGAAAGTATAGCTATTTTATTTATGGTTCCCACCAACCCGTTCTTGTAGTGGGGTAGTTTTGACGGGATTTGTTCTCGTGGCCAAGGAAACTCATTGCTTCTCCCATATTAAGCCCCAAGGGCCCCTTGGGTGGGTGTTGGCTGCTTAAGCTGACCGCATTGTGTCAAAAATGGGTATGAGATCCTCTGAAGCATATTAATAATGGGTAAAGAAAAAACTGCTTGGGTCAAAATGGGTTGAGATAATAGCCGATTCCGAATTAGTCAATCCTATGAAAATTCCTTTGCCCTCCTTGTTGCTTGGCCTTTCTTTTCGCTGCAAGAATAATTGCCCTCGAGTTTCGACCACCACTATAGCTGTCTCAACACTGGAACTTACAAAAAAGTTAATCTGTCTTTAATTTGGGTAGCCCATCGCACGAGGCTCCCATCATTTTGGGCTCTGGGGAGGGTCAGATATATGCAACCTTATCCCCGTATGTGAAGAGGCTATTTCCAGGATTTGAACCCATGACCTCCAGGTCCCAAGGCAACAACATTACTGTTGCACGAAGGCTCACCTTCTAATCTGTCTTTAATTTATTATTCATATTCTTATTTTTGTTTATAGATTACAATAAAAATTTACAAATTCATCTCCTTCATGATCGCTTTCTTTCTCTTTCTCTTTCTTTCTTCCTCCTGGTCTTCTCTTTCTCTCCTTCTAGTGCCTCTGAACTATGGTAGAAACACAGCCCCCACCATGAAAAAAGTCTTGATGTTGCTTAGGCACTTGTGTGTGCATTGAGCACTACGTCCCAGATGTGCCAACATTTTCTAAAACATTGGTATCATAGAAAAAAGTCTCTTGATGTTACACGTGATTTTTTTTGAGTTTTGGGTCAATTCTTTGAACATAAACATGGGCTAACAATAAAAGACAGTATATGCCTGCGTTTAAGCATTCTAAAATGTTTAAAGTGAAGTGCGAGTTGACACATTTCTCACAATGAGCTATGTAAATATTCAATTTTGTAATTTATGTGGAGCGTAGAATAATGAAACAATGATAGATGCAGTGATTTTTTTTTCAAGTAAACCAGTGGTGAAGGTGTTAAATAGGTCCTTCTCCATTAGCTTTAACTTCAGGTCCAGTAACTTTGTAAATGTTTTGAATCACTAATATGGATAGGAGGGATGGATATACATACTGTCTTATTAGGTCATATTCGGATTTGAATTTGAAATTGTTCGTATGTGTTAAAATTTTGCTGTCAAATTCAAATCTAAAATACAATTTTTTTCCTTACAAAATTTTGCCTGATCTGTATTGTATTGGAAGATAAATGTGAATTTGCATATGATCGGAAATCCAAGGGCTTCTTAAATTAATGACCAATGTTTTAAAGGCGATCCACCTTAGCGCCTCAGGCCCTCAGGAGAGGCGATCTTGTAACTTAGCGCCTTGTGTATTGCCAGACGATGAAAGTTACTAGGGCGAGCGCTTTTTGGCGCCTCAAGAGCTTGCCTTGGTGCCGCATGATCTCACCTTGTTGCCTCTGGCACTTGCCTAAGGCATGTAATGCAAGGCATGAAGTGTTTGTCTCTATTTCCAAATTTTGAAGGTGCCAAAGGTGTGTAATAAAGTAAAGTTTGTTTTGATTGAAGTTTTGCGTTTCTTTTTTCTTGGTCGATTTTCACTATTTTTTATCGTAATGTACTTTATTAGCTATATCATTTTGGGGACATGCCACAATTTGAACCTTAGTTCAAAGATTGCTACTTATTTGTCTATGTTAGCAGTTACTAGTTAATATTACTATATAATATTTGTTACTTACTACTTCATTTAGATGGTATATAGCTTATTAGATTTATGGCTTTGAAAATTTGGCTGTGATTTATTTGTCTTGTTGCTAGTTATTGATATTTGCATACTGTTTGTAATATTTAAGAATTATTTGAATATTTATCGCCTTGGTTCATTCAAGTGATCTCCTTCTTTGGCGCCTCTCGTCTCATGAAACATAGGACCTCATTGCCTTGACCTCGCCTTTTTCTTTTAAAACACTGTCCATGAGTAGCGAATTGATATTGATGTATAATATGATAATGGCCCTGAAGCATTTTATGAGTTTCTTATAAGTAGTCTTATATATGGACTTGTCCTCTTTGGATTCAAGTTGGCATCCATTTTAGTATATATCCATATCATAACTTTCTGTTTTTGGTGAATATAATATTGATCTTCATGATTGTCAGAGATCTGGATTCAAATACAGGTTTAAGCAGAACACGAATATGAATACCGGAACACAAATATGAATACCAGACACCAGTATTTGCTCTGGATCCAGTCCGTTTAAACCCCTTTTCATCATGACTTCTATGGATGAGCGTAACCTCTTAGTTATTCCTGTCCAGGATTATTACTCACTTATCTTGAAAAGTTGGGTAGACCTTAAACCATCCCTGAATATTTGTACTAGTACAGGTTGAAATACTTTTGAATTATGCATGGATTGCTCAGATCTGAATCCCAAAATTGACTAGCAAAAACCACATGTGGTACGCAGTGTAAGCTTGGGTGCATGCAAATTCTGATCTCTTGGCAAACTCAACCCAGCCACAAGGATATAGCAATTAGCCTGGTTGTCACCAATGTTGATGTCTCGTGATGTGTTTCGAGCCATAGCCTGTGAGCTCTATGTTCTACCCTGGGTCTGGAATTTCACTTGTTTACCTCAATCTTTGGTTCAGGCTGGACATGCCGTAGACTTTAAGCTTTATGTGACACCTAGGGCGCTATCTACCTCAACCTTATCCGAGCACTGGCTGAACGCATTCCGACTTCCAACTCTAGACTTGACTGACCATTGAGGCCTAGCATATAGATTGAAAAACGTGACTCTGACACAGACGTGAGAGTGTCAAAGGCGGCGACTGTCCAACATGCTATATGCTCCTAGTATGTGTTTGTTTCTGACCTTTATGTCTTGGTTATCATTCATATACGTGAAAAGAACCAATAATTTAGTTAAATAATGTATAAAACACTACTACCAATAGGCAGCTTCACACATTATGAAACACTACTAACTTGACATACTACATTATGACATACTGCATCTTATACGCATTTTTAAGGCATTGCAAGGCTTGGATATTCTTGAGACACTTTTTTGCACCTACGTGGTGAAGTACTGACCTGTATGAACCAAACTTGAAATGACCAGCATGACCACACCATGTGCTGGGGGGTGGGGTAGCCTGTGTGCAAGAAAACCTCATACTCCCAGCTTGAATCCCAACTCCACAAAGAAGTTTGATTAATTAAGGATAAATTTCACAAAACCCAAAGAAGTTTGACTCATTTTGAGCTCTGAAGCACGGATTCGCCAAAAGAGCCCACGAATCCGTGTCCGACTCGAATTGGACACGTATTCGTGCACGACACGTGCACGACATGTGTCGGACACGGTCAATCCGTGTCCGACACGGGTCAACGGTCAAAGTTGTCTGGGCATGGTCAACGGCGGGTTGGACACGGTGCGGATTCGCCTGAGGAAGAAATGGGTTATGCGCACTGAGGCGCTCCTGAGGAAGAAATGGGTTATTGGGTAGGAAGAAATGGGTTATTGGGTACATACCCGATTTCCACTTAAACCCGAAAGCAAAAACAAGTTGGGCTAGGGTTTTGTCGGTCCTCCAACTCTTTCTCTTGAATGAAAAAAGCAGCGGCGGTCTCCACTCAGCAGCAGCAAGCGACGGGCGGCGACGAAGGGCGGCGATGACGGGCGAGCGGCGACGGCAAGCGTCCTGCGGGTTCTTCTTCTCTTTTTTTCCAGTTTTCTTTTGTTTTTCGATTTCTTTTTATTTCCTTTTTGTTTTCCAGTTTTTTTTCCAGTTTTCCAGTTTCATTTTGTTTTGCAGTTTTCTTTTGTTTTCCGATTTCTCTTTTTTTTCCAGTTTCAGCGCCGATGATCTTTTTTTTACTGTATGTATTTTAACAGTAAAAATGTTGTTACTGTTGCTATTGTGGTCTCTCAGGGAAATTTGATTGTTGTTTTATCAATGGTGACTGAATATATGCATATAATTCTAGCTCTGTGGAATTTCTACGTCCATCATTTTTAGATCATTTTTAGAAATTATTATAGTTTATTAAGATCGTTGTAAAGGATAAAAAACATTTTAGATTTTTTTAATGTGTAGGCAGATCATCCTCATTTCAGTAGCATTGTTTAATGAGTATAGATTCAAAGAGTTAAAGGATGTCGCATGTTTCAGTTTGACAGCAAATTGGAAAGCCTCAAAGTTGATCTAAAAGAGCTCAATAATAAATAGTTCAATATTTCAATCATATTAGCTCACATGTTGCCAGAGCAAAGTTGAATCTGTCTGACGTCCAAGTTGAACTTTAACCAAGAATTGATCAAAAAGGAAAAGCTTCTACTAGATAAATTCTTTCTCTTGTAGCTGCTGAGATGTCATTTTATCAACAAAAGGCCAAGATCAACTTCAATAAGGTGTATGTTTTATATGATTTTAATGATAATAGACTTGTAGAGGAGGATACTATTATGAATGAAACCCTCAAATTCTACTAGATAAATTGCTTGCTTCTTATTAATACATTTCGGTCATAATTGTTGAAAGTTTTTAAGCTTATTGATGGAGTGCTAATGCTACTATTTGATTTCATGTGTGAGATTGCGAGTATTGATTCTTGCTATTTGAGCTAGGTGTAGTGCAGCTGCTAGTAGTTGAAACTTAAAACTTGATTCTCCATTTGTAACCTGTAAAGAAGAAAAATAAAATTTAGCAATATAGTTGTTAGTGATGCAATATACTAGTATGAAAGTTTGAATAATTTTATTTGAATTTTATAAATTTTTCTATATATAATAATAATTAAAAAAATCCTTGTCGTATCCCTATATTCTATGTTTTTGGATTTTGCCGTATTTCGTGTCCGTGTCGTATCCGTGTCCCGTATCCGTATCCGTACATCACAGATTTTGAGACATCCCCTTAAAGTTTGGGGATGTCACCTAACCCCTAAAACTTTAGCATTTTCTAAATCTTTTTTTATTGACCCCCATTTTTTTGGGCTTACTTGAAAAGGATTTGGTGGTTAAACTGAGATTTCCAAAATTTTTGGGGATTATCCCAAAATAATTAGTAGGTGTCGGAAGATTCTAATACATTTCTACACACGCGCACACACCTACTCACCCACCTATTCGCGCATGCGCACACATGCACACGCACACGCACACGCATACATGCACGCGTTCACATGGAGGCACACAGAGAGGGAGAGGGAGCGTTTTTAGAATTTCCGTCTACACTGTAGTTTTTTGTTTAGAATTTTTGTTTACGTCGTCGTATTTTCAAAAACATGTTTGTCGTATTTTCAAAAACATGTTTGACTTCAAGAAATAAGCATGGAAAAATGAGCTAGAAACTGCCTGAATACACTGTTCTAACAAGGGAATTAAAGGTTGGTAAATAAGAAACAAAGTTTTTTCATTGACTGGAAAAAGAGTTTTGAAGAAAGGTTCTTGTATAACCTATGCCACACATGAGTTAAGAATTTCCACTTATGAATTAAGAGTAGAGGAACCAAAGTGTAGGGAAGTATCAGAAAGTACAATACGGTTGTTTAATTCATACCTTAATTCTAGTATTTCATTTAAGTATTTTTTTTCTATGCTATGATTTTGTGGAGCTTTTTTTTAACCTTAGACTGGACCTCCTTTCCATTTTTGTTCTCTAAAATGGATCTTTAGATCCAGTGGATTTTTGCTAAGGTTTCATACACTTTTTCTTTCTCTTTCCTTCCTATCCTAAAGAACGAAAAAAGGGAGGACGAAGCTTTAGTCACGTCACGTAGAATTTTATCTCAAAGTTTCTTTATCTTTATATTTTTTTCATATTAATAACTAGTAACTAGAATTAACTTCGCATGGGCATTTTGCACGTAGCTATTGAAATAGCTGTTTTGGCTACAGTTTCTGATACCCTGCCCATTGCATAAAGTATTCGGCCTGGTTTAATAACTAATACTCGATATTCAAGGGATGCCTTCCCCAAAGCCATATGTGTTTCCATAGGCCTTAACGTAACAAGTTCATCGTGTAATATACGTATCCATATTTTTTCACCACGCCGCACATATCATGTCATTGCTCTTCACACTGCTTCTATTCGTCTACCTGTGATCTAAGTGGGTTCTCGTGCCTGAGGCTCAACATATATGCTCAACATATATGCATGTCCGTTTTCAAAGCGCGAAGAGTAATTGATCAGATTTGTGGTCATTCTTATGAGAAACACTTACGATACTGGGACTCATACCTTATCGAGCATCTTATCCCATTTTAAAATTGGTTGTATTCTGCAGCAGCAAATGCGAGTCATAACATGGGTTTGAGTGAAGCTGATTCATTCATTAGTAAAGCTGAAGTCAATGGAGGTCCTTTTGTGAAAAAGTTGGATCTAGGACTAGTTACACTATTCAAAGTAGAAATTGAAATGTTAGGCTATTTCATTTGACATATTAATATGTAGAATTTGTAGCTCATGAAAATTAAAAATGTCTGTCTGACTGCACCAAAAAGCATGTTTGTAATTTCCATGTAACAGACCTGCATGTAAGGGTGTGTGTGTGTTGGATGGCAGATAGATGCCCATTGGATGGTACATGGAGATAAGTTAATTTTGGTGATTGATGCTAGCGGCATAATGTGATATACAGTAAATTAAGTGACCTAATTTGGCAAGAATCTGGAGACACAAGAAAAATGGGTGATGGTGTCAAAGTGTCAATGAAATAGAAAATATGTATCAGAATTCAGAAAAGAGAACATCTACAAAGCAATTCATCACAAAATATTTGAATGATGTTGGACTCACATGTGTGATAACATAACAATGGATTCCCTTGAGATCTATAAGAATCTGTTATGAGTTGCGTGGAGATGGATTTGTTTTTCTTGGTCTTTTGTTTGACTGACAAAAGCAATTCATCTACAAAGCAATTCCTTGCTCAAAACATTTGAAATATGTTGGACCAAATGTGATAAAATAACAATGGATTCCCTTGAGATCTATCAGAATCTGTTATTAGGTGCATGTAGATGGGTTTATTTTTCTTGGTCTTCTGTTTGACTGACAAAGGAAGGATTTCCATCTCGTGTATGTCAAGGTGGTCACTGCAGTTCTATTTTCCATTTCTACTTTTATGACCTGCTTTTACAGAATTTCTGAAGTTTGATGAGATGCATTCACACCATAAGGTATGGGCTGCAATCTTTGGATGTGCATTGACAACATTTTTGAAGCCATGCCATATAGTAAATATGTCTGCTGACTGGAATTAATTGATTTAAGATTTATTCTTGAAGAAGTTTTAGAACTTTGTACTGATAGGAAATATGATATCATTGATATGACTGCTGACTGGAATTAATTGATTCAAGGTTTATTCTTGAAGAAGTTTTATAACTTTGTACTGATAGGAAATAGGAAGAACTGTGTGAAAAGCGAGATAAAACACCACATATAAACTCGGCTTTAATAAATGATTTCCATGATACAAGTTTCTCATTTCATACGTTTATTTGTTAATTGCTCATTGTATTTGGATTCCCAGGATGATGTACAGTGCTCATGTTATGTTTATTTGATTTATTCGTCATAGTTCTCAAGTGTGGTGAGGGTCTCATGCTCGAGCTGTTACAATTACACCTGCAAGATGCTTGTAGGATCCACTTCCACTGTCTTTCCTGTTTTCCTGGAATAATAAGAGGCATACCAAAGAGGATAATGCACATGTCATAATTTAGTCAGAACATCTGGTTTCTGTGACATTCTCAGCTTGTCTACGATGGAAAACTGAACAGTTAGTGCTTCCAGGAAAGATGACGTTATCATTTAGCTCTTGATGTTCCAACAGGAAGTAGTGTTGGATAGTTCATGAATGAATCGGGTTTCTTGAAAGCAATCTGATGATGTGTGGCTAGTGCAGGCCTTGGTTTCTAAGGGCAAAGCAGTAAAGTTAACTCAGTAGCATGTGATATGTATCATGTGGCTTCAAGCAGCAAAGGTTTCTGCGGTTTCAGGTATGATCTTCCAGATATTATTTTGTTTATTCTCTAACATTGCTTCTCTTTTGTCTTCCTGCGTGGTGGCAATGAGGCTTATAACCAGCAGATTTTCACTGTAAGTACAATTTTCTATATATACCTTCATTTTTATAACTAGCATCACCGATGATGTGAACTTCTTCCAAATGTTGGTATAGTTGGTATTGCAACTACGCTCGTTCTGTCAGGAATTTCTGAACTCCCATTTGAGGTACAATTATGAAGCGGCCCATGAGGTTTAGATTTTATACAACAGCATGTAATTTTAAATGTTCTGTGGTATATCCTTGTGGTTCATCAATGAGCAGTTCTGGTGAAGCATTGTTGCATCACAGGTAGCAGTTCATGTTGATGCTTTAGAGCTACACAAATCTCAATAATCCATGTTGAGGTAATGTAGATTGTGTAATTCCTCAGTGAGTGGTTCTGACATTTCACAAGCTGTGTTAAATAATTTTCTGCCCGTTGATTACGTGTTTGTTAGTAATTTTCTTAGTAGTTAATTTGCATAGGGTTCTCCTGCATGGTGGGAATGCAGCTAGAATTTAGCTTTGTTATGTTAAACGCATGCACTGTTGTGATGGTTAAGAGTTAAACGGAAGGAAATTAACTCCTCGTTTGGTACACAAGAATGGGGTGGAATGTAATGCTCAGCCCCACTTTTCATTCTCGCACACCAAACATACCAATGTTTTAGAAGAGTTGGAATACCCTTTACCAGGGAATACTTATTCCTACTTCATGCTAGAATGAGCATTCCTAGGGAGCTAGGGATCATTCCCATTTAAGCGGGAATCAAATTAGATAAGAAAATTTCAATTTATACCCATATTGACAAAGAAATCTTAAAAATCCTGACAGTTGCTTGATAAATTTGACAAATATGTCCTCTCCAAATTTATTATTGAAAATCTACAATTACTATATTTTAGAAGTTTATGTTATGAGGGATAATTACTTGAAATATTTGTTCGTGTATCTATCATAATCAAAGTCTCTTTTATTAAGGATTTTCAGTTGCCATTATTTAATTTTTTACTTTTAAAGATAATTATTACTTGAAAAAGTTTTCTTGAGGTTTGATGTTCGTCCAAATCATTTCTTTAGTATTTTGTACATTTTCACGAGTCTATGCACATTATACGTATGTGTACTTGTATGATTTTTTGGCGTCTTATTAGATCTTCGTGCATACGATCTTCATATAATGTTGATTGTGTCACTTTTATCACTTATTTAAGTTTAAGTGCTTCACGTGTTTGATTTTGTATGGGTCCCCATGCAACCTGAAATACGATTACAATGCATCAGACCGAGGTTTTCATCAAATCCTATAAAATTGGAAGAAGGTGTTATGTATCTAGAATAATTTTGATCATTGTTGATAATTTGTCGAATGAGATATCATCGTTTGCATCGATTGCCATATTAACCTGTCAAATTTTCAAAATTGATTAAACTTGATGTAGATGTAATGTTAAGAGCTCCTATATCAATTTGACATGAGCTCTCTTTTTTTATTGATTCTTAAAGGCACTTTGCTCATTCACGTGATCATTTGATGAAAAAATTAGAAAGAATTTGGACTTTGGAATAAAATATTATCATACTGAAATTATGTTACAAGTGTCATACTGAAACAAGTTCTGCACCTGTATCTTTAAAATTATATTTTTTAATAATGCTTTTTATATTTTTAAATTGTATGTTGCTGTAAGGGCATCATTAGAAAATAATAATCCATTCTTACTCGTGGACAAAGAATACCAAACGCCGGAATAGAAATAAGATTGTCATTCCCGCTTTTCTAATCGCACGCAAATGTGAGAATGAGAATGATCATTCTATTCCTACATTCTTACTTGGGGATAGAGAATACCAAACTTGGGAATGAAAATAATATTGTCATTCTCGCTTCTCTAATTGCATCCAAACGTGAGAATGAGAAGATCGTTACATTCCCACATTCCATTGCTAACTTCATTGCTTTTTGACTTGACTTTATTCCTCGGTACTGAATGAGGTCTAAAAAGAAAAGAACACCTATATCAGGGATTGTATTGCTAATAAAATAAAAATAAGAAAATAAACCATGTCTTCTTTCTTTCCTGGACAATCTAATCGCTCCCTCTCACTTTATGTTTTCTCCTCTCTCCCTTCTCCTTTCTTCATTTGAAGCAGTTTTTCTGTTTTCTGATGTATTTGATTTTTTTTTCCTTAATTTTGTGTATGTGATGGAATTGATTTATGTGTTTGCGTTAATTTCATCTCACCCCAGATTTATGAATTTATTTATTTATTATTATTATTTTTTACTTTTTGTAATTTGTTTTAAGCATTGACAATTTTTGGTAGATAATAATTTTTTATTCTTTTATTTTGTTTTCTCCTTTTATGTTCTGTTCATTGGTGGTAGCAGCGGATCTAGATAATTTTTCCTTTTTCATCTAAAAATAGAACAAAATATTATAAACCTATTGGAAACGATTTCAATGACCGAAACGCTTATCAATTTCATCGCATCATATTTTGCTTGTAATGAGATAGATAAACAAAAATAAGCACTCCTACTCAAAATTTATCTGCATTAATGAAATCAAAATATACATACTTGCTAGTAAAAATACACTACAAAATCCAACATTGCAATTAGATTTGAAAAACATTTGAATATATAACATAAACAAATACATATCAAAATTAAATTCATAAAACAAACACTTGGTATGCACTAAGCAATTGTAGAAGATTGTTGACAAAAAATATATGTATATCAAAAGATAATTACTTTTACAATAAAAAAAAGATATTTCAAAGTGCAACTTTACAATTGCTCTCCACGATTTATGATATTTTGAAGGTGATGTATGATTTTCTCGGTGGCAACGCTATTAAACATGGGTCTTTATACATATCACATATGTAACCAAACAATCATTAACCTATTCATCTTCCTTTTTGTTATGCAACCAATTCTTCACAAACTACATTGCTGAAAAAAAGTCGCTCTACCGTTGCATGTTTGTTATGCAAATTATTTAACGAACAAACTAATTTATTGCATATTCTTGGCATATTAAATTTTTTTTTGACTGAAAAAAAGCAGGGTTAGAGGCCCTGCTCATTTAAAGAATAATTATTAAAAACCAAAACATAGCAAAAATACATCACAACTTGATGGAGAATCACAGGGGGAGAAGCAGATAAGGAACGGACCTATGTCGTCACCTACCAAACTAAACCCACATCGATTCTTCGACTAGAAAACACATAAAAACATACTTACATAGCAGAGTTTGAATATAACACACTAGAAGACATGACTACTTAGTTTTTTAGAGAGATAACAAAGACAGATTTGCCTGCAAAAAGGAAGATTTCCCTGTCCAGCAAACTCAGAGGAAGCGTGGATTAGAGGTCATTTGAGAAGTTATCCCCAGAGGCGTCAGCGTTCATGTTGACAAGCTCCTGAAGACCAAGATTAAAAGCAGCCCTGCGAAGTCTCCTAGCCAACCTCTCCTCTTCGGCACCTGCCCAAAATATTGTAAATCTCCCAATATTAGAAGCAATAAGAAGTGGATTAGATTGACTGTCCTGGCAGCAAGATCTTCCAGATGGTTTTAATGTCCGAACAAATATTATGAGATTTGTGGAAGAAAATCAATTCCTCCATGGACTGAGGCCAACAATTTGTAGGGAGGAGGGGGGAGAGAAAAGTCCAAACTGCACGAGCAAAGGAACAATGAATAAAAAGATGATCATGCGATTCAACACCCATTAAGCAGAAAGAACATCTCGGATCACCAGTCCAACCCTTATGGATCAAATTTGCCTTCGTATTCAACTTCTTTTTGGAAATAATCCAGAAGAGGACTTTAACCTTGGTAGGAATAGCTGATTTCCAAATCATATTGTAGAACTGAGATATAACACCCCCTGAGTTGATGAAGGAGTAATAGGATTTAACTGAATAAATCCCCGATGGGAGGAGAGTCCACCGAAGGTCATCTGGAGCAGAGGAGGCTCTAAAATTGATAGATGCTAAGAGAGAGTGAAGATGGTTAAGATCTGACCTTTCAGAGATCGAAATACCTCTTCTAGTTAGAGGATGCCAATGACATACATCGTTGAGCATTCTGCCTTGAGATCTGATACAACAGTTTTGGGAGAGAGCTAACTGGTATGCATTAGGGAATAGGCTGCAGAGGGAGTTGGTCGATGACCATTTGTCATGCCAAAAGTCCTGGATGAATCTGGAAGCCGAACACTTTGGATGATGAACAAAAGGATTAGACCCATATTTAGAATAAACTGAGAAAATCACTTTGCTAATAATGGAATTTCTGTCGAAAATTTTCCATATCCATTTGGAGAGAAGGGCTCTGTTGAAGATGGGGATGTTAATGACCCCAAGACCTCCTTCCACCTTGGATTTGCAAACATTCCCCCAATTAATAAGACATTTGATACTAGAGTGAGAGTGGCAGCCATTCCAAAGAAAATTTCTCCTAATTCTGTCTATGGCCTTAATAATCCATTACGGCAGCTTGAAAAAAGAAATATAGTAGAGGGGGAGGGATGAGAGAACTGAGTTCAGAAGAGTTAACCTTTCGCCAATGGAAAGGGTTTTGTTTTTCCATAACGAGAGTTTCTTCTTGAATGACTCTAGTAGAGGTTGCCACTCTCTCTTAGAAAGAGAGCCTCTTTTGAGGGGGAGGCCCAAATACAAGAAAGGGAGAGATCCGACAGAACAGTTGAGGATCTCTGCTAGCATATTTCCTTTATGAGGGATTTTACCAAGGTAGAAGAGATTGGATTTAAGGGGGTTGACACATAGACCTGATATGTTAGCAAAGATGGAGAGGATGGTTTTAAGGGTAACCATATCAGAGGGGATGGCCCTGGAGAAGATGACGATATCATCCGCAAACTGGATAGTCCTGATAGAATTGAACTTTCCTTTCAAACTGAGATCTGATAAATCCCCCGAAGCTGCGCTACACTTCAGCATTTTACTAAGAACATCAGCCACTAGCAAGAAAAGCAAGGGGGATAGGGGATCTTCTTGTTTGAGACGCCTGAAGCATCGAAAGAAATTTGTAGGGGAACCATTCACTAATACAGCTGATTTCGAAGAGAATAACATGTGGTGAATCTAGAGGCACCACTTGGGGCCAAAACCTCTGGCTTTGAGGAGAGACAGAAGGAAAGACCAATTAACACAATCAAAGGCCTTATAGAAGTCTACCTTGAAGGCACATATCTCTTTTTTCCCCGAGGAGCAAAAGTTGATCATTTCATGTCCTAAAAGAAAAGAATCCAAAGAAGATTTACCAGATTGAAAAGCTGATTGAGAGTTATCGATGAGGAGATGAAGAACTTTCCTTAACCTATTTGCCAAAATTTTAGAAAAGATCTTACAGGAGCTGTTGATAAGGCTAATAGGCCGAAAGTCCTTGGGAGAAATGGCACCATCTTTTTTGGGAATGAGGCAAATGTGAGAGTAATTGATATTATGTAAAGATTGGGGATGAGATGATATGCCTTGAATGAATTCAACAACATCAGCTTGGATGACAGACCAAAATCGTTGGTAAAAAAGAATGGGGAACCCGTCAGGCCCTGGAGATTTGTCAGGGTGAAGATCGAAGACGGCCTCTGTGATTTCTTGCTGGGAGAAGGGAAGATCAAGAGAAGAAAGGTCGAAATTGTCGTGAGGGTAAAGAAGATCCCAGTTAGGGATAAGACTGGATGATGGGGGTTGATCAAAGAGATTTGAGAAGAAGGTGAAAAAGGATTGTTTGATGTCGCTGTCTGATGAGATAATGGAATCATTAACAATGAGGTGGGGAATAAAATTCTTTCTACGATGGTAGGAGGCAACTTTATGGAAAAAAGCAGAATTGTTATCTCCTTCTTTCAGCCATTGGATGCGGGATCTTTGTTTCCATTTGATCTCATCAGCTTTACCTAAAGAGAGAAGCTGATCCTTCAAATCATATCTAAGCTGAGATTCTTGAGGGGATAAACTTCTGGACTCTTCACAGATATTGAGGAAATGAATTTGGGATGAAAGATTGGAATAAATCTGGGATAAAGATCCAAAACAGTTTTTTTCCCACCATTTGATTCTCTTTTTGATAAGTTTTAGTTTGGATTGAAGAGATAAAAGATGGTCACCCTTCTGAGAAAAAAGATTTCCAGTTGGATTCTATGAAGGATGGGAAAGAAGGAAGAGATAGCCATATCTTTTCAGATAGGTGAAGGAGAGGGAGAGGAGTTAGTATCCAGTATAATGGGACAGTGATCAGAGCACGGAGATGGGAAAGCAAACTGAACCATGAGGGGTAATTTGGACTCAAAATCCATCGATATTAGGAATCTGTCCAACCTGGTTAATGATGGGGGGATCTGTGGTTGGACCAAGTGAATCTGTCCAACCTGGCATATTAAAAATTTTGAATTGTATATCTCGATCATAGAAGAAAGTAAGTGAATCTGTGAATGTATGAACTAGTAATTAACAAAACCACATTAACTCTTTAATACACAATTCAAAAGAAAAATTTAAACTCACTTGACAGTGGAGAGAAGTTGAGAGAGGGAAAAATGGGCGATGGCTCTAGGCAGGGTTAGGCTGGCGGCGGGCCAGATCCAAGGTCCAATTGCCGACAGGGTTGGGTGGTGGCCCTGGCGCAGGTGGGAGTTTGGAGTTCGCATTTAAGAGATAGGCCCGGAAACTTAAAATCCAAATAAATAAATCACTAAAACCCAATACCACAATACCCAAAACTAACATCCAGCTTAGACAAAAATTCTGTTCGTCTCTGGAGCAATTTCTTCATAGTCGCTGCACCAAAGCAAGTGGAGTAATGATTATGAAAACAAAAAATACATTATGTCCAAAAAGTTAAACATATGCACAAGCTAAAAATATTTAAATTAATATAAAAATAGATTGTAAAATTGGCACATATAATTTTTTGTTCATGTGAGATATATTAGAAAACAACTTATGACAATCACAAGAGTTGAACTGAAGTAACAACTTAACACTACATTAAGGGCATGTTTGTTTGCACGAAAGTAATTATAAAGTAACCGAAGTAAAAGAAGTAGATGACATTTTTGCTACTTCTGAGTAAAAAAAAACATATTTGTTTCTCTGAAAAATCTAATTCTAATATTTCCTTAAACGCTGATGTGACGCCTACATATCATGCATCCTTACTTTCTACATATTTTTTCACCCCTCAAGGCTCGGAATTAGCCCAGAAATAGGTGAAATGTTTATTAATTAGGAAATAAATAAATTTTCTTATTAATGTTTTCTTTATTAGTTACTTCTAATAACTTTTCATTGCTGTCCAAACGAAAAAAAGAGAATGAAGAACAAGAAATACAATTTTTATTACTTTAAAAAATATGTGAAAAAAAAAAATACTTCCGCTGCTTTTTAATTCATAAATTTAGAAGTTATTTTGATTAATTTTCTAAATCCGATACTTCTGACAAACCAAACAGGCCCTAAGAAACATCAAAACTGTTTGTAATATATAGTTCCATTGTAATATGGTATTGGACTCATCTTTATAAGGTGGGGGTGGGGGGTAGGGGGAGTTAATAAAAAACAAATAAATGCCACCTCTTAAATAATATTTTTCTAATTCAAATCTTTTCTTTTTGAGAGAGAAAAATAAGGGGTATACTTTGTTCATTAAAAAACCAAAAGAAGTACACATTATGTAGTTACAAAAATTAGGGTATGAACTGTATCCGATTGTCAGAAGATAGAAAATAAAGTTTCTAAAACTAGGGATGCATACCTTCTTCTTCCAGAGATCCATGAAAATGAAAAGTGTGCCTTGCCGTCATTCATCGTAAACATAGATATAAAGAAGAACAAAAGCCAGCTATACATATAGTAGATAGAAACTAGATGTTCTATTATCTAACACATAAGAGATAGAAACTAGATGTTTATACAAGACTGATAAAACTTTCATAACTTTCATCTTGCTCCCAAAATTCCACAATCCTCTCAGACACTGCTCCTGGATATAAGTTTTTCCTTTAGAATTGCTAATACATGCTGTGCATTTGATCCACTACCCGCACCTAACCAATCAATTAATCTAGAATTAGAATACTTAATAATAGTAGAGCAGGAGAAACTTGTTTTTATCAAATAGGAACTTATTTCTTGAAAGCCATAAGCTCCAGCAAACTGATGAGAAAATGGTATGTCATAAGCTGCCTTTGATGCTATTCAGTTTCTTTAGGGTTTGAAGCAACTCGTCTAGAGATGTAGGCCAACGGAAGGGGAGATAATAATTCCTGAAGTGTCTCCATACCTGAATTGTTAAAGAGCAAGAGAAGAAAATGTCATCTCTTGTTTCTGAGTACAATCCACACAATGGACATGTTGGATCTCCTATCCAACCTTTGGCAGTGAGGTTATCTTTGGTATGCAGTCTATCTAAAGACAATAACCAAGTGAAGGTCTGAACTTTGCTTGGGAGAATTGAATTCCAAGTAAGCTCAAAGTATGAAGATAATATTTCTCTAGAATTTAAGAAGGTATATAATAACTTGACTGAGTAAACTCTATTTGCTGTAAGAGACCAGTGTGGTTTATCTAGTATATATGAGATACTTCTGGAACCAATTAACTTCAAGAGATCTGTTTTAGAGGATATAGATGGACAAGTTTTTGAAACCGACAATATTTCAAATTTATTGGGTAAAATCGAGCCCCAGCAAAAAATATTAGCAAAATCGATCCTTTTCAAAAGAAAAGGGTCGGTTTTGCAACTGAGGAGGTTTTACCAAGTGCACGGGACTAGTAGTCCCGTGCACTTTGTTTTGGTGAAAACTGTTCTAATATCCACCGCCATATCTTCATTCTGATCAAGCTTATACCCAACATAGTCTTTCTCCTTCTCATTTCCTTGATAATGCACAATTTGACCCCTTTTTCGGTGCTCAAATTCGAAGAATCAATCAATTCAATAGGAACCCATCTTTCTTCTTCACTAAAAACCTACCCTCCTCTCTCATCAAAGCAATAAATTCCAAGCATTCATCACCTACCATTTTCGAACTTTTATCACAATCTTCAACAACAAAGTCCCTTTCTTCACTTTTCGAGTTCAAAGTGGAAGAATCAATCAATTCAACAGGAACCCATCTTTCCTCCTCACCCAAAACTCTCTTCTCCCCTCCCATCAAAGTAATCAGCTCCAAGGATTCATCACCCACCACGTTCAAACTTGCATCACCATCTTCATCAAAAAACTTTATTTCTTCTTCAATTTCTTCAACACCAACTTCCTCCAATTTCCCTTTCTGGGTACGCTCCAAAGCACCAAATTTGACAGAATCTGCAGCATGAGCATCACAAACAAGATCACTGCAAGACCGAGAGCAGAGAACGCAGGGAGGCTTCAGGCCAAAGAAATGGATGAACCTAGCGATGAGATGGGAGAAGAATCCATGTGAGAGGAGGAGGGCAATTAGAGCCCATTCAAGGAAAGTGTAAATGAGTATAATGACGATCTTTTGGGGTTGGTGACTGGAGTTAAAGCAAACTGCACGGGACTACTAGTCCCGTGCAGTTAGCTGAAGACAACCCATTGCAAAACCGACCCTTTTCTTCTGAAAAGGGTCGGTTTTGCTAATTTTTTTTCTGGGGGTTGATTTTGCCAAGTAAATGTGAAAAGAGGTCGGTTTCAAAAATTTGTCCGATATAGATATAGAGGAAATACTTCTTTTCAACAAGGGACGCCAGTGCCATTGATGATCATGTAGAATTCCTTGGCTATGTATGGAAACATTTGAAGAGAATGAAAGCTCATATAATGAAGGAAAGAGACCAGCTAAAGTGTTGCAACTAAGCCATTTGTCTTTCCAAAATCTTATCTTATCACCTTTACCAAGTGTCCAAGATATATTATGAAAAAAGCATTTTTGATGGAGAGGATCACATTCCAAAAGGGAGAATGGGATGCATTACCGAGTTTGGTTTGTAGCATTTCACCTCTTTTAAAGTATAGTCGATGGAGGAAAGTGCCTACTAATGATTCTCTGTCCAAACATTTCCATAACCATTTGGACATTAAGGATATATTGAAGATCTTAATATCCTTAACTCCTAAACCACCTTCAGATTTGCTTAGACATACCTTTTTCCAATTAACCTAATATTTGAAAGAGTTAGCCTCTACTTTACAAGACCAAAGGAAGTTTCTTTGAATTTTGTCTACTTCATTGATTAACGATTGTGGAAGCTTGTAGAATGACATGAAGTATAGAGGTATCGTGGTAAGCACTGAATTCTGTAAAACGAGCCTTCCACCAAAAGATAGACAATTACTTTTCCAAGAAACCAATTTTTTGTGTAGATTGTCCAGAATTAGTTGCCAATCAGC
>NC_033802.1:14521431-14531162 GCF_001876935.1 Asparagus officinalis | reverse complement strand
TTTAAAGGTAATCCCAGATACTTGATAAGAAGATAATCCAATTTACAATCAAGATCAGAAGCTAGATTTTGACCTATGGTAGGAATTTTTCCAAAGTAGATAAGAGAGGATTTAGAATAATTAATTCCCAAAACAGACAGTTCTTCAAAGATGTATAGGATTATTTTGAGGATGTTTATGTATCTTGGTGAGCTTTTAACAAAGAGTAATGTATCATCCGCAAACTGAAGGCTTCGAATTTGGTTTAGGGGTTCCTTAATGTTTAGATTTGATATCAAACATTCCTCCACATTATTCATAATCATTTTAGACAGAACATCAACTGCAATGTTGAAGAGCATAGGAGATAGGGGATCTCCTTGTTTATGGCCTCTTTTACAAGAAAAGAATTTTGATGGAGAGTCATTTACCAATATTGTGCAATTGGAGGATGAAATGATATGATGAATCCATGAACACTATTTATTACAAAACCCCTTGCTTTGAGTAGGTTGATAAGGAAAGACCCATATATGGAGTCAAAAGCCTTAGCAAAATCAAGTTTGAGCATAGAAACCTCCCTTTTCCTTTTGGAACAAAAATAGATTATTTCATTTGCAATAAGAATAGAATCCAGAGTTGATTTCCCAGCTTGAAACACAGATTGTGTTGGTGCAACCAGATCTGACATAAGAGGGGATAACCTATTTGCAAGAACTTTTGTGAAAATTTTGAAGATACAATTGATTAGGCTAATTGGTCTAAAATCTTTCACTGATGTGCCTCTAAGCTTGGGAATAAGCATGACAAAGACTTTATTTACTCTGTGTACACTACTGCAAAGGGGACTATTGGCGACGGACAAATCCGTCGCCAAAAGTCGAAAATCCGTCGCCAAAAGTCGAAAATCCGTCGCTAATTTTTTTAGCGATGGAAAAATAGAAATTCCGTCGCTAAAAAGCCGTCACTATTATCAGGGTAGGTAAAGCCACATTTAGCGACGGCTAATCTGTCGCTAAATATCAGCGACGGTTATATAGCGACGGAAAATCCGTCGTTTATGTATAATTTTTTGACGACGGTATTTTCCGTCGCTATATATTTAACCGTCGCTATATTTATTGGCGACAGAAAATCCGTCACCAAAATCTATATTTTTTGGCGACGGTAGACTCTGTCGCTATATATTTTCCCGTCGCTATATATATTGGCGACGGAAAATCCGTCGCCAAAAGCTTGTATTAGTGCATGTCTGGCGTGTCAGTTTTCCGTCGCTAAAAGTTTTTTTAGCGACGGAACATCCGTCGCTAAAAGTAAGCTGAAATTTTTGTAATTTTTTTTTGAAAATTAGAAATTCCTGTACAATATATTTCACAATAATAACATGTACAATAAATTTACACAACACAAGCACATATAACACATATTTCATTCTCACGCATATATAACACATATTTCACTAAAAACATAATAAATATCCCAACATTATAAATGTTATTTATACAGCACACCCATTGTTTTCAATGTTAAAACAAATAAAATCAGTCCCGATCATCATCATCCTCATCACCAACTCCACCTTGTCGAGAAGTCCTAGCCTAAAAATATAAATAAAACGTTATAGAGCAATACGTACATCATCAAAAACTGAATTTTACAGTAAAGTAACAAATTATAAAACAACATGGCATGACATGCAAGTATAGCAATAATAGAGTATCATGGCATATTCTTACATGTTATATGATTCAGAGAGAGTATCATGGCATATTTTTATGTATTATACGCAAGCACGCACATGTTTTTAACAACGCACGCACACACTCTAACCTCACCCGCACACACGTACGCACGCGTACCTATCTCCACCAACACGCACACACGCACGTACGAGTACCCAGCTCAACCCAATCCCCACACTTCCCCCTCCCCCACCACGACCAAACCCAACATCAAGCACGCACATAACGACCACGACAATACAACACATGCAACACCACAACACAACAATAACAACACCACCACCACCACAATAACAAAACATAACCAACGACCCTACGCACGAACGCACCACAAGAAAACAAAACAACAACCAACTAACCAACTCACTAACCAATACAACCATCGCTACGCACGCACACACCATCAACACCACCATCACATAAAAACATTAAGTATATATTTTTGGTTTTGTGTTTCGGAGAGAGTTATAGTTTGTGTGTAATAGTTTGTATCAGTGTGCATCGGTGTGTGTGTGTGATATCATTTAGTCACATGGCATACTCATAATTAAGTAAGAATTTTATATTTAATTCATTTAATTAAACAAAGAAAAATATATATATATTACCTGATCTGCCAAAAACCATCTCCTATATGCCTCCTGAGAATCAGAAGGCAGAGTCGATATGAACTGGGCGAATTCCAGCTCCCTCTACTCCCGACGCCTCCGTTCTTCCTCTGCCATCTGGAGTAGCTCTGACTCCCGACGCGACTGCCAATCTTCCATCACTTTCATCCGCTGCTCCATAGTCGGGTCTTGAGAAGAACTGCATCCTGGTGGAGCTGCAGACTTGTAGGTGCTACTGGACTCGTACGACCGATGCTCGGATCCTCTCCACCTGTATCTGTTCTTCCTACTCGGTCCAATGACCGTCTCGATGATGCTATCCTCCTCCTCTCTACTTAATCGGGTCGGAGTGTTAGAATCGACCTGAGTCTGTGATAATTGCTCCTGCACCTTAGCATGTAATTTCTCCTGCGATATACCAAAACAACCCGATCAATTCTAACACATTTAAAATTCATTGTTATAAAAATTAAATATACAAATTAACTGCTACTTACAGCCAGATCCTGGTTCTGTGCTTTCTTCACTTCATCGGCGTAATTTGGACTCCATGAAGTCAGAATACGATCTGCAAAATGCCCGAGATCTCCCCTTCCTTATTTTATTCACATATATCATTAACTCATAACACATAAATTATACTCAAATTGATAACCTAAGAGCTAATATATTATATACCTCAAGCGCCAATTGATGATAATGCTGGCTGAAGGACCTGGAGCCCCCGTGATGCTCGTAACTGCGGGGTGCATTGCGGTTCCTCCTTGCTGTTTCAGCTTGACCCTGCAAAACAATGTTAAACAGATATAATATAGAATTTCAAACAATAAACGAAAATATATACTTTAATAATACCTGAATTTCGGCCGTGTCCCAATAATCGCAAAGTGCAAAAAAATCTACTCCATCTATGCACTCGTCAAGATGCCAGTAACGCTCCCAATCTTCTGTTCTTTGAATAAAATATTTTTTCTTTAGCTCAAACCGCCACCTCTTGAACGATAGATTGATTTGCGTGAAGCAGTAAGTCCATGCACAAGCGTAATCGTCAAGAAAGAAAAATCGCTTCAGCATACAATGAAAAAAGAGATACAAATCAGTGTGTTAAACAAAATAATATAAACTATAAAATAAATGACTCACACATATATATCGCCAACAAGCCACCAGCGCATCAATCCGCTGCGACTTCCACGTCAAATATATGTTGAAGAAATCATGTCTCCTGGCTAAAGCGGCGAGGAAATTGTTGAATGAGTTAGCAAATGGCCCGACAGGCACGCCGTTCTGCCATCGGATCACGGCCCTCCGACGAATATCTGGGACGAGGTTCTGTGGCTTGGTACTACTGCGGCCGCGCCTAGTAGGTCGCTCGGTACCTACGAAAAAATGAAATTCAGGCGAAATATAAATCAATCAATATCGATAATACAAATTAAAATATTAACAGATAAACTATAAAAATCTATACACACCTTTCAATTCGAGGCATCTACGCCTTGCTTGTTCATACCTCTGCTGTGCGATAAGTCGCAAATCATGATAAGCATCCCAATCCCCCTTCACCTTGGCCGGGTCGTGGGCTCGCTGATCTGTAATAGAATCCGGCGGTAGTGGCGCAGCTTCTACAACTGCGCTATATGGCTCATATCGGCTCTCCTCCAATACATCTGCATGCAGAGAAGGCGACGACGGCATCTCTACATGCTGGGTAGGATCAACGAGTGTCTCCGCATCAGGTGGATCATCTCCTCGTCCTGTGTCCTGTGGCGGCGAGTCATGTGTAGCAGCGATGCGTCCTACATAGGAAATGTTAAAAAATAATGTTAGGCTCGTATTAATAGTTTATAGAAATGTACAGATATAATAAATAAATAAAAATACCTGACGTAGAGCCATGTGCGTCGCCTCCAGAATGTCTACCAAAAAGTCTCTCAAGCGCTCTCTTACGTAATCCTTTTGTCATCTATACTTTGAAAACATAATGAGTACCCAACAAAACTATAATACATGACACAAACTGATACATGATAACCAGTCAAACAGATAATATAAAGGCAATACTATAATACATGACACAAACTGATACATGATAACCAGTCAAACAGATAATATAAAGGCAATTAATACTATAATACATAACACAAACTGATACATGTTAACCAGTCAAACAAATACATGAATGTTCTTTTTAAATCATAACCAAGTATTATATTATTATGATGATGTTGAGGCTCTACTCTGCGACCGTGTGCGGTTAGCCTGCGACCATGTGCGTGCCGACAAAAGGACTGTCCTTATAGTTTTATCGACTCTACCGTGGACTCATGTTTTGACTTTACGCCTTGGCTCACATATAATCGTAGGTACATCAGGGCGCGCTAGTGCAATTTCATCCACCAGATTATTTTGTGTCAAGGAAAACTCAGCAACTGTTTCGTCGGCCAAGATAACATCTTCGTGATCTTCGTCAGACATGGCTTCATGAATGTAGGATCTAGGCGGATTCTTAAGGACAACCCATTCGTCATTTTTCATTACATCTTTGACATAAAAGCACTGTTTGGCGTGAGCAGCTAACATGTACTTTTTAGTCTGATATATTTTCTTGTTAAGATTAACGAGTGTGTAACCGTAGTCATCCTTCGCCTTTTTCAGTTCACACCAACGAACCTTAAACATCACATGTCTGACTTCATTATTAATCCCATAGAAAATCTCCACAATGTCTTCTACCTGACCGTAGCAATAGATTTCACCTTGTATCGGATTTAGATCTTTTGAACTAGCGTATGACAGTTGCGAGAAGGAGCAGAACACACCGCTATTTTGCGTTTGTCGTCTCTCTTCGAAACCGATGGTGTTAAACCTAAAGCCGTTGATACAGTAGCCTCCATAACGCTTAACCACGTTAGAAGGACCTCTGGCATATAAACATATTTTCTCAGGCAGGTTAACCCCATTCGTAATACGTCGGTCAACCTTTAAGAAAAGAAACAAATAGTTTAAATATCTGTTGGCAGGCACATATTTGATATACGAATCAGAAATGTAAATAAATCTTACTTCACCCTTCAGCCATGCAGGGAATTGTCTAGAGTGTGTGTCCATATCTCTTTTATTTTTTGTTCTGCATTTAAGAATAGTCTGGACATATCGGATGTGAAGCCTAGAATAAAATCATTTATAACAGTTAAATAGAGATAGTTATTGTTATGTGATATGATCTGATTCAAACAGTTAAATACTTACGCCGCGTATATGTTAAATATAGTATCATTGCTTAAGATATATGTGTGGGCTTGATCTACCTCCATTCTGGGGAATCTAGTGTCCTCCCCACGATCATTATAGAATGTTTCATCAATTATTCGTTGGGGACGGTTGAGCCTTGTCTCCACACCCCGCAAGTAACGAGAGATGAAATTCAAACTCTCATTACTTATATAGTTCTCTGCTATCGATCCTTCAGGACGTGCACGATTATGCATCAAATGTTTCATGAAACCCAAATACCTACAAGCATATAGTTTCATGATTTGTGACAAAATAAAACTGATATACGTAATTTAACAAATATTAATTGAGCATTATAATAATAAATACCTCTCCACAGGGTACATCCAGCGATATTGAACTGGTCCCGCGATGCGGCTTCATATGCTAAATGTATTGTGAGATGCACCATGACCGTAAAGAACGAGGGTGGAAATAGAATTTCTATTTTACACAGTGTATTGGCTACACGTCCCTCTAATTCTTCAAACTCCCTGACATCAATCACCTTGGAGCACAACTGCTTGAAGAAACCGCAATATTCTATTACCACCATCGCGAGTTCCTTCTCAGCATGTCGCAACGCAACCGGGAGAAGTTGATGCAATAGAATATGATGGTCATGTGTCTTGAGTCCCAAAATTTTCCTGTCCTCAATATGCACATTTGCTGAAATGTTTGAAGCATAACCATCCGGTGTCTTCACGGACTTTAGAAATAAACACATATTATGGATCTCATCCTTCGACAGTGTGACACGGGAGGCTGGGAGTACAAACTTTCCGTCACCCTTATCTATAGCTTGCAGTTCGGGACGGATGTTCAATTCTGCTAGGTCTCGACGTGCCCTTAAGTCATCTTTTGATTTTTTTCCCGTCCTGCAACAAAGTGTTCAAGAGATTCTCGCATATGTTCTTCTCGATGTGCATGACATCCAAGTTGTGACGTATTTTTAAACTTCTCCAATATGGCAATTGATAAAATATGCTGAATTTTGACCATCCATGCGGAAGTTCAGTACCCTTAGAGACACGCCCATGCGATTGGACAGTGCGAGGTTTATTTCCTTTCGAATTTCCTTTGAGAAATTGCTTACCCTTTCCCCTTCCCTTCCAATTTTGCTTCAATATTTTTCTCCTAACACCAAATGGATTTTCTTTGTTGAATCTTTTCTTTCCAAATATTTTTTTAGGTAGAGGATGTAGAAGCTCAAATATTTCTTCCCCGGTCAGCCTTGGTGGTGCCGGTCTGTTTTCTGGATTACCGTTGAACTTTCCTACTAACTTTCTGAACTTGTGCCCTGTAGGTAACCATCTTCTGTGTTGCCAATAACAAAACTTACGGCTGTATTTCAGGAACTTTCCCTTATAATCTGACATGCAAACCGAACAAGCAATCTGACCCTTCGTCGACCATCCAGACAAGTTAGCATATGCTGGAAAGTCATTAATTGTCCACATGACCATTGCACGCATACGGAAAGCCTCCTTACCATAAGCATCATAAGTGCTGACGCCTTCATCCCAGAGAAGCTTCAAGTTGTCAATTAATGGTTGGAGGAAAACATCAATGTCATTTCCAAGAGAATGTCTTCCAGGGATCAAGAGTGACAGTATCATGTATGGCTGCTTCATGCACATCGACGGCGGCAGGTTGTACGGTGTCAGCAACACTGGCCAGGTAGACCAAGCAGAGCTCATTACTCCAAACGGATTAAATCCGTCGCTAGCAAGCCCCAGCCTAATATTCCGAGACTCCTTACCAAAGTCAGGGTATATACGATCGATGTGCTTCCATGCCTCACCATCAGCAGGATGTCTCAATTTCCCGTCCTCTTTACGATCGGTCGAATGCCATCGCATATTCTCAGCCAGCTCGGCAGACATATAAAACCTCTGCAGCCTAGGAATAATAGGAAAATATCGGAGAACCTTCACAGGGATTCTGCTCTGTTTATTGGATGATATGCCTTCAGATGTGCCCGTATGTTTTTTCCAGCGTGATACATGACACGTCGGACATTCCTCTAGACCTTCATTACCCTTATTGTACAAGATGCAGTCATTAGGACAGGCGTCTATCTTTTTGTAATCAAGACCCAGGGTATCAACAATCTTGTGAGCTTCATAATAAGTTGTGGGGATGCTCTTCTCGCCGCCTGGAATGACTTTCCTGAGCAAGTCTAATAACATCTCGAAATGTGTAACAGCCATCCCACTGAGTGTTTGGATATGAAGAAGCCTCAGCATAAAAGAAAGCCTTGTGAACTCGGTGCAACCCTCGTATAACGGTGACTCGTTTTCTTCAACAAGTCTCATCAATCGGGCTACATCTTGAAACATATCAGTAGTGTTAACATCACTCGAAGACGGCACGGTAAGAATATCTTCCAACATATCAGTTGTGTCAATTGTCGGATTGTCGACATCAGTAAACTCTTCCTCTAATTGCATCACCGGGACGCCTTCACCGTGATGACTCCAAAATACATAAGAGCTATCAAATCCATTGATTGACAGATGGAAACTTACGTCACTCCTAGTGAGCATTTTATCATTCCTACAATTCTTACAAGGACAAAAAATCAACCCGCTGAGTGACCGTAGAGGGTTGGTGTCAGAGTAGGCTAAGAAAGCTTCTATCCCATCCTTGTATCGAGTGTCTAGATGCCTTCGATCACGTGGTATGCCCATGAACGATTTGTCAGGAATTGTCCGCATCTAGAATTTAAAAATTAATGGAAGTGAGCATATCCCTACATATATCATTTTAAGTTATAGGACAAGTGTGTGTGATCGGCTGTCAGAGGAAGGCTTCTATCCCATTAGGTATGTAAACGTAGCGTGTATATGTATTTACGTGTGTTCAAGTGTACTTTTATTTCGTCAAAATTTCGGCAGCACCTACCCGCTGTACTTAATCGGATCCGGATCCTCTACTAATGAGAGGGTTCCTAATATCTCCTAATGAGATCTTGGCCTTTGATTTATCAATCAAAGGCCAAGATCTCCTCATGCACAAAAATAGGCGGGAGATGCGGATAAGATATTATCCTTTGAATATGAATAAGCCTCAGCATAAAAGAAAGCCTTGTGAACTCCTTACACCCCTCGTATAATAGTTACGCTAACCCCTTATCCTCACCCTCACCCCCACCCCCACCCTCACCCTCACCTAACCCTAACCCTAACCCTAACCCTAACCCTCAACCTCACCATCACCTAACCCTCACCCTCACACTCACCTTCACCCTCCCCTAACCCTAACCCTAACCTTAACCCTCAAACTCACCCTCACCCATCACCCCTCACCCTCACCTCACCCTCGATCACATAACTCTAACACTCACCCCACCCTCGATCAAATAACCCTAACCCTAACCCTCACCCTCACCATCACCTCCACCCTCACCTAACCCTCCTCTAACCCTAATCCTAACCCAAACCCAAACCCTAACCCTAATCGAACCCTAACCCTAACCCTAACCCTCGCCTAACCCTAACCCTAACCCTCACCCTCACCCCACCCTCGATCACCTAACACTCACCTCACCCTCGATCACCTAACCCTAACCCTAACCCTCACCCTCAACATCACCTCCACCCTCACCTAACCCTCCTCTAACCCTAATCCTAACCCAAACCCAAACCCTAACCCTAATCGAACCCTAACCCTAACCCTAACCCTCGCCTAACCCTAACCCTAACCCTCACCGAACCCTAACCCTAACCCTAGCCCTAACCCTCGCCTAACCCTAACCCTAACCCTCACCGAACCCTAACCCTCACCCTCGATCACCCCTCACCCTCACCCCACCCTCGATCACCTAACACTCACCTCACCCTCGATCACCTAACCCTAACCCTAACCCTCACCCTCAACATCACCTCCACCCTCACCTAACCCTCCTCTAACCCTAATCCTAACCCAAACCCAAACCCTAACCCTAATCGAACCCTAACCCTAACCCTAACCCTCGCCTAACCCTAACCCTAACCCTAACCGAACCCTAACCCTAAACCTCGACTAACCCTAACCATAACATCTAACCCCCACCCTCACCTAACCCTCACCTAACCCTAACCCTAACCCTAACCCTAACCCTAACCCTCGCCTAACCCTAACC
>NC_033802.1:14504106-14519906 GCF_001876935.1 Asparagus officinalis | reverse complement strand
GGGGGTGGCGGGTCTGAGAGAGGCTAATAAGCCTCTCTCGGTAAAATCGGGCGCGGGCTGCCCAAAAATTTTGGGCGCCCGCGCCCGAAATTTTTTTCCCACCCAAAACATTTAGCGGGGGGGCGAGGATCTGGGAGAGAGAGGGGGGGAAAGAGAGGGGGAGTTTGCGGGTCTGAGAGAGGCTAATAAGCCTCTCTCGGTAAAATCGGGCGTGGGCTGCCCAAAAATTTTGGGCGCCCGCGCCCGAAATTTTTTTCCCACCCAAAACATTTAGCGACGGATAATTCCGTCGTTAAAAATGATTTTAGCGACGGAAATTCAGTCGCTAAATGAATATTTATCGACGGAAAAGAAGATTGTCGGTAATGTTTTAGCGACGGAATAGTTTAGTCGCTAAAACAATATTTTCCGTCGGCAAAGTAATTTTTTCCTACGGATATATAGAGACGGAATTTCCGTCGCTATAAGTCATGTTATAGCGACGGAATATTCCGTCGCTAAATTTCCAAGCCAATAACCCATTTTCTAGTAGTGGTAGAGATAATGGGTCTTTCTAAAAATAATTCATAAGAGTAATAAGATCTAATTTGATCAGATCCCAGAAAGACTGATAAAACATCATAGAGTAACCATCAGGACCATGAGCTTTATTTAGACTCATGCTAAAAACTGCATGTTTGATGTGAGATTCTGTGAATGGAGCTTCGAGCGCGGAAAGATTTAGGTGTTGTTGAGGATAGAGAGTAGACCAATCCATAGATAGGTTGTTAGTGTCTTCTTTTCCAAAAAGATTGCAGTAATAGTCATAGAAAGTCTGAGAGATTTCATGTTCATTGGTTAGATCAGTACCTTGATGGTTATTTGACACAATGTGATTGATTTTCCTATGATAGAAAGCTATTTTATGGAAAAAAGAAGTGTTTGCATCCCCCTTTTTAAGCCACTGAACTCTAGATATTTGGTGCCAATAAATTTCTTCTTCCTTTATGAGAGATGCAAAGGAAGATTTAATCAATGTCCTATTGTTGAATTCCGATTGAGATAGAGGACGTTGTTCTTCAAGCAAATCAAAGGAGCCTATTTGAGACAATATCTCTTTTTTCTACTAGATAGAGAACCAAACACATTCTTCTTTCACCATTTGATACGTTGTTTGAGAAGTTTAAGTTTCAAAATGAAAATATCCACAGGAGAGCCATGACAATTAAAAGAATTCCAGGATGTTGTAATGAAAGGTATGAAGTTCTTATGTTGGAATCAGATTCTTTCAAATCTGAATAATGGAGGAGCAGGTTGCATTCCTCTACTATCAAGGATTAATGGACAATGATCTGAGCCCATTGATGGCAGAGAATATTGTATACTTGAGAGAAATTTCCTATCCCATTCTGCACACATAAGGAATCTGTCTAATCTAGACATGGAAGGAATAAGGCGATTGTTTGACCATGCCTAGGATCTGCCAATGAGTGGAAGATCAATGAGGGATGTATTGTTGACAAAGTCTCTGAAGGAGTTGATATCTCTAAGAGATCAATTTCTACCACTTTGTTCATTAGAAGATAGACTTGCATTAAAATCACCACAGATAATCTAAGGACTAGAGAAAATATCACGAATGTGGTGAAGCTCCCACCAGTAAACTTCTTTGTCATCCCTGTCTATAGGGGCATATACATAGGTGAAGGTGAATTTCCAATCAAAAGGTATATGGTGAAGGAGCACTGAAACTGAGAAGACACCCACAAATGAATCAATAAGGGAAAATGAGTTTGACCATCCAACAAGGACTCCACCTCAAGATTCAGTTGAGCCTAAGTGACACCATTGAGTAAGTTTCTTACCACCTGTTGATCGAAGCTTTCTAGCAGAGGGTTTTACTAGCTTAGTCTCTTGAAGACCAACTATGTCAATAGCGTAACGAAAAAGAAAGTCTCGGATAAGGCACATTTTATCTGGGTCATTTAGACCTCTAACATTCCAAGTTGTGAGTTTCATGGAGATGAAATATGTTTAGCACCTATAACTTCTTGATCTAGAAATTATTAGGTCTGACATTTTCTCTTTGCTTCCTTCTTTTACAGTTTGTCTATTATCTGATCAGATAAAGTAACACCACAATTTCCAGCAACATCTTCAAGAATTTCTTTAGGTAATGAGTTCATAGACATAGCAACAAAAGAAGAATTTGAAGAGTCCAGATTTGTACATTTCTTTGAGGATTTGATAGCTCTTTTAGAAGAAGATCCATACTTTAAAAAGCTTCTATGCTTGTGGCTGAAGATGGTCTTCCTGACAGAGTGGGAGGTTGCTGATGAAGTAGCTCTGCGAGAGAATTCAGGAGGAACAGACGAAGATGATTGAAAAGTCGGAGTCTGGTTGGATTTTGGCGGGTATGACGTGACCAAAGAATATGAATTTGAACTATCCATTTTCCCGCCAATATAACTTTCCCAAGTTGACTTCCCAATATAGATGGTTCTGCCCTTCCAGTTTTGTTTGACTAATTTTAGGGGGGAATCACTGAGAGAATATGGGACAAAGTCTGAATCCATCTTAACGAGATCAGCTGGAGAATTAGCTTGACGACTCTCTTCCATATTAGTTTTTAGGGGATTTTGAAAATCCTCATTGAACGGCGGAGAATCGTTGGGAGTCTTCTGAATACCCTCCTGATTCAAATTCCCTGAAGTTACCCGAATACCCTTACCCTTAACCGTTGCTGAAGTGCTTGTTTGACCATGTTATGATTCCGGTGGATCCATTGCCGGAGCCACAATGGGTACTCTGATTCCGGTGGAACCATTGGCGTAGCCGCAATGAGGGTCGGGATTTGATCAACCCACCTGGAATCTATGACTATATCTCCTTGAGCTTCCATGGCTGTGAGATGTTTACAGATGGCCTCTGAAACCAACTGACCGACACCAATTTGAGTAATTTCAAGAGAAACTTCTCTAGTGAAGGAGTTGACTTGCAAAGTGGAAGAGAAAATTACAGATTTAGGGATACAATCTACAGATTTCACTTTGACAAAAATACGGACATCCTGCCCATTTATCCTTAATGTTTTTACATTCCCTAACTAGCTCTCTGAAAGTGCCCACAATTGAGCCAATAATGTCTAAAGACCAAAACTGGAAGGGAAGATTAGTGATTTTGTTACATTGATAAAAACCTGAATCGATGATCTTCATTCCTATGTTTTCAAACCATGGTGCAAGCCAACCTTTGAAATTTTTGAAGTTCAGTATTTTTTCCGTCCATAGCCTCTGACATTTGAGAAATCGACAGGAATTCAACTAAGAATCGATTATCATGAATTGGAATGACTTTACCACTCCAACGTTGCCATTGAAAAAGCCAAGAAAGTTTGACTTTAATCAGATCTAGTGGGGGGGAACCTTCAGTGATCATAAGAATGGCAAAAGTGGCCAGGACTTTGGCATTGTTGCATAAGGTTGAAGAATCAGAAAGATCGATCTTTTTTTCCGAAGGGCGCATATGCGATCGACAATACTTGGCAATGTGACCCTCTTCACGACATTTGAAGTAAGTAAACGCCATTTTGGGACAGAATTTGATCAAGTGATGCTCATCCCCACAGTTGAAACAACGACGAGGTTGTTTCGAATCCATGTAATCAGCGGAAAAGGGTGACGTAAAAGCTGACTGTCCATTTTATGCCTGTTGTTTTTGTGAATCACTGTTGTCCAGCCTTGCTCAGGATTTTTCACAGATTTTCTAATTCAAATCTTGAGAAAATCATGTACTTTTTTGCATTTATTTTCAATAAAAACATTAAATTTACATTGAAATACATTTTGCATAATAAATTGCAACTAGTCCAAACAATGGATTCGAATTTGATTTCCTTTATTGCCACACGTGGTAATCAAATACTTCGTTATTGTTCGTCAAGGATTTACCCATTTCCAATAGTCAGGCACGTAGTGTAGAAGGCATCCAACATACCTGCAACATATATATTTGCTACTTGCTAGAATTTATCCTGTTTTAATGTGTCAAGTAGAGTCAGGGTTAAAATAAAATCTTTTTATTTTCTTTGACATAATGTAATCTCTTTTAGTTATATTTTCGCAAATGTGGTAATAATCGAGTAATTTTTTTATATCTTTAATATTAACTGCACGAATGAAGTTGCACCTACATTTCCTCCAAAAATAGAATAAAATAAAAGAACATTTAGGCACTTTTCCTTGTTCCGCAAAATATGTAGGCAAGCAAAGCATCACTTCCAAGTTGTCTTGTACATCTTCTCTTAGAATTGTTACTCAAGCATTTAACAACTGGAAAATAATAATAATAATATGGAACAAAGAAAAATCTTATTATGACCTTTCTTGCATATTTTTCAAGTTACATCACATGCCCACAAGATTTGATCCCTGTTCCTTTATTTATAAGCATGACTAAAGACTGTTCTTCTATATTTTCTTTGATTCATTAAAATTGCATTTTGAACAGAAGGAGAGTCAAAGTCAGCGTGTATAGGTCAAATTTGGTGGTAGGTAGAATTTATCCATTTCGTACGCTTGCACACTTGCACACTTGTAATGTACAAAACAATAACAAAAATTGAATAGATCTTTCTCCATTCTATTTGCTATTTTTTATTCAAAAAACGAATAAAAATGAGTTGTAGTTCCTTCTCATTTAGGTGCAATTGGTAGAGTCAACAATGAGTCACGAAATGTGTAGGCACTAGGTAGCCTATGCGGGGAGTGCACGAAGAAAGTTTATGTTAAGAGAGCACAACTTTTATCGAAAAATTTCACGTAAGATCAGGGTTTTATAGGCTGTTACAGTATCAAATCTAAGTGCAAATGAACTTTAACGAAATTTTATCGTTTTCTGAGTGTAGATTAATAGTATGATTTCAAAGTTATGGTATAGTACGTAGCAGTACTAAAAAAATATATGTATACATTAGTATTAAGCACACACGTTGCTATGGGTATTATTTACGGATGTATATCTATCGCCAAGATTTTTTGATAGCAAAAGAATTTCTATTTCACTTAAATTAAATTAGCAAGCCACTTGGGCTACATTTAGGCCTGTCCATTCGGTCCGGCCTGAAAAACCGAGCTCGAGACGGGCAAAACCGGAACCCTGCCCCGGGCCTGAGCGGGCCAGGCTCCGGCCCGGCTAGGATTTTTTATTTTTTTTATATTTTTTAAAATCTCTTTAAATTTTAAAATATACATAAAAAATTACAGAAAATGCTAATACAAAATAATAATATTATTAATAACTTGAAATGACATAAATTACAAATACAAAAAATTATAAAAATAAAAGATGATAAAAATAACTCCTTTATTAATAATCAGTAAATCCTTTAAAAGTAAAAATTTATTTCGGTATTCGTCGCATCACAATAGATGAGTTCATCCCAACTAGTTTGACACCTACTCACCTATATCACTATCATTTGCTAGTGAAAATCCCAACGTCGCATCGCCAAACGATCAGGCGTCGGCCCGGCCCGGACTTTGCCCGCAACGGTGCACTAGGGGTGACCATTGCGGCCGGGCTGGGCTCCGGGTCGCGGGCCGCCCGGACCGATTTTTCTGTGATCGGTCGGCACTGTACTGGGCCGGGCCCGGCCTGGGCCCTAACCTGGTCCGGGTTTCTGGGCCAACCCCGGGCTGGGCCGGGCCCGTGCCGGCGTGCTTTTTGGACAACTACATTCGTAGGATAATTGTCAAACCATGCACATGGTATATCTAGTGAAAGTCTGTTGGGGAGAAACCCCTGTGCCGAGATCCAACCAAATAGCCGAGAGAGATAAACCACACAACCAAAAGATAGCACAAACAATCAAACACCAGATTTTACGTGGTTCGGCGAGATGCCTACGTCCATGGGGCAAGGAGGGGGGAGTTTTCACTATTAGAAATCAAGAGGAACAAACTAGGGTTACAAATCTCTCATAAACCCTCAACAAATCAACTCTCAATCTCTCCAATTGCTCCTAGAATAGAAGCCCAAAGAAAACTCTCTCAATCTGCTCAAATTCGTCCTTGCTCTTTACACCCTACCCAATAGGCCTTGTGCACGAACGCGGTCGACCGCCAGAATCCCACGGTCGACCGCCAGACTCTCTAACGCACAATAAAACCTGTCAATAGCCTGTTCTGAGCTATCAACTGCCAATCCTACAAATCTCCACCTCGGCGAAGATTCTACCAAACTGAGCTGACACCAACCAAACCAATTGCCTCACTTGTTGCATCCAGTACGCCATGACAACGGACTCATGACAACGAACCCCATCCACAACACGTCGAGACCCAAACGGGAGTGCGAACACTCACCCCAAAACAACTGTGTCTACTCACCAAATCGGCTGCATCAAAACTGACTAACTACGTATCCTCTCCAAGGAATCAAGCCTTCACGTAGTTCACCAAATGGCCTCCAAAGGCCCTCAATCGAAAAGAAGAGTCCTCAACTCTTCACTAATACCAACATCCAATGTACGACTGATAGCATCACCAACGGCCCCATACTGAAATGATCCAAACACCTCCACCTGAAGTGAACCGATGGCCATATCCAAGCTATATCCACCAGCTGCACACAGATCTACCAACTCGTCATCATCATCTTGAAAAATCTGATCCCCAAACTGTGTCACCTCAGCCGGAATCCTAATTAATGAAAAATGACCTGGAGTATATGGAGTAAGCTCCACCCAATGTGGAGTAGCATCACCCTCCACCCGCTGCGATATCCCACTGACTTGATCAATACTCTCAACCTGCCGAGAGTCCAAAATGACATACATGCTCAGACCAAACTCAGAAGCCCTCAACTGATAGCCAAAAGAGCCTCTGAATCCCAAATGCGCAATCGGATCTAATCTCACATCCACGATGTGGTCACGTGCTGGGTAGCCTAATATCCGACACCAACCAAAATCTGAAGCAGCTCCACCAGATCTAACAATATCTAATGCAGCAGTCGGCAACCTCATAAGATGGCCCAAACCTGTCGAAGTTTGAATACCAGATCCACTGCTGGACAACCAATGCCGATCCTCCTCCAGAAAAGAACGGCCCATTAAATCCTCCATCTCATCACGTCCTCCCACTATCTCTTCTCCTCAGAAGTGTCTCCAACTTCCATGAGCTCGGCACCAATGCACGAAAGAACCCCTACTAGAACTAGTACGACGGGTAGCCTTTCTGTCCATACACCTCCTCCAACTGTTACGGACTACTAGGGCTTCATACCAAAGGGACTTGGTTGCAACCCATATATGCCTAGTACAATCCCTAACATAGGAAACAAAATAGCGATTACCTCCCAATGATGCCTCCATGGAAGGCCCCCAATGCCTGACCGAACACCTCCAATAAGACCACTCGATCGATGGATAGAAGTACTAAGCTCCACCTCGGTCTCCTCGCTCATCCCAATGTGCTCACATGACTTCAATCTGCAGGTCATTGCACTCCTCAACAACCTATGCATGACATAACCAATAATATATCCCAGCACCAAACAATGCCACAGTCTAGCCAAAAAAGTCGTCAGCGCTCTATCAATCACTGTGCTTCTAAGCAGATAATACAAGTTACTCCTCCTGACGCCCTTCATAACAATCATGGACCCCAATGTGACCTTCAAGCGAGAATCTGCCAAGGTCACCCTATAGCCTGCTGCCTCCAATACCCCAAGTGAAATGATGTTCTTCCTCAGTTGAGGAACAAACCTCACATCAACTAACTCCCGAATCATCACGTCACTCGTCTGAATACGAACGGTACTAATACCACCAATAGGGCATCTGTGATCATTACCCATAAGTACAGCATCTCCTCTTTCCAACTCCTGAAAGCTGGAGAACCAATCCCTCCTAGGGCATATGTAGTAAGTAGCACCCGAATCTAACATCCACTCGGTGGAGTCGGCAACACCAACGGACGGAAGAGCTGGGCATGAATAGCCTGAAGAATCTGAATCTGAAACGTCACCACTAGGCTTGACAACATTCACCTCTGAATCTTGAATAGCTTTCCCCTTATTCTTCCCGGCTTGCAATTTTAGGCATTCGGCTTTTCAATGTCCATCTTCTCTACAAAAGGCACACTGATTCCTACCAACTACAGGATGCCCCCTCTAGACTGTGACCTCCTACCACGGTTTGGACTTCTAGCTCTTGCAACCTGATACGGGTGTATCTTCTCTTCGGGAGCTTAGCGATCCTCATGGGAGCTTGAGGATAGATGATTCTCATGGTATCTTGAGAATAGAGTAGAGGAGTCGTGGACGAGGCCATTGGAAGCAACGAAGTCGAAAGGATTCATCAAAACTGCAAAAATTACAGTTGGACTCTGTCCGGTCGACCGGCGTGGTCACGGCGGTCGACCGCATCGTGCACGGACCCCAACTGTGTCTCGGGACTGAGATCGGTCGACCGATGGTGGCACTGCGGTCGACCGGAGAACCCTGTAATCGATTTTCCAGATTTCGTCGTTCTGACCGGTCGACCGACTTGGGCACTGCGGTCGACCGCGTCGCGGATCCGGGCCTGGGTCTGTTTCCTGCTCCAGTTGGGATTTCTGTTTAGTATAAATAGAAACACGACTTTTCTAGGGTTTAGAACTCAGTTTGTAATCAGAAAAGAGATCAGGGAGGTTGTTCTTTGATCTAGAGAGATTGTGAGAGAGAGATTTGTAAAATCCAATTGATTCTCATAATCTAGAGAAGGTATTTTCCTTCGCCCTAATTCAACTCTTGTGTTCTTCTGTCGTTCTTCTTCTTTACCCACTCTTGATAATTCCGCGATCAAGAGTGCTCGCACGGCAACTCGTATCAAGTTGGTATCAGAGCACCTAGATCCTGTGAAGGGGGAACCTGTGTATGGTCCTTACTCGCTCACAATACAAGAAGCTTGGCGAGATCCTTATTTCTTTGGAGGGAGTCCAGAAATTAAGGAAGGAGAAGATGACTGAAGCAGATAATTCAGCGAGACTTGATGCCATGGAGAGACAGATTGAGACGATCGGGACGACTCTTACCCAACTCGTGGGTCTAATCAACGGAGGTGACAAAAAGGAGGAATCTTCTTCGAAGGGCAAGAAGAAACTCGTCGAATCCGACGAGGAACATGAGGAATCTGATTCAGAGGGGGAGACTGAGATTGTCAAGACTGCTGGACATCAAAGGGGTAAGAACAATTACCAAAATCTGAAGATTGACTTCAAGGTTGAGATTCCTGTTTATGATGGGAGTATCAATGTGGAGAAGCTTGATGATTGGATCAAACGTATGGAGATGTACTTCACTCTCTACGGATATTCGTCCAAGGAGAAGATAGTGTTCGCGACACTGAAGCTTTCCGGGCACGCGTTGACGTGGTGGAAATCCTATTGCAAACAGGAGAGGAAAGCAGCGTCGTGGAATAAGTTCAAGGAACTACTTCGTAAACAGTTCTATCCAGTAGGGTTCCTTGAGGAGCGTTGGTACAAGTGGTATGGCTTGCGCCAAAAGTTTAATCAGACCGTTCAGGAGTATACGACAGAGTTCCAGCAGCAGGCGATGGTTCTAAACATCGCAACCGACGAGTATCCCATCTTCATGAAATACATGGCGGGTCTGAATGATTACATCCGGAAGGAGATGAAGCTGTTTTCAGTGGAGACAATCGCAGAGGCGAGAGTGAAGGCCATTGCCATTGAGGGCAGGCAGAAGAAGGGCAATGAGACAAAGGGGGATTCCAAACCATCGGGGAGCAAGACGGGTGGCTCTCAGTCTAAGGATGAGAAGAAGAAGGTTGACTCGGGGAAAGCAGGATTGACATGCAATCACTGCAAACAGACAGGGCACATGGCTCATCGTTGTTGGGATAAGTATCCTCATCTGAAGCCAAAAGGATTGAAGAAGAAGGAGGAGAAGAAGGCGTACGTGATAGCACAGGGTCCGAAGGAGGTTCCCGGGATGACCGAACCCAATAGCAGTCTCAACCTTATGGCGGGGAAGCAGGCTACCAAGGAAGATGACGACCCGAGGGAGCAGCTCTTTGTTCTGAAATTGCAGGTCAAGACCAGCTTAGTGGATGCTATTGTAGATCCAGGGAGTCAGAAAAATCTGATATCTGAGGCATTAGTACAGAAGCTGGGATTGAAGACGGTGAAGCATCCAAAGCCCTATCCATTAGGGTGGATTCAGAAGGAGGCGGGATTGAGTGTAGTGAACCAGTGTTCATTCAGATTTGCACTCCACGAGTCGTATATTGACGAGGTCACATGCGACGTGGTTCCGTTAGATGTTTGCCAAGTTATTTTGGGCAATCCTTATTTGTGGGATAGATACGCAGTATATGATCGGCGAGCCCAAAAGTATACGTTCACCAAGGATGGCGAGCAATTCGTTTTTCGTTCGGCGTCTCTTCCACAGGAGACGAGCTTGGTGACAGTGACTCAGGCTAAGAGGTTGGTGAACGCGGGCAGGAAGTTCGTTTTATTGTTCATTCGGCCGTATGAAGAGCAGCTGAGTAGGACGTGCTTGTCCACCTTGAGCAAGCTCCAGGAGGGAGATCTTGACAGGTTGAAGGTCAAGTATAAGTCCAACGAATCTCCCACAGAGGATCTTTGTGTAGTATTCCTAACAAGTAAATACAAACATTCGATAAATGATGTTAGGAATTGTTTGTTAATCATCAAAACTAGATTAGGTAGTAGGCTCATAAACACAAGACCTAACATAATCTTCACTCCACAAAAAGTGCATGAGTTCTCATCCAGAACCCCAATATGATGAAGTCTAGCCTTCGCAAGGTAACCATGTAAAGAACTTATGTTTAGGAATAGACAATCTATTCCAAACGTTATGAGTCCACTGCTTTTTAATATTTTCTCCTATCAGAATGTTATATGTAGAGGATGAACTAAATTATGGCTTAGGACCAAGCCACTTCGAGTTCTCCTCATTGAAAGTTATACACAGCAATGCTTCATGTCTGAGTTTAAGTGTTCTCATGAAGAGAAATTAGATTTTATATCAAGATCGCACACACATTTCTCTCTAAGATAATAACCATGAACCCATCTCACCCACAAGGAGTCTTTCATGAGGACAAGAGACCGCAAATTTTTCATGACAAGACTTTTATTCAATGAAGGAATATGTTGTAAACCAAGGCCTCCACAGATGACCAAGCTACTTTAGCCTTTGTGTGCTGGCCATATGAACCAGTCCACAAGAAATCTCTACATAGCTGTCCAACTTCCTGAATGACTTTCTTTGGCAATAAGAAGATGCTCCCCCAATATGCATGCATGTTATATATGGCTGATTTAATAAGTTGAAGTCTTCCAGCAAATGATAAGAACCTAGATGTCCAGTTTCTAATCTTAGAGAGAATTCTCTCAATAAGGATAGCAAAATCAGCTGAAGTAGGACATTTAGACGAGAGAGGAATCTCCAAGTATCTAATAGGCAGAACACCTTCATAAAGACCCAAGTGTTGTAGAATAGAGCACTTAATATTGGCAACAACTTCACCAAAGAAAACTAGCTTTTAGCAGGTATGCACACAGCCCAGAAACTTGAAAGAAGTGAGTGAACTTCAAAGCTAAGTGTTTTATGGATCTCAATTCTCCTTTACAGAATAACATCATGTCATCAGCAAAAGCATAAGTGGGTTAGATTATTGCTCTTACACTTAGGATGAAAATGAAATACCTTCGCATGACCTAGATCAGAAAAACTCCTATTGAAGTACTCCATCACTAGAGCAAAGGGATGGGGTGAGATTGGATCTCCCTGCCTAAGGCCTTTTTTACTAGAAAAAGGTTCAGAAGGCTGACCATTAACTAGGATAGTGAATGAAGTAGTGCTAACACACTCCATCCCCATCTAGTAAATTTGTTAGGAAAACTATGGCCTTTAAGAAGAACATCAAGGAATTGCCAACTGAATGATTCATAAGCCTTCCTCTGATCAATTTTTAAAGTCCATCTAGGAGAAATTTATTTTCTCCCATACATATGAACAAGCTCTTGACCCATTAAAACATTATGCACAATGCTTATACCCTTAATAAAATCTCCTTTGCTCCTTCTCACAGCAGAGGAAATAACTCTTCTAAGCTTATTGGTTAAAACATTTGAAATGCATTACTACAATGCATTACAATAAGTAATAGGCGTATAGTCAGAGGCAGTATTGGGACATTGACTTTTAGGAATAAGGGGATAGAAGTGGAATTCAGAAACTTAAGTAGTTTGTCATACCTAAAAAAATCACTCACTGCAGTGCGCACATCATTGCCAACAATGTTCCAAGTATCTTTGTAGAACTGAGAAGAGTATTTATCTAAACCAGGGCTTTTATTTGGATTAATCTAGAACAAGGCAACTTTGATCTCATGCTCAGCAACCAGCCTACACAAATCAATGCAATGTTCATCATAGATAACAGGTCCTCTAGCTAGAATAGTCATAGACAGAGCCTAACATGAAGCTTCAACTCCCAGGATGTCTTTATAAAACTTTACTAGTTCCTCTTGAATATTTTCTTGTTTAGTGAGTTGGACTTCCTGAGAATTAATGATAGATAACATAAAACTCCTCATCTTTATTTGTTTCACTTGAGCATCAAAGCAACTAGTATTACTATATCTTAATTTAATACATTCCACTCTAGCCTTTTGTTGCAAGAACATTGATTCATACTTGAGGAGAGTAAGGAACTTCTTTAGCTGCACCCTCTCACAAGAGATTAGATTAATATCAGATTGATTATAAAAAACATTTTGCTAAGCCTGATGAAGATCCTCTCTTGCCTTCTTAACTCTACCAGAGATACAACCAAAAAACTAACAGTTAAAATTCTTAAGCTGATATTTAACTGACATCAATTTTTGGACAAGTCTAAACATTAAGGTCCAATGAAACTGTCTACTCCAAGCTTGAAGAATAACACCATTGAAATTATGATGATCATTCTAATAATTGAAATACTTGAAAGAAGACATTGAATTAGTAGTAATGTGATAAGAAACTAATGCTGGACTATGATCACAGATGCCTCGAGCAAGAAGTTCTGTGTTAGTAGATGGAAAATAATTAAGCCCAGCCTAAATGATTTAAACCCTATCAAGTTTACAAAACACATGCTTGTTAGACCAAGTATAATAACATCCTTTAAACTTCATATCCATCAGCTTAGTGTCACTAATCAGTCCTTGTAATTCCATCAACTCATTTCTAGTAACACTTTTGCCCTGTATCCTCTCTCCAACATCAAATATGCGATTGAAATCTCCTAAAATCACCCAAGGACCATTCATTGTAGAGCTAATGGATCTGAGGTCATTCTAGAGGAATCTTCTTAGATTAGCTTGATTAAAACCATAAATAAAAGTAGCAAACAAATTGTTACCAGTGCTCTTATCAATGATAAAATAATGGATCGACTGAGTAGTTATTAACGAACAATGAAGGTCAAATATACTAGGATCCCAAATCATCATAATTCTCTCATGAATATACAAATCAAAATTATACGTAAAAGACCAATTTGGAGCATATTTATTAGCAACAACAAAAGCATGCACTGGTTGAATTTTAGTTTCTAAAATACCAAGAAGAAAAACTTATGTACATTGATCAAATTCTTAACCTCTTTTTGTTTGTTAGGGCGGTTAAGGCCCCTAATATTCCAACTTCCAAATGATTTCACCTAGGTTAGGAAGAACTACCTCTACCTCTATTACTCTTATGGCCTTTAACAGTTGAAATAGATGCATAACATGGCCGTTCTTCTTGCTACTACCAATCTTGTCTGATAAATCAACAAATAAATCAATGCCTTCATCATTGTGCACATTGAGTGGAGTAAATTCATTGCTGATCCTAACACCAGAAACTGGGACACAGGGGGGACCCATGATACGGGTGTATCTTCTCTTTGGGAGCTTAGCGATCCTCATGGGAGCTTGAGGATAGATGATTCTCATGGTATCTTGAGAATAGAGTAGAGGAGTCGTGGACGAGGCCATTGGAAGCAACGAAGTCGAAAGGATTCATCAAAACTGCAGAAATTACAGTTGGACTCTGTCCGGTCGACCGGCGTGGTCACGGCGGTCGACCGCATCGTGCACGGACCCCAACTGTGTCTCGGGACTGAGATCGGTCGACCGATGGTGGCACTGCGGTCGACCGGAGAACCCTGTAATCGATTTTCCAGATTTCGTCGTTCTGACCGGTCGACCGACTTGGGCACTGCGGTCGACCGCGTCGCGGATCCGGGCCTGGGTCTGTTTCCTGCTCCAGTTGGGATTTCTGTTTAATATAAATAGAAACACGACTTTTTTAGGGTTAAAGAACTCAGTTTGTAATCAGAAAAGAGATCAGGGAGGTTGTTCTTTGATCTAGAGAGATTGTGAGAGAGAGATTTGTAAAATCCAATTGATTCTCATAATCTAGAGAAGGTATTTTCCTTCGCCCTAATTCAACTCTTGTGTTCTTCTGTCGTTCTTCTTCTTTACCCACTCTTGATAATTCCGCGATCAAGAGTGCTCGCACGACAACTCGTATCACAACCAATGCCCCCACAACCGGCTCAATAGAAGTCTCCTTGTTCTTCTTACGAAGTTGATAATTCACAAGAGCCGCGGTGACCTCACTATATGAAAGAGATGCCTTCCCATTAATAAGAGTGAGGACGAATGTCTCATATTACTCGTCGGGTAAGGAACTCAATAACAACAATGCCTTGTCCTCGTCTTCAACAATGACATCTACATTCGCCAAATTTGCAAGTAGGTTCGTGTAGTGGTTCATGTGATCACTAATGGATGTCCCCTTCTTCAATTGGAAGCGATAAAGCCTCCTCTTTAAATGCAAACGATTTTCGATGCTCTTCATCAAATATTTGCCCTCTAGGACCTCCCAAATCTTCTTTGCAGAAGTCTCATTCATCACATCATATTTTAGATCTTGGGTAAGACAAGACCTAATCACACCACATGTCGTTCTATTCATTTTCTTCCAAACCTTCTCATCAATGTCGGCCGGTTTCCCGTCCAACTCTAACGCATCTTCCAAATTTTGCGCATTTAGCGCATCCATGACTTCGCATCTCCAAAGTCCAAAATTATTTGTGCCATCGAACTTCTCCACATCTATCTTCATAGAATGGATATTCAAACTTTGGACGGTCTTCAAACTAGAAGAACCCTCCCCACTTTTATCTTTCCCAGCCATATATCTCAAAGCACCCAAACAATTGCGGAACAAACAAGAAATAGATCCAACTTGAAAAAGATAGAAACTTTACCACAAAGATCCCACCTTTATCATCAATCGAAGCTCTAGATGAGCTTCCCAACTGATCTACACCTCCAAAAAGCCCAAGCGTTGCCCGGAGCTCTGATACCACTTGTTGGGGAGAAACCCTTGTGCCGAGATCCAACCAAATAGCCGAGAGAGATAAACCACACAACCAAAAGATAGCACAAACAATCAAACACCAGATTTTACGTGGTTCAGCGAGATGCCTACGTCCACGGGACAAGGAGGGGGAGTTTTCACTATTAGAAATCAAGAGGAACAAACTAGGGTTACAAATCTCTCATAAACCCTCTACAAATCAACTCTCAATCTCTCCAATTGCTCCTAGAATAGAAGCCCAAAGAAAACCCCCTTTCAGCTCTCAAACTCGTGCACTACAAACCCTAGAAACCCACATTGGGTATATATAGGGAACCCAAACGAAACGGGTCTGGAAACAGACCCAGCCCAAAACCGCTACGGCGG
>NC_033802.1:14442874-14504096 GCF_001876935.1 Asparagus officinalis | reverse complement strand
GGTTGACCGCGATCCATCGCGGTCGACCACCACGGTCGACCGCCCTCAATCCCAGGACGGCTCCAAGGTCCAGAAACTTCTACGGTCGACCGCCGCGGTCGACCGCCACAAAACAACAACTTCTGCGGTCGACCCCCCAATAGGCCTTGTGCACAAACGCAGTCGACCGCCAGAATCCCGCGGTCGACCGCCAGACTCTCTAACGCACAATAAAACCTATCAATAGCCTGTTCTGAGCCATCAACTGCCAATCCTACAAAGTCCACATTTGGCTAAAACATGAGCTAGATTGTTGCCTTCCGTATGGATGAATATTCGGTATGCATCCTCAAATGCCAACAATTCTCCTTTGATTGTATGTGTCATATGTCCACAATTGGAAAGACTTGGACCGTCCTTGAGGATTTCGTTAACCACTTCCAAGGCATCTGATTCCATTATGATTCGGCGGTAACCATGAGCTCTCGCTAGTCAAACTCCATATAAAATTCCAATGGCTTCCAGCAGCCCAACTCTTCCATAACCTCTAATTCGTCTTCCACTAGCAAGAGGTTAGTACCCACTAAATTTCTGACCATCACTCCATAACTTGCATTCCCATCTTCTTTGTTGAGCGCCACGTAAGTATTAATCCTTAGAAAAATCACCAAAGGGGGTTGCTGTGAGTTTGTTAATCAGTCCGAATTGTTAGTTTGAGTCCAAGTGATTAGATAGAATTCTAGTTATGGTAGAATACTAGTTAGTAGATAGTTTTCTAGTTATTGGATAAGAATTCAAGTTGTAATCTTATCTATATATATGTAAATATTCTTCATGAATGAAAGTAGCAAAGAGGGAACTCCTCCACCGAAAATTCTCTGTTCCTCTATCTTCTCTGTGTTTTTGTTCGTCAGCAAAACAGAGGACGTTCTGCTGCTGTTCAATCTCTAAAAATCAGCCTAGACTTCATTGTTTACAGGTTTGTAGAAAACCTTACAGGTCTGAACTTTGGCCGATCCTGTTCACAAGCCTACAAGTGGTATCAGAGCCGTGTATGCCTAAGATTCAACCAAGATCTGAAGAGATGACGAGTTCGGAGAAGATGACGACCAAGGTGGGTTCTCTCACTCTTCAATACCCGACGCTATCGAGGGATAACTATGCTTCGTGGGCAATCAAGATGAAAGTCTACATGAAGGCTCAAGACGTGTGGAACGCCATTGAGCCCGCGGCAGGCGCGTCCGTGGAACACAGGAAGGATCAGATGGCGTTGGCGGCCATCTACCAGGGGATTCCTAAAGAGACTTTGATGGTGATCGCAGAGAAGCAGACGGCAAAAGAGGCATGGCAGACGTTGAAAACAATGCACCTAGGAGCGGATCGTGTGAGGAACGCGAAGGTGCAGACCTTGAAGTCCGAGTTCGAACTTCTCCGGATGAAGGAGAATGATAACGTCGACGATTTTTCGACGAAATTGACAGGAGTCGTCAACAAGATCCGGGCTTTAGGCGGTGAGATGGAGGAGAACTACGTTGTCAGAAAGCTACTTCGGGCGGTACCAGAGAGATTCCTTACTATCGTCTCCACGATTGAACAGTTCGGGGACATCGACGGCATGACACTCGAGGAGGTGATCGGGCGTCTCAAAGCCCACGAGGAGAGGGCACGTGTTTTTCAAAACAACGTCGACGATCACTTATTGTTGACGCATGCGGAGTGGCAAGCAAGGGGCAAGAAGAACGACGGAGGCTTCCTCTCAACACATACAACAAATGATGGTAGCGGACGAGGTCGCGGTCGCGGGGCCGGTCGCGGGCGTGGCCGTGGCCAAAGGGGCCGAGGGGCCGCGGAGGGGAGCACGGCGGCCAGGCAGGCCGAGGCGGCTTCGGCGGCAGAGGAGGACGTCCAGGAGGTGGTTTCGGCCATGGAGGTGCAGCTCGCCAGGAGGGGGAGAGCAGCACAAGCGGCGGTCGAGACAAATCAAACATCAAATGCTTCAATTGCGGAGTATATGGGCACTTTCAGTCGGAGTGTCACAAGCAACGCCGCAATCACGAACAGGAGGCCAATCTCACCCGAGTGTACGATGAGGAGCCTACCTTGATGATGACTATGTTAGAGGAATCGTCAAATGTCATTTTGCTTAATGAGGAGAAGGTGGTGCCGGATTTACTTACAGCGGGGGAGGCACATGTTGACAACAACACTTGGTACCTAGACAATGGAGCGAGCAATCACATGACCGGCCACCGAGGCAAGTTCAAGGAGCTCGACGAGAACATTACAGGAACTGTCAAGTTTGGTGATGGATCCACGATAGAGATCAAGGGGAAAGGCTCTATCCTCTTTCAGTGCAACAACGGCGATCAAAGGCTACTACCTGAGGTATATTATATTCCGAGTTTGAAATCTAACATTATTAGCCTTGGTCAGATGACTGAAGATGGGAGTAAGGTTGTTATTGCTGACTAGTTCCTGAGGGTGTTTGATAGGAACGGTGCTCTCTTGATGAGGGTGACACGTTCAACTAACCGTTTGTACAGGATAGAGTTAAAGACTTGCAGGCCGGCGTGTTTGATGGCGAACATTAATGATCCAGCTTGGTTATGGCATGCTCGCCTTGGGCATGTCAATTTTTTCGCCCTCAAGATGATGACTGATAAGAAGATGGCTCCCGGGTTGCCGAAGATCTTGCACCCGAATCAACTATGCGAAGGACGCCTCGTCGCCAAGCAAGCAAGACTGCCGTTCCCTTCGCAAGCAAATTTCAGAGCTCAGAAGTCGCTGGAGTTACTACATGCTGATATATGTGGCCCAATCACTCCATCCACACTTGCTGGTAACAGATACTTCCTTCTTGTTGTTGATGATTTCAGCCGATGGATGTGGGTATACATGTTGAAGGCCAAGAGTCAAGCTTGTGAAACCTTCAAGAAGTTCAAAACAGAGGTTGAGAACGCATGTGACCACAAGGTGAAGACATTGAGGACGGATCGTGGTGGCGAGTTTTTGTCAAAAGAGTTCACCAAGTTATGTGAAGACTACGGCATCAAGCGTCATCTCACTGCACCGTACACCCGGCAGCAAAACGGTGTAGTGGAGAGGCGAAACCGCACGGTGATGGCCATGGCGAGAAGCTTACTTAAAAGCATGCATATGTCCGGAACAATGTGGGGCGAAGCGGTTAGGCACGCGGTGTACATACTCAACCGACTACCAACCAAGGCATTGCATGACCACACACCTTACGAAGCTTGGTTTGGTAAGAAACCCCACCTAGAACACTTCAGAGTTTTTGGATGTATGGCGCATGTGAAGATTGTAGGTCCTTGTCACAAGAAACTCGACGACCGGAGCACGCCAATGGTGTATATTGGGGTAGAAGAAGGAAGCAAAGCGCATCGCCTTTACGACCCTCAACACGGCAAAATACGTGTCAGCAGAGATGTCGCGTTCGAGGAAGGAAAAGAGTGGGATTGGAGCACAAACGGAGACGAGAGAGCACCCAGCTGGATGGACTTAATAGTGGAAGCGTGAGACTGCACAGTAACCGACACAACAAACCGGCAATCTGACAGCCGCGCGAATCAAATCAGACTGCCAGCAGCCGGCCAACTGGACAACAACAGTGTGCAGATCCAGCTGCATTGGAGATGACCGGAGACTAAGTCTGGACAGCGCACACCGAGCGCGACAGCCAACAGTAGGCCGCAACCAGTCCGCGTACACCCGCTGGTGCTGCAGGCCGAACCAGGAGCAGGTTACTCACTGGTCCAGAAACTGCTGCAGAGGCAGCAAACCCCACTGCTTTGGAGCTGTCCGAACCTCCTGAAACTACAGCGATGACTCCAGAACCTATGCGCTACCGGTCCCTAGCGGATATCTATGCAGAGACAGAGGTGATTGATCTCCCTGCAGAAGAATTATTCCTGATTTCTGAAGAACCTGCAAGCTACACTGAAGCTGCAACAGATCAAGAATGGCGGACAGCCATGGAGAAGGAAATGGAGGCCATCAAGAAGAATAAGACTTGGGTACTCACGGAGGTACCGCGGGGTTCTAAACCCATTGGTCTCAAACGGGTGTACAAGCTCAAGAAGGACAATGAAGGCAACATTCTCAAGCACAAGGCAAGACTTGTAGCAAAAGGGTACGTCCAGCAGCAAGGCGTGGACTTCGATGAGGTGTTTGCACCTGTGGCGAGGCTTGATACCATCAGAATAATCCTCGCCATATCAGCACAGAATGGGTGGGAGGTGCACCATCTGGATGTGAAGTCGGCATTTCTAAATGGTGATCTCCAGGAAGAAGTGTATGTGGTTCAACCTGAAGGGTTCGTTGTGAAGAATCAGGAGCACAAGGTCTACAAACTTTCAAAGGCACTCTACGGTCTACGTCAAGCACTTCAGGCATGGAACACGCGCCTCGACAAGTGCATGAAGGGCATCGGATTTATAAGATGTACTCAGGAGCAAGCGGTATACACCAAGAGTAACAGAGGGGATACACTCATTGTTGGCGTGTACGTGGACGACTTGATCGTTACGGGCTCGAGGGCGGATGAGATAAAGTTTTTCAAGCAACAGATGATGAAGGAGTTCGAGATGAGTGACCTTGGGTTACTTTCCTATTATCTTGGTATCGAGGTGGATCAGCGAAATGATTGCATTGCGCTAAGGCAGGCGGCCTATGCGAAGAAAGTTTTGGGTCAGTTCGGCATGATGGATTGCAACCCGACACAATATCCCATGGAAGCAAAGCTAAAGCTTGGAAAGGATTCTGAAGGAACACCGGTGGACGTGACAGAGTATAGACGCATTATCGGATGCTTAATGTATCTAACTCACACCCGACCCGATATCACATATGCCGTGGGGATTATGAGTAGGTACATGGAGCACCCTACAGTTTTGCATCGACAGGTTGTAAAGCATATTTTGAGGTACGTGAAGGGTACTGTGTCCTACGGATTGGTGTACAAACGAGGTCGAGGCAATGAAGAGTTGGTGGGATTCACTGACAGTGATCTTGCGGGAGATGTTGATGATAGGCGCAGCACAGGCGGTATGGCATTCTATCTAGGTGACAGCCTGGTCACTTGGACATCACAGAAGCAGAAGACAGTGGCATTATCATCCTGCGAGGTAGAATTTATGGCGGTAACTGCAGCAGCATGCCAAGGCTTGTGGTTGAGGAGTTTAATCAGCGAGGTGATTGGGAGTGAGCCCAAGCCGGTTACACTCTTCGTCGACAACAAGTCTGCGATTGCCTTGATGAAGAATCCAGTTTTCCATGGAAGAAGCAAGCATATCGACACACGTTTTCACTTCATTCGTGAGTGTGTTGAGCGAGGACAGATTAAAGTGGAGTTCGTAAGCACGAGCGAGCAGCGAGCGGATATTCTCACGAAGGCACTAGCAAGGGTAAAGTTCATCGAGATGCGGGAGCTGCTAGGAGTAAGGGACTTAGAGTCTCATCTAGATTAAGGGGGAGAATGTGAGTTTGTTAATCAGTCCGAATTGTTAGTTTGAGTCCAAGTGATTAGATAGAATTCTAGTTATGGTAGAATACTAGTTAGTAGATAGTTTTCTAGTTATTGGATAAGAATTCAAGTTGTAATCTTATCTATATATATGTAAATATTCTTCATGAATGAAAGTAGCAAAGAGGGAACTCCTCCACCGAAAAGGCCCGGAGCCCGGCCCGGAAACCTGGGCCAAGTCCGGGCTCCGGGCCGGGCCTGGGCAGGCTCTTTTGTGCCCGGGCCTGGCCCGGCCCGGATTAAATTTTTTTATTTTTTGTTTTTATGTATTATATTATATATGTATAATATATGTATATATAATATATTTTTATATGTGTATAATATGTCATATGTGTGTATATATATACTCTCTCTTAGTATATAAGTATATATAAGTATACTCTCTCTTATATAAGTATATATATGTATAAGTATACATAAGTATACTTTCTCTTATATAAGTATATATAAGAATACTCTCTTATATATGTATAATGTATGTATGTATGTATATATATACTCTCTCTCTTAGTATATATGTATATATAAGTATACTCTCTCTTATATATGTATACTCTCTCTTATATAAGTATATATAAGTATACACTATCTTATATATGTATAATATATGTGTGTATATATATATATATACTAATATACTCTCTCCTTTAGTATATATGTATATATAAGTATACTCTCTCTTATATATGTGTGTGTATACTATCTCTCTTAGTATATAAGTATATATAAGTATAGTATATTACAACGACTACTTCTTCCCCATTGGTCCAACGGGCAACGGCTACTTATGCGATTCTCTCTCTCTCAAATTATAATTTATAAATATATACAATATATTTACATATAATATATGTATATATAATATATAGTTACATAATAATTTGTAAGTATATACTAATACATAATTATATAAAATATAATAATACTAAACTAATTTTTAACATTTTTTATCAAAAAAAAGAAAAGAAAAGAAATTTAAAAAAAACCTAGTTGGGATGTATTTATCTATTGTGATGCGATGAATTCCAAAATAAATTTATACTTGTAATTTATAAATGATTTATTAATTATTAATAAAAAATTTATTTTTATAATTTTTTATTTATAATTTATGTCATTTTAAGTGATTAATAAAATTATTGTTTTTTTATTTTTTTGTCTTTTTTTTTTATAATTTAAAATTTAAATAAAATTTAAAATTTTGATAAAAAAAAGAAAAAACCCGGGCCGGCCCGGTACCCGGCCCGGGGTACCCGGGTCCGGGCTCTGGTTTTGCCCGGCCCGGGCCCTGGTTTTGCCCGGCCCGGGCCCGGATTTTCGGGCCGGGCCGGTCTGAATGGACAGACCTACTTATAGCAGATCTTCTATTTGCCTCTTCAAAAACTCGTCGCATCTCCGCTACCATGGCAACAATTTATGGGCCATCTGTTACGGTGTCTTCCACTTGTTTTACATTCCAAGCATAACATATTGCTCGAAAAAATAGTGAGAACTTTTTTCAACAATTCCCTCCAATCAGTTCCACTCGACCAATCCAATCCAAAGCTATATATATGTATGAAATATCTGATAAAGGTTCAAATCATCATCTACAAGAACAAAAAAAAAAACAAAGATATGAACAATATTTTAAGGTCCGATCTCAAATTTTGCCGCAGCTTGAACCATGGACAAATGCTCAAAAAATTTACTGTAAAATGCATAGTGTTTTCAAGGTTCAAAATTTTTAATTTAGCTTGATCAACGGACAAAGAGCCAAAAATCTTATTGCAGTTAAAAAATTTACTGTAGCATAAATGGTGTTTAAGAGTCAGAATGGTACCGTCGTTGAAAGTGGTGTTTTAGTTTTTCGCAATGTACTGTAGCATCAATAGTTTATGCTGTAGTATGAACATGTCGTGCGCCGTGCGAAAGCGTGATCACAAACCAAACGAGTCGTCGAGCGATGAGAGAAGAACCAAACACGAGTGCAATTCCTAAAATAACGGCCAAAATTACACACAAACACAGAGATTTACGTGGTTCGGTAAATTGCCTACGTCCACGGGGAGATGATGGGGAGATTTCACTATATGGAGGAGAAATAATGAGTTACAATCTCTCAAACAGCTCTCAAAATAACCCAACCAATAATCTCACACTCCCTCACAATAATCTCCCTCTCAAAGTGCTCAAAAGAACAAATTTTCTCTGATTATCTCTTCTCCGAAACCCTAGAAAGACTTATCTTAATTTATAACAAAACACAATCCAAAACAGGCTAGGAATCAGAAAACGCGTCTGCCACAAATGGGTGTGGCACGCACTACACCCCTGACAACGAATTATAGTAGACAGCTTCTGCCACACCTATGTGTGGTACGCACTACACCTCTGATAACGAATTGTAGCAGACAGCTTCTGCCACACCTAGGTGTGGCACACACTACACCTGTGGCTACTGATTTTTCATGTTTTCCAACATTTTGAACAATTCGACGCCGTTTTCTAAAATTCTCCACCGCGGTGAAGTGTTCCCAAAACTGAGCCGACACTAACATGAGCACCAATGCGTCGTCTCGCCAAAACCGGCTGCACCAATGTGGTTGCCTACGTACCCCCTCTCCTAAGGGATCAAGTCGCCTGTAGTTCATCCAAATGGCCTCAAAAGGCCTCAACAATCACGAATGTGCAATAAATTTCTACAATGATCGAAGTTATTGCTCGGAATCACATTCGTGAGCATATCCGTTGGATTATCTTTTGTGTGAATCTTCATAAGCTCCACACCCCCATCTTCAAGAACATCTCGAACGAAGTGATAACGAACATCGATATGCTTCATCCTTGCATGAAAAACCTGATTCTTCACCAAATGAATATCACTCATGCTATCACAATAAATAGTGACCAATCGCTGCGAAACACCAAGATCCTCCAAAAGTCCTTGAAGCCAAATCGCCTCCTTAACAACCTCCGTAATCGCCATATACTCTGCCTCCGTCGTCGAGAAAGCCACCGTAGACTACAAGGTGTATCTCCAACACACCGGCGTACGGGTCAAAGTGACCACATACCTCGTCGTCGACCAGCGTTTATCCAAATCTCTAGCGTAGTTTGAATCTACGTATATCCAATACATAGCTATCCACCGCTAGTGTCCCACTCAAAAACTAAACCAACATTGAGAGTACCTTGAATGTACCTCAAAATCCATCTCACAACATCCTAATGACTCGGACCCTGGTCATGCATGTATCTCGAAACCATGCTCACTCTCTGTGATAAATCTAGCCTCGTACAAACCATGGCGTACATCAAACTTTCTATTGTGCTCGTATATAGATTTTTTGATATCAACTCTCTATCTTCAACTATCTTCAGTGAAATGTTAGCTAAAAGCTTCAAATGTGCTCCTAATGGTACACTAACTGGCTTCGTCTCTATACTCACATTAAACCGCTGTAGCACCTTTTTCAAATAAGCCACCTGTGTCAAATAAATTCTGCCCCTATCTCTATTTCTGTTGATCTCTATCCCTAAAATGCACTTCGCTTCACCCAAATCCTTCATCTCGAACTCTTTCGAAAGTTGTACCTTCAACTCATCTATAACGGATTTGGAAATAGAAGCAACTAATATGTCATTGACATAAAGCAACAAATAAATGTACGCACCTCCTTGCAACTTGTGATAGTACACGCAAGGTTCAAATGGCTCCTAATGTATGAATGACCAAGCATAAACCCATCGAATCGCCTATACCATTGTCACGAAGATTGCTTCAAATCATATAGCGATTTCTTCAATCTGCAAACCAATTTCTCCTTCCTTGCAACTCGAAACCCCAATGGCTGATTCATATAGATTTCTTCATCAAGATCACTATGAAGAAATACTTTTTCATATCCAATTAATCCAATTCCAAACCATACTGTTCCAGCAAAGCTAGCAAGATCTGAATCGTAGAGTGCTTCACCACCGGAGAAAAGACCTCATTGTAATCAATACATTCTTCCTATGCATAGCCCTTTGCTACCAACCTAGCGTTGAACCTCACCGGAGTTCCTTTAATGACCTCCTTCTTTGTATATACCCAATTGCAACCAATAGCCTTCCGCCCCTTTTGAAGCTCAACAAGCTCCCATGTGTCGTTCTTTCGAAGAGATTCCATCTCCTCCCGCATAGCTTCCTACCACAAATCAGCCTCTGAACTCTGCTCAGCCTCTCTGAATGTAGTAGGAACCATCTCATCAACACTCTCCACCGGAAGTGCATAAGCAATGACTATATTCGTATACATAGCTGGCAACCATATGTCTCTCCTGGGTCTCCAAACCGCAATCGAATCTTGAACCTGAGTCGTCAGTCCCTGATTCTGTTCTGCTCAACGTGTATCCTCCAAATCATCGTTGTGCTTGTCTTGCATCACCTCAGTCGGAATTATAATGGATACAGTATCATCTGGATACTGTGAAGCTGTATCAATCTCCACCAGCTATGATATATCCTCTGTCGGGATGCTCTCCATCTGATAAGAGCTGGGAAGCTTCAAGATTGAAGCCTCATCAAAAATGACTTCTCTACTCAGCACAATCTTCTTATTAACTAGATCCCAAAACTTGTATTCTTTCACACCACGCTTGAATCCAACAAATATGCCTTTTTAGCTCAAAGTTCTAATTTATCAGTCTTCACATGATAAAATATAGAGTACCAAAATACCTTGAGCTGATCATAATCGTGTGCTGGCTCTCCCGATCACATCTCCAAAGGAGTCTTTCCCTCTACCACAGATGAAGGTAGCCTATTAATGAGGTGGCTCGCATATGAAAATACCTTAGCCCAAAAGATCTTCTCCAAACCACTCTGCAATAACAAACATTGGACCTTCTCCAGTAAAGACCGATTCAATCTGTCTGTCACCCCATTCTGCTACGGTGTATGACTAATTTTGAAGTGTCTCTCTATACCCTCGTCTCGACATAACTGCTAAAAAAGGTCTAAAGTGTACTCGCCACAATTGTCGGATCTCAATGTCTTGATCTTTCTCCTAGTCTACAGTTCTAATCTCCTCTTCCACTCTACAAATAACTCTAGGACTTCATTCTTATGCTTCATGGTGTATACCCAACACGCCTAGAATAGTCATATACAAAAGTGACGAACCAATGTCGACCACTAAGTGATGCCGTCTTGGTGGGACCCCAAACATCCGTGTGTATGTAGATGCTCGTCGTCCTATGTACGGTTGTCCCGAACTTCACCTTTATCTTCTTGACAAAAACATAGTGCTCACAGAATTTAATCTTCCCACTCTTAGCTCCCTTCTATAGCCCCTGCTTGCACAACGCCTGCAATAACTTTTTACTTGTGTGCCCCAATCTGTAGTTCCAAAGTCTGTTCGCATCCGCCTTTGAAACAACTGAAGCTACCTAACCAATCTTGGTGTTTTCCTTCAGATAATAAATATTCTTACTGCGGACTCCCTTCATCACTACCAAAGATTCCTTAGTAACTTTTTCTACAACGTTCTCAAAAGTCACACTGAATCTCTTTGCCTCCAAAGCTCCAATGAAAATAAGATTATTCTTCAACTGAGGAATAAATCTCACTTCATTCAGCTCATGAAAAACTCATCGTGCATTCGAATCATAATGGTACCTATCCCACAAATATCACATGATTGATCATTTCTCATGACTACCACGCCTCCATCGAGCTTCTCAAAAGATGCAAACGAATCTTGTCGGAGAGTCACATGATAAGTAGCACTAGAATCTAGCATCTAATCTGATGCATTCGCATGGTTAACCTCTAGAGTAATCAATAGAAAAAAGCATGAATCATCGGAATCGTTACCACTCTTAGCAACATTCACCTCATTAGCCTTCGGGCACTTCTTCTTACTATTCTCCTTCTCTTTGAGCTTCGGGCAATCTCTCTTCTAATATCCTTATTCTTTGCAGAAAGCACACTAATTCTTCGCTAATTGGTAGTGGCCCTTTGACTTTGACCTGCTTCGATTACCACCTCTCGGATATGGACTCCTTCCTCTCTTCGACAAGGCCTTGAAGTGCTAGCTCTGGAAGTCTCTTTATCCTTCCTCCTCAGATCATAATTCATCAATACATTAGTCACTTCACTATAGATGATGTAAGATCTACCGTTCAACAAAGTGAGCATGAAGGTATCATACTCCTCATCGGGTAAGGAACCTAACAAAATAATCGCTTTGTACTCATCCGTTATCTTCTCATTAACGTTCACCAAGTCGGACAATAACTTTGTGTAGTTGTTCACATGATTCGCAAGTGAGATACCCCTAAACATCTAAAATCTGAACAATCTTTGCAGCAAGTGAAAAAGGTTCTCAATACTCTTTGTAAGGTACTTATTATTGAGAATCTCCCACATCTTCATCGCGGACGTCACACTAATCACATCATACTTTAATTATTGTTCCAAGCAAGATCTAATTACCCCACAAGCGTTTTGGTTCATCTTGTCCCATACTGCCTCATCATACTTTGGTGACCTCTCATGGTCCATGATGGTCTCTTCTAAATTTTAAGCATTCAGTGCATCTTGCACATCACTCATCCACATACCAAAGTTGATCTTGCCATCATATTTCACAACACTAATCTTTGTATTTTGAAGTGTAATTTGAACTGTACTTATCATCGCCTTACTGCTTTCACCAAATTCTTCTCCCATTGCTTGTAAACTCCAAATTGTAAATAGAATTGAAAAATTACCCAACTAAACCCTAGATAGGGTTCCAACATGATTTCCTAACTACACAAGGAAAGCGAGATCTCTAATGGCAACTCCGCAACGCAATCTCCACCGAAGTCTAGATCTCCAAGACCCAAGCTTCGAATAACGAATCTTCCTCCACCCAATGCAAAACTCTAGATCTAAAAATCTGAGCTCTGATACCACTTGTTGCTCGCTGTGCGGAAGCGTGCTCTCAAACAACTCTTAAAAATAACCCAACCAATGATCTCACATTGCCTCATAATAATCTCCCTCTCAAAGTGCTCAAAAGAAACAATTTTCTCTGATTATCTCTTCTCCTAAACCTTAAAAAAATGTGTTTCTATTTATAAAAAAACACAATCCAAAACAGGCTGGGAATCAGAAAACACGTCTGCCATATCTGGGTGTGGCATGTACTACACCCCTAACAACGAATTATAGCAGACAGCTTCTACCACACCTAGGTGTGGCACGCACTACACCCCTGACAATGAATTGTAGCAGACAGCTTCTGCCACACCTAGGTGTGGCACACACTACACATGTGGCTGCTGAATTTTCATATTTTCCAACATTTTGAACAATTCAACGCCGTTTCTACAAAACAGTGACCTTAAGATTTTCCTTCTAAGTTTAAAAAAATAAGTGTGAACAATGATTTTAAGATTTTGCTTTTTAGGTTAAAAAAATAGTAGATCAATCCATATGTATTGAAGAACCAAAGAACTTGTGTGGGATAATTAATTCCATGTTTACACTTCAGCTAAAGTGTCTGCTAAAAGCTACGGCCCATACTTCTCTCCTTTTGTCTACAATGGCAAAACTCATACTCAAGTTAAAGATGGAATTGCATGTGGGCAGTAATAGGCTTCTCTTTTACGGCTGCACTTTCTATCAGAACACCCCCATCACAGGGAGTGTTTTGATCTATTCAAGGGGGCTAGTGAAATATCCATACTATCCCCCTTTTGGCACATCAATAGCCCAGAACCTTCCGCACTGTACGGGAGGTTCTGAGAGGATGCGTACTACTCCTCTTATGCTTGATTATAGGAAAACTTGTATTCTCACATGAAGCGTGATTGTGAAAAAAAGGAATTCAATGTTTTTTTATTAATTCCTATGTAGCAAGCCTGAATGGTTACAGTGAACTAGTTTTTGGGTCTTAGCACTAGAATTACATAAGATATATATGTTGGATTTTAGGGGGGGGGGGGTTGAATAGGATTGCTACCACTTTTCACCAAGAGCACAGAATATGCAGCAAATTATATATAAAAAAACCGATCAATAATATAAAACAAAATACCTAAATACCAAAAGCAAACAACCAGGAACATGAGATTTTGTAGTTGTTTGGATAACAGTCCAGTGCCCGCTCTTTCTTCTGGCTAAGGGGCTTTCTCCGTTTGCAAAGACTTTTCCTGAATCACAAGCCTGATTCAATAGACTTACAAGACCGTACCCTAGACCGTACCCTAGAATCTAGCTAAAATCAGTCAACTAATCTAACTCTTCACAATGAGTAACACCTAACCCTATCTAGTCCCAACCCTCAATTCATATGGCTTGAGTATAGTGTAAAAGCAAGTTCAAAGCAAAACCAAAATAAATAGTTAAAGCTTAGAAAATCAAGAAAGATTTTATAGCCATTGTCTTAAACAAATCATTCTTCAAAGAATATAAACGTAGCTTAATGAAGAATGCTTACAAAAATCAAACAAAGTCTCCTTGTTGAAACGATTCGAAGGTGTTGTGCGTGACTAGTGAAAGTTCTTTGTGACTCAGAGGGTCAAATTCTTTAACTTGATCTCTCACAAGTCAAAACTCTAGAACTCTTCTCTTCCTATATCTTTCAATGATATAGACATCCTGATAAGTCATGACGGAGATATCATAAACTTGGTAGAGATTGAAGATATTAAAAAATGATGAACAATTGACACTAAATCTGAAAAACTGTAATCTGCCGCATTTATCATCGATGGTGGCTCTTAACAATCGATGGTGTCAAGGCCCCATCGATGGTTAAGAGGCCCACCGATAATATAAAAATGTCTAGAGTAAAAATCATCGACGAGATTTATTGACCATTGATGAGCTCTTTTTACCATCGATGGTCAATGCCTACCATAATGGTAAGAAGGCTGAAATAACCCTTTGAGCTGATTTTGGTGTTATTTTAACTTGTATATTTCTTATACTTATATTACCTATACTATATCATCTTAAATAAATATTAGTATCAAAGGAGAGTTTGTTATTACTCAAATAAGAGATATTGTATGGACTACATCCTAACAATCTCCCCCTTTTGATAATAACAAACTTAAATTTTAAAATACTGAAATACACAAATATTTGAGATATATAAAAAATAACCACAAATACACTCTCATGCAAAATAAAAAGATATGCAATGCTCCCTTAATATTCATGCATTCGTGAAAAGTGTAATCAAGCACAAATATTGTAAAAATTCCCCCTAAATAATCTATCGAGTGTTCAAAAAATTTCAAAAAAAAAGTTAAAACATGAAACCACTTAAACAAATCCCCGCTCATGTAAAAACTCATCAAAAATTACCAAATTCTCCGCCTTTTGTTATTAGCAAAAGTAGAAAACACACTAAAGGATATACTTGATATAAGAGAATTTAGATAAAAATAATCCAAAAGGTGTATGATAGAGAAAAATACACTAGTTCACACAAAAATTTATAGAAAAATGGCACAAGATATCAAAAATGTAATCAAAGAAGAGATGAACATGAGAGAAATCATGTCAAAAAACACACTTAAAAAAAAAAAGAGTAAATATGAGTGTGAAGCTATACCAAAGTGAATGTTGAGCAAATAATAAGACTTCAAATATCTTAACCTTAGAGAGTAAGCACTAAAGTGTCACACTATCACCTCAACGATATAGGATTTAGGAGGAAGAATGATATTATTTGACGGGCGATTCACACCATATCTAAATATAAAATATATTCAGTATAGGATGAGTGCCCTTTGAGATATGTACAACAAAAATCCACGAGTATGGGTTTTTAACTATCTTTTAATGAAAACATTCAATATTTCCATATATTTCATATAGTGTGGATCTTTGATCATATTTTAGCAATTTACTCTTATTGTTTGATTGATATTTAAAACAAATGAATTTTAGCAGATAAAGGATTATGCATTACTTAAGTCACATATGAGCTAAAAAAACACTTGACATAACCAAAAATATCTATAAACAAAAAATAAGACTCTCTACCAATATTTCACATCACAAAACATGATAAGTGAAATAAGTGTGTGAAATTATTGTGTAAAATAACTCGTACAAACAACATGTCATGTAATCATATTTTCATCATTGTGTGTAAAGATATATACATATAGATTAAAAATCATATGTGACCTTGTGTGACATAACCAAGCCTATATATCAAAAGAACAATCTCATTTGAAGCAAACCTGTAAAATAATATACATACATATCCAAGTTTTTTTATTTTTTAAAGAAAATAAAAAGAAAAGAAAAGAAAAGAAAATTTTGTTTTGTTTTTCATATAAAAATAGAAATAAGAAAAAAAAAATAAAAACCTGAAAGAAAAAGAAATAAAAAAAATGTACATACAATAGAAAAGAGAAGTATGCTAGATATCAAGAGATAGAATGCCTAAATATTGTCTCAATCTAGTGAAATAGTCTTCTGGCAAAGGTTTTGTAAAAATATCTGCAAGTTGCTATCAGTAGAGATAAACTCAATCTTAGCATTGTCTTCAGCAATGTGATCCCTAATAAAGTGATGTCGAACATCTATGTGTTTTGTTTGTGAATGGTGTATTAGTCTATTACTTAAAGCAATAACACTCTTACTATCACATCTAACACTAGTAAGAAACATTGCATTGCTGATGGGGTAACCCGTCACCAATGCCCTTAGTCTTTAACTATTTGGCATTGGTGACGGGTATTCAACCATCGCTAATAAACATGGGTGATGGGGTACACCGTCACCAATGTGCATTGACGATCAATGAGTACGGGGTAACAAAGGTGTGAACACACCCGTCGCCATTGCACAAAGCGGCAGATAGACACCCGTTGCCAATGTTCTAAATATGAATGATGTTAATCAACATGCGCGCATCAATCAATTCGCGCGCGCTAATCAGCTCGGGCGAACCGGGACTTGTATTACGCATTTCGTCATTCTGTTGACTTGTACGCTTCGTGCGTGTTGACCGACGTGCGCGAGTTGATACATGCGCGCGAGCTGATTGACGCACGCATGTTGACCGACGCGCGTGTGTTGACCAATGCGTGCGAGATGATCGACGAGCACGTGTTGATTGGCACGCGCGTGTTGACCGACGCGCCCGAGCTGATTAGCGCGCGCGAATTGATTGATGCGCGCATGTTGATTAATGCGCGTGAATTGATTGACAAGCGCACGGGCCTACTCGGTTCGCCGTTTTGTTTCATGCGCTTGTCTGCGTCAGATAATCCTCTTAGACTCGGATAGTAATGTTCGTCATTTTCTCTCTATCTTGACCTGTGTGCGGACACCTATAGGCATTTTTTGACGCCTACAGATACCCCCTCCAAAGTATTTCAGACTCATTTTTTTATAGAGGAGTCTGGAATGCTTTGGATAAGATAAGCCCTTTCCTCAATCTCGTAGAGGGACCTGTGAACTACTTCAATTCTTAACTTCTTCAGCCCTCAGTCTATTCATTGTTTTGTCGAATAGACGAAATTCTTCCGACGCTGCATTTATCGTCTGACCGTTGTCGAAATCTTGAACTGAAGTTGATGCGTAAGTTTCTGAACTTAGCTCGTGCTATTGAGTTGACTTTAAACTGATCATCTTCGTCAGAAATTCATATCTGAATCTGATTGAACTCCCTGAAATCATCGTTTGCCTTATTTTGGCGAGATTGTTGATGCGTTGACCGGCATCAATCTTTACTGTAACGCGTTGTGCGGTGTTGACCTTGGGCTATGCATTGACCGGCGTTGACCTTAGGGTTTTGTATCGATCGGCGTTAATATAGTTTATACTCATACGTTTGCTAGAGTCTACACAGTTTAAGCTCTTAAGGCGTTGGAGCGTGGCGATCTCAAATGTTGGACTGTAGGACTAACTATTAAAGCTGATTTATCTGCATGTGTAGATCTTATCCTGAAGTTGTTGGATGCTCAAGTCACGAAACTAACTAATGGGGCTGGTGCGTTAATGACTCTCATATTTATAGGATTTTTGGTAAATCCTCAGCCATCAATGGGTTTGATGAGCCTTTACTGACTACCGTTTGAGTCGGGCTAGCGTGTGAATTATTTAAGTCCGTTCCGCACATAACTGTAGACGGTAAAAAATTACCTTTACAGACTGACGTGAAATTCAACTGCAGTTCAAAGTCTCCCGTACGACTTGAGGATGGGGGCTCACCCATGGGTTTGACTCGCTAGCACGAGCTCAGACCGCTCGATCACCAAATTCGCTTACATTTGGTCATCACAGACTCGCCTGTATGATTGGCTCGCCCGCACGAGTCAGGACCATCCAAGTGATTAAAATTCGCCCATTTACTCGACTCACCCGCTCGAGTCGAGAGTCGAGTTTGCCTACAAACAATATACTTGACAGCCGCTACGCCACGTATAGGGATGGGCCTTCCCACTCCCACACGACGTGAAGGGAATGAGCACAGTACTCTAAGCCCATCAAGTAGCCACTCACCGTACGAGTGATTGGTCAGACCCATGCAGTCGCCAAGTCTGCCTACAGGAAGCTCGCCTCGCCTGCACGAGTCAAAAGCTAAATCCGCCTGCAAACGGCAAGCTGGCCAAACTCACTCGAGTACTGGGCAGCCGCTATCCCACGTACAAGGAGGGGCCTTCCCACTTCCCATAACGTGAAGGGAGGGAGCATAGTACTCCAAGCCCATCAAGTTACCGCTCGCAGTACGAGTGATCGGTCAAATCCATACAATTATCAGATCCGCCTACATGGCCTCGACTGAAGCTCACCTCGCCTGCACGAGTCAAGAGCTGGATCCGCCCGCGATCAACAAGCTCGCCGAGCTAGCTAGAGTACCTGACAGCCGTAATAGTACGTACGAGGATGGGCCTTCCTACCCCTCACGACGTGAAGGGAAGGAGTACAACACTCCAAGCCCATCAAGCAGTCGCTTATGGTACGAGTAAAAGGCATAATATCTCCCAACAGTACATGGTCATATCCCATGATTCAAGGAACGGCCACGCCGTCTCTCCTCTATTTAAGGACTTCTTCCTACCACGGAGAAGGGGTTCGGTCAGCAGTTCAGCTCAGCAGTTGAATTCGCTCATAGTCAATCGATTAAACCAATCAGTTGGCTGAACCACTAGCTCTCGACTCTCGACTTAGTTGACGACAAACTCTTTGCATAAGCTTTGTACTGTAGCATCTTCTCCTAGCTTCGGGCCCTGATCGCCATCAAACTCGGAGACTCAAACTCTACCGACCCGAGCTCTTGCTACGTACTGAAGCTCATCAGCAGCCTCGGTCGGATCGTCCAAGGGAAGCAGACTCGGTGCGAGAACCGAGCGAAGCGTCCTATAGCTACCGAAAGTCCCCACGTTAAACAAGGAGGGCATTCCCTCCGTTTCTGTTGTAATTTTTGATTCATTAGTTTGTAATAAGCTGTTCTTATCAATACAAACGAAATCCCTATTTTGGGAGATCAAAATCTACACATACAGAAGATGGCGACCAAAGTGGGAGAAACTATTTCTTCAACCGAAATGGTGGTAGCTCAGTTCGACGAGGTTGCTATTGGGACAACTGTGGAGTCCCTAGAAATCGAGTTCGACCAAGCCAAGTATGAGGAGTACTTATCTTCTTCCTCCTCTGGTGGCGATGCGTCCCACAAACGCCACAGAGTCATGCGTAGAGGCCGACCTCAAACGGTCAAAGCCTTCGCACCTGGAGACTCTATCCGAGTCACCTTGGGGGAACCCACTCCTTCCAAATCGATCAAGGCCAAGCCAGAGGTCGAGAGCACAGGGTGAAAGCCTGCCAGATGGGTCGCTAAACGACCGTTGTAGACACCCGCTCGGGAAGAAATGGTGGTTCGTCTCAGCGCAGACCACGCCACCGTGATCCGCACGAACGCTCCTCTTTCCAGAAGAGCTCGCCAGCGGCAACGACAGGCCCTCGCCTAACAGGAGGCCCGAGCCTTCGCCTCATACGATGGCCTAAATTATTACTCAGGTTTGAAGAGGGGCGACCCTCCCAGCACTGGAAGGCTCTTAAAATCAGGCGAACCCTCGCGTGCGAACGTACCTTGCTCTGATCGTAATACCCCCCGTTTCGGCGGACTCAGTATCTCTGACCAACTGGACCACTCAGGCGCGCCAATCAAAATGGGTGAGACCGCCCACTCGGGTGGATTTCGCTTCTTAGGTCACGTGCCTAATGTGAACAGACCACCCGAAATGGGCGAGCCTACCCGAGTAGGCGAACCCTCGAAGGCGGGTGAGCCTCACCACGGCCACTCGATGGGTAAGCATACTGAACGAAAGAGCCTCGACTACAAAGGCAAAGTAGTAGGCGATACCTCGCAAACTCACCTGCGTGAGCAAAGGGTTGAGTTTCTTCTGCATGCTGGAGTTCGTCCAAGCGCGAAGACTCACCTATCAAGGCAAACTCGCTCAACTCCAACACCTAAACATTCCACCCAGTGTACACTAGGGAGTGTATCAAAAACTCTCTTTTGCGATCATTCGGGCGATCTGTCTGATGTTGGGGGTTGTCGCCAACCGTCCGCAGAAGACCTCTGGGGTTACCTAACTCGCAAACGCACCATACATGAGGCGAGTCCTTAGTGCCACTGCAAAAGGCTTATCTAAACAGTACTCGCCGACTGCCAATGTATAGGAACGGCAAAACTTTCAGTGTTCGAGAGGCTTTCTCAACGACCTTCCAGACCGAGACCTTCTCGTCGAAGGCGTCATCACCAAAGAGGACGCGCCACCAATGATCTAGAACTCTCGTCCGCTACAATCAACATGACGGACAAGGGAAAGATGGTACTTTCTGGTTCTCCAGATTCGGACTCCTTCCTGGGGCCTAATCCTCTGCTTGTTCAACATGAACGAGACTGTATATACCAGCGCACCCGTAGTCGCACGGGGGTAAGCATTGGGTTTGATTACTCAACCTTAGCGTTTCCCTCCGGCGGTGAAGACGAGGTGTACTCAGCAGCAGCCACATCCCAAACATCACACTCAAGTTAGGACGTACTGGCAAGGGTACACATGGCTGAACCCACACATGAACAGACGGTGGCCCAAAAGTTCGAAGAACAACAGGCAACCATCGACTCCTTAAGGGAAATGTTGGAGCAGCTTCTGAACAAGAAGAAGAAGAAGAAAAGAGCCCAGCACACCTTACCGCGGCAGATGAGGAGTAAGGAGTGGATACCTCCCTATCGTCCAGCGACTGAAACGGAAGATAATATCGGCCTACAATCCGATTACTCTTCCAAGACATCGCTAGGGACGTCACATACTGGGGGTAGCGCCCACGACAAGAGGTTCGATGAGTTCCAAAGCCAACTCAACGCTTTGAAACTCCAGCAGAACATGAACAAGCTGGGGGTGGTTTGACCCTATCCTGTCGAATGGGATACAGTTCCATACCCAGCAAAGTTCAAGCCCATCAGTTTGGTGCAATTTGATGGCAAGGGCTCGTCCTCGCAACACATCTATTACTTTATTGCGCAAACCGGTTTTCTTACGAGGAACAACGCCATTCTCACCCGGTTGTTCATAGGCACCCTCAAGGGGGTAGCGTTTGAATGCTTCCGCAAGTTAGAACCCAGCTTTATCAAGTCATGGGCCAATGCGGAAAGGCTCTTCTTGGCCCGCTTCTTCGACGACGACATAGAGGTGTCGATGGCCACCCTCCTCACCGAAAAATAGCGGAAGTCGGAGTCGGTCAATGACTTCGTAAAGAGATTCAGGAACCGATCGGTCCACTGTCAGGACCAAGTTTCCAAATCCACACTGATCGAAATGTACCACAATAATCTCTCAATCCATATTCTATCCAAGGTTGGCACGGTGGAAACCCAAACCTGGAAGGAACTTGTTCGCCAGGGAGAACAAGTGGAGAACATGATCAAAAGGCTAGAAGCCAAGGATCCACATCCCAAGAAGGGAGCCGTAGAGCCGACCGCGCCAAAGAATTCCCCTCGAACAAGAGAAAAAGAGATCATGGCCATCGATTCCGCCCCGGCACCCAAAACAGCTCAAAGGCCGAAGCCCAAGCAGTTCGAGCAACGCCCTCCAAGGCAATACGACTTCAGAGAAGACCAAGTGGTGGCGACATTCGATACTCTACTAAAGAGCAATCGAATTAAATTACCGGAGGTCACAAAACCTGAGGAGGCGAACAAAACCAATGACCCGGGTTATTGTGCCTATCACAGATTCCTTGGCCACCACACCTCTAAGTGTTACATCCTCAAGGATAAGCTCCAGGCCCTCTACGATGCAGGAGTCCTGAAGAAGGAGAAGATACAAAAGCAGGTGACCACGAATATGATCACCTTGAGTTTTGGGATAGATCTCCAGGAGGTTCAGGCTCCGGCAGGGGTAATTCCTATCCCTAAGGCAGTCCTAAAAATCACTAATGACGACCCTCACAACCAACAAGGAAAAGGTTTAGTACCCCAGACTTTGCCATCGGGTCAGGTGATATGGGTCCATCCGGACCTCCTCAGTGATGAATAGTAGACTACAAATCCCTTAAGGAAGACCAAAGGTAAACCTTGCAATGCCATCTCCACTGTGCCGGATGGAGACCAGACTACAGTATCTACCCTCACTGACTCTGAGGAGGAAACCACCATCCTCGCCACAAGAGCAGGGAAGGAATTCGCAAAAGAATACCCTACGAGGGCGGAGAACCTGGCAGGACCTCCTACGAGGCCAGCGGTAGCAGCTCCTCTGGATCCAGACAGGCCGAGCTTGAGCATTCAGCCTTTTCGATTCAATGTGCTTGCACAACTGAAAAGCATCCCTATGCAAATTACCATGTATGACCTCCTGTGGTTATCCAGGCCCACCCGAGAAGCCCTACAAGAGGCACTGACCGACTCGGAAGTCTTCGCCACCCACTTCTCGAGGGAAGAAGACACGGAGCGGGAATGTGCGATGTGTTGCCAAACCACCAAGAGGCGGGTCCCTTGCATAACTTTCACTCCTGAGGACATGCTCATCAAAAGCACCTCCCATGATCGACCACTGTACTTCACAGGGTACGTCAGTTCCTCAAAAGTAGATCGAATTCAAGTCGACCCAGGATCTGCACTAAGCATCGTACCCCTAAAATTGATCAAACACCTGGGGATACACCCAAAACGTCTATCCACGACTACCATGACTATCTTTAGCTTTAATGCCACTAGGACTCAGGAAATTCCTTAGTTTCTTAGGGATGTCCAGTGATAAATTCCTTAGTTTCGTGGTCACGATGAAAGGAATCCGAATTGACCCAGATAAGGTACGAGCTATTCAAGAGCTTCGGCCGTCCTAAAATCTTAAGGAACTAAGGGGTCTTCAGGGACGATTGGCTTACATCCGGAGGTTCATTTCAAATCTTTCGGGCAAGTGTCAACCCTTCTACAAACTAATGAAGAAAGGTACTTCCTTCATGTAGGATGAGCCTTACCAACGGGCCTTTGAGGAGATCAAAGCTTATCTCTCAAACCCGCCCGTCCTTGCGGCTCCAATCTCAGGAAATCCATTCCTCATCTACATCAGGGCTATGGAGTATTCTCTGGGCACTCTCTTGGCACAAAATGACGACGCTGGCCATGAGCAGGGCATCTACTATCTAAGTAGAACCCTATAAGACGATGAACAGTGATACCCAATGGTCGAAAAGGAATGTCTGGCCTTAGTATTCGCCATCCAAAAGATGCGACACTACCTGGTTGGCCAGACCATCCACGTCATTTCCCGGATGAACCCCATCCGAGTTTTCATGATGTAGCCTGCAGTTTTAAACTGGCATTTGGCCAGTTAGGCACTCCTACTATCTCAGTATGACATTCACTTCATGCCACAGAAGTCAGTCAAAGGACAGGCAATCTGTGATCATATGGCTAGTCATCTGCTAGGGGCAAAAACTAACCTATTTGAGGATTTGCCAGATGAACGTCCCGAGGTCAACACAACTTCTTCACCAGAGGTTTGGCAAATGTTCTTCAACGGTGCGTCTCACGTCGGCATGAGTGGCTCTATTGTTACAGGAGTGGGGGTGGTTCTCACTTCTTCACATAACCACGTATTGCCCTAAGCCTTTCGCTAACAGAGCCATGCACCAACAACGTGGCTGAGTACAATGCGCTATTCATTGGACTCGAGTTGGCAAGAGAGTTTGGGATAAAACATCTCGAGGCCTACGGCGACTCTCAACTCATTGTCAAGCAAATGACGGGGGAATACGAAGTTAGAAACCACGACCTGATCCCGCTTCACAAAGCAGCTACCAAGCTAGTGGAGTCATTCGAAAGCTTCCACATCGAGCATGTGCTTCGTTCTAAGAACACGCACGAGGACGCCTTCACATCCTTAGCGGCTAACTTGGCCCAGCCATTAGAAACGACTCAATGGGTCACTGTGGCGAGCCGAAGGCTCTTTCGACTAAAGGACGTTCCAGAAATGAACGCCACTCACCAAGTTTCGGATCGGCCCAACCCGAAATATTGGCGTCTCTTGATCATCGATTACGTCCTGTACGGCATGCTGCCTGAAGATGCCAGGGAGCGAGAATCTGTCTGCTGACGTGCCTCAAGGTTCTACTACGATTCAACCACGAAGACGTTGTATCGAAGGTCGTATGATGGCTTATTACTTCGATGTCTTTCAAGGACAAAAGCACAAGAAGCTCTATGCGAAGCCCATGATGGCACTTGCGGAGCTCACCAGCTTGGACCCAAGCTTTGGGATCGTTTACGGAGGATAGGCTACTTTTGGCCTGGGATGGTCAGCGACGTAGTTGCTTACGCAAAGTGCTGCCATGCGTGCCAAATCCACGCCAACTATATACATCAACCTCCCGAAGACCTACACCCAACAACGGCGTCATGGCATTTTGAGGCGTGGGGAATGGACATCGTCGGACCAATATCCCCGCCATCGGCAAGAGGTCATCGCTTCATCCTCATGATTACCGACTACTTCTCTAAATGGGCTGAAGCCATCCCTTTAAGAGAAGTCAAGACCAATGACGTGATTAAGTTCATCAAACATCATGTCATATACCGATACGACGTACCTCGACATATCATTCATGACAACGGCCCACAATTCGTTAGTCATGCATTCACCAGGTTTTGTGACAAGTTCCGAATACAGAACCTTTCCTCCACAGCCTATAACCCTTCGACGAACAGCTTGGCCGAGGCCTTTAACAAAACAATCATTAAGATCTTAACCAAGCTGACTTCTAATAGCAAGCACGATTAGAACGAGAAGCTGGGCGAGAACTTATGGGCGTATCGCACAACGGTTCGTACACTAACTGGAAACACGCCTTACTCATTAGTATATGGCTGCGAGGCCGTGTTACCATTATAAATTAAAATTCCATTGATGACTGAGGATAATCATCAACGGCGTCTCGCAGAACTTGAAGCGTTGGACGAGAGGCGACTGGAAGCTCAACAACACATTGAGTTCTATCAAGCCCGAATGACCAAGGCTTTCGACAAGAAAGTCAAGCGTCGATCCTTTAAGGAGGGAGAATTGGTACTCGCCGTTTGACGACCAATGATTCTCACTTCCAAGAAGAAGAGCAAATTTCAGCCCAAATGGGAAGGACCGTTCGTGGTAGAGACAGTCTATTCGAATGAAGCCTATCGCCTCGTTAAACCGAATGATGACAAGATCATGATGCCTATCAACGGCAAGTTCTTGAAGAAGTACTACCCTTAGTTCCCCTCCAAACTCTTACTGGTGCAATAGTATAAACTGCCCCTCTAAACTCCCGCGAGTGCATGAGTCTAAACTGGTCCTCAATCCCTCTAACTGGTACACGAGACTAAACTGTTCCCACTTCACGTACTCCGACGTACTTGCGAGTATGAACCGCCGCTTACGGGAAACCCTATGTAAGACGTTACGTATAGCGTTCTTAGGGGGAACCCAGAGTCCTACCCGGTCAAACCTTTCTACAGTTAGGACCAAGGTCAACTATCAAGTTAATCTTCACCTCTGATGGTCTCTGACAAAAATTAACTTACCAATCCTCTCCAATAGGATGGTGAGCCCCTAAAGTCGCTCACATCGCGGCAAACAATCCTGTCATGTTAACTATCACCTCTGACAAAATCAACTTACCAATCCCTTCCAATGGGATGATAAGTCCTCATAGTTGCTCCGATAGTAACAAAATTCCATCATGTTAATGATCACCTCTGATAACTAGCACCGTTATTCCCACGAGCAACACAGCCTAAGTAGTAACCTACCATGCGACTTGTTGCTACTTCGGTCAATAGTCACACTCCTACGTCCCTGAACTACCTGACCTATTCCGGATATCCTAATATTCTCTTAGGATAACCGATGGGTAGCAGCCTACCATGTGACGGCTCCTACAGAAATCGATCGTCACATTCCTACATCCCTGAATGATTCAGTTATCATTCACGTCGTCGTCCTCGCGGACGACGATAATTATCAAAGGCGGCTTAATAGGCGACATGTCCCAACTGTCCCCTCAGACAGCAACTCGCCAAATGGTAAGTCATTGTTGGGGTCTCCAGCTGGTCACATGCACGAGCAACTATTCTTTGTTTCAAGCTAAGTGTTACCCTCTCAGTTTTGCCTGAGCTACAACACGAAAGTCGAGGTTAACCCGACCCCACGCTGCGAACAACCAAAAGCAGAAGGGGATCCTAGCGACTAAGTCCAAAACAGAGTCGTCGAAGGCTCGCCACACTATGAGAAATGGTATAACTGACTCGACTCAGGCGCCAAGCAACAAAGGCGAGTCCAACACAATGGCTATCAAGGACTAACCAATAGTCCTAAGCACAGATCAAACACAAAAAATAAAGAAAAAGCTGTGCATGCAAAGCAATAAATAAACAAAAGCGTAACAGGCCATTCCAGGCCAAAATTACAGACATAGAGTTTTAAACTGTGATGCATCAAGCATCAACAAAATTACAAAACAATGTTTAACAAAGAGAGCGACGCACTACATCAACTTCAAAAGACTAAAACTAGTGATTTTTACCTTGATAGCTGCGAGCTCTGCCGCCTATCCTCCCCCCCTGCCTCTGCTGAAGCCTAGCGAAAGCAGCCTCGCCATCCTCCTCTTCTTGGCGAAGAAGCTGGAGCGCCCTTGCCACCGCTTCGGCAACGCGACCAAGCCGCATCTTTTCGTGCTCGAGCTTCTGCAAGTTCGCCTCTCCCTCGAGGGACCCAGTGTCCATGAAGAAAGCGGCATCCATGTAGGCATTCATCTCAGCCAACACCGAGTGATGTAGCCTGCGCAGGCATTTGAGCTCGGCCTCTTTCGCTTGAATGTGCCTCGCTAGATCCTCACGCTCGAACATGACGCTCATCTCAAGAGGCAGTGGTTCGTCAGAAGCATCGACGTGCACGAACTCCTCCAGGCGATGCATCAGCCCCCCCAAACGTTGAAGCTCCCACTCACATCGTCGGGCCTACTGGCGACCACCCACACAGCGAATCTCCTCTAGGCCTTCGGCCATGAGAAGGAGCACGTCGTCGTACCCCCCGACGCCTTGGCTGATCATGACAGCTGTTCGGTGAAGGTCCTCCTCCAACTTCTCAAGGAGAACAAGCGTCGGAGTGGGATCTGTGGCGACGGACCCTTGGACCGGACCAGCCACGGTAGCAGACGCCGCGTCGATGCCGACAACAGCGGAGGAGGAATCAACCTCCTTGCCCTTCGAAGCATTCGACTTGGAGGCCATTGAGTAAAGCAGGGAGAGTTCTGTGATTCTCTTCTGGAGAATTTTTTCGTAAGCACTAGAAATCTACCGAAGAGACCGTGAGCACATTATATAGCCGAGAGCTGAACGGCTAGGATTTGCTGCCTCAAGTAGACCGAACGGCTCAGATCCCTAGCGACGCTTCGAGTTCGACGCCCATAAAAGCTTCGCCATTAGGACTCCAAACCGACCGTTCAGATTGAGCGCGGAAGGCGAAGTGTCCCATCACTTCACAATTAATGAGGACTAACACGCCCACATCATCCTAGTTGGCAAGCATTTGGGTCCGCGGGCAGACGCGTGGCACAAATTCGTCTGCGCTTAAGTTTTTCTTGCAGCACAAACTCGCCTGCGCTTAAGTTTTTCTTACAGCACAAACTCGCATACGCTTGAGTTTTGCTTGCAGCATAAACTCGCCTACATTTGAGTTTTGATTGCAGCGTAAACTCACCTGCGTTTGAGTTTTGCCTGCAGCGTAAACTCGCCAGAATTCGAGTTTCGCTTGCAGCACAAAACTCACCACCAGCTTAAGTTTCGCTTACAACACGAACTCGTCAGTTCGCCTATAGCATAAACTCGCCTGGGCCTGAGCTTCGCATGCGGCATAAAATCGTCGGTAATTGAGTCTACCCGTCACATGAGCGAGACGCCGAATGGCGACACAACGAAATATGAAAAGAGTACGTACACAACAAGAAAGTGCAAACTTCATTAGATGCTTCTAGACAGTACATTTGAACAAAGTTATGACTTTACAACCAAGAGAGTCATAACATTACATTCGAGAAGCAAAACATGAAACAGAACATCCTGAATCTACTCCTATCCTACGGGTTTATTCTAGGAGTTTGAAAGATGCAAGCTTGGCTCTGACTGCGGCTATCTTCTCTGCATGCATGGCGCGAGCTTTGTCCTTTGCCTCCTGCTAGACCCGCGCCTCGAAAGAAACGTTAGCAGCGGCATCCTCCTGAAGCAGCAGTGGAAGATTGCGCCTCTCTCTGGCAAGATCGCCTTGCACCGTCTCGCTCTGAATGCGCAAGCCTGTCAAGACTGATTCCCCCTCTGCATGCGGAATCATACCTAAAATGATCGAAAAAGTGACAGACTCTATGTCAGATTACAATAGGCGGTACCGAAGATCCAGATGATCAATAAGAGCCCCTTTGTCCTCTATGTCTCGCCTTCGACACTCTTGTTGCCACACGGCGCGACGGTGGACTGGAGCCAAGAATAGCTTCACTTCGGACTCCAAATCCGCATATCGCAAGTCCTCCAATTTCATCAGGAGTAGTTCCAGATCGATGAGTCTCATTGAGCAGCGTAGGGTGAGCATAAAGACGCCCGGACAACGGAGACGGGCCACACGGTCTGAGAGGGACTACTTCAGCTCCGTGAAAGTACCCCGACCCTGATCAACGAGCGAGATCACTCATTTCACGGTGTTCTCCAACTCCTCTAACTAGGCCAGAACGGAGTCCGAGGGTTTAGGCTCTGGATCACGGTCAGGTATGAGGGCCAAAGAAGAGGCATCATCCCCTGTCTTCTTCGCACTAGACGCCTTCGCTCGCGGTGCCATCTTGAACAGGAAGGAGACAATCAATGCACTACCCCCTCTGACAAGAAAAGAGGGTAATATATGACGTACGGTCCAAGTACGTGTCTATCATCCAATAGTCCGGATTGGGTGGCGGAAAGAAAGATCGTCCATTACACTGCCTTTAATGCAAGGCGACGTGCCAACGTCAGTCTAGCTGGCGAGCACTCGAAACCACGATCAGACACGTGGTGACCCCCAAATCAGCATTAATTTCATCTTCAGCTTGATTTGACTATGGTCAGAATTCGCCTATGGCTAAAATTCGCCTGTGGCTTGAGTTCGCCCGCAGTTAGAATTCACTAGCGGTTTGGACTCGCCTGTGTTTAGAATACGGCTGTAGCTTGAATTCGCCTATAGTTAAAGGCCCACCTGCAACGGCCTCACAAAGATAGATAAAAAGCCGAAAGATAAGAGACAACAGCGACTAGGAGGGGTACATGCACAAACACATTTGGAAAACCAAAAGAGCATAACATTCATCCAGTCTTAAGACAGTATATTTGAACAAAGTTATGACTTCACAATCAAACAAGTCATAACACAACGTCAAAAGCAAAACGAAGCAAAATATCTTAACACAGTTTTAGACCTGAGAGCCTAGTCCAACAAACTAAAGGACGCAAGCTCTGCTTTAACCGTGGCTACCCTTCTCGCATGGTCCTCCCGGGCTTTGCCTTCAGCCTCTTTCCGAGCGCGATCTTCAAAGCTTGACTTGGTGGCAGAGTCTTCCTGGCGTAGCGTTTGGAGGTTTCAAGTTGCCTCCTCAATAGTCTTGCTGACATTTACACTCTCAGATTGAAGCCCCCTCAGAGTCGCCTCCGCCTGCTCCAGCTCGACCCTCAGGCGGGATACGGTGGAAGAGCACTGCTGACCCACCCAGAAGGCGACATGGGATTCCAAATCTGCTATTTCCCTAGAGCGGACTTCCTGCTCCCAGGCCTCCTGATGCCTAGCGCGAGACAAGAAGGGCTCCACATCAGCTTCCGTACCCTCTCGCAACAAGGTCTCCAGACTCGTCAGGTGTGACTCCAAAAAAAGAGCCTCTGCACATAACGTGTGGCAAACCGGCGTTTGCCCAACCACCTGAGATCGGCCACACGATCCAGGAGGGACTGTTTGAAGTCATCATAGGTCCCATGCTAAGATTAACGAGGGAAATTACCTGCTTCATAGCGTTCTCAAATTCCTCAGCGCGAGCCTGTATAGACAAGGAATTTGAGGAAACAGGCTCTTGACCCGGAGCGAGCGCTGCAATGGGTGGAACCTCTAACAAGGTTCGGCTCCAGACGGTGGAACAGAGTGTGAAGCGGAGGAAGTCGCGATTCCTTCAGATTCATCGTCAGAGATAAAAATAGGCTCGGTCACGTGCTCTTCTGTAGTCGGCACTTCTTCTTGAGCTGCATAACACAATAACGACACAGAAAAGAGTTAAGAACGAGGAGCATCACCTCGATTTGCGACCCCCTAATCAAACTACACGAAGACTTGGACATAAGGGTACCTTCACCGGCAGCGGCTTCGGTGGCGCCCGAGGAGGGACCCCCTTTTTCTTTCTTCGAAGCGACTCTCTTCACCTTCGGTGCCATTCCGAGTGCAACGAGAGGAAACGTGAGTTTTCTCTGGAGAAGACAACAAGAAAACTGTGACCTCCCTTAACAAGGAGGAGGGGCGTTAAATACTCGTGGTCTGGACAATGGTCGGCCATTCGATTGGGCCGTTCAAAACCAAACAGTCGAGAGTAAGGCCGAACAATTCGGGATCTCGCATGAGCGGCTAAGATCTGGCAGTTTCTAGACACGATCTCTCACCAACGGCCCAGATCAGGCATGGAAAACAAAGAGGCCCACTACGCCATCTTTAACGTGAAATGACATACCCACGTCGTCTTAACTGACGAGCGCATTAACAAAGAGGCCCACGCCGTCTTTAATGGAGCCCGCCCGCGAGGCGAATTCATCGTTTGAACTCATGTGGTCTGAACTCGTCTGATGGTTCAGACGTTCAGGCTCGTGCGCCACTCTGGAGCTCGGGCCAGTCCTAATTCCACTTTAGGACGACATTCGCCTGTAGCTGGAACTTGCTTGCAGTTAGAATCCGTCTACAGTTGGAAACCACCTATAGCAAAAGTTAACTGGTGCGGATCCATGGTGAACAAAAAAAAGAAAGAAAAAGAAAGGAGGTGCGTGCACAAGGGAAACAATGACTAGGAACAAAAGGACAATTCCATTCATTAAAAGAGATTCTAATACAACGATGGAATCGAAAGCAAATTACAAATCTCTCAGCCGCGACTCCACTTCACGAATCTCCCCAGCATGTTGAAGCTCGAGCCTCCTCAGGATCTCTCGACGAAGATCCTCCTCAGTGTGCGAAACTAAGTCTTGGACGGTGTGTTTGGCCTCCTTGAGGGCTCGGTCTTTCTCCTCAATAGAACCAGCGACCAGTTGTCGTCGAGACTCGATTTCCTCCAACTCCCTTACCAGCTGTTCACGAGCCTTCTCCTGAGTAGCTAGTGAAGCCTGCACATTAGCAATGACTTGCTTGGTCTTTACTATCTCCGAAGACAAGTGAGAGAGGTGGGAGTCAGCCTTTTGTTGCTCGTGGCTCACTCGTTCGTTCTCGGCCTTGACACGCTCCAACTCTTCCGTCAACCTTGCCTCCAACGACATGGTCTCGTTCAGTCTGTGGTTACGCTCCTCCAATGCTGCTTGAACCTCGTCGGATGTAAGATGAACAATCTCGGAGCTCATCGCACGAAGGGTAAGCAGTTGTCGGATAACCCACTCTACCTCTTCCAAACGCTTGAAGTACGGATTAGCCGCGATGGCACCAAGCTTCTTGATCAAGAAAGCCATGTCATAATCAAGGTCCTCTTTGAACTCCTCAAAGGGGCAGCTCTCTTCCAATGCGAGCTTGACGCAGTCAGCGAGAGTGTCTTGGAAGTTAGCAAGGGTTCGAGCCACCTTTCTTTTGCGCGAACGCTCCAAAGGAGAGAGGGTAGCCTCATCTGCCACGGACGCCATAGCAAAGCTGTGATCGAGGGGTTGGTAGTCATGACGGTGGTGTTCGCGGGAAAAATTGTGTCTTTCTTCATTGATTCCATTGCACACTCTTGTAAAAGTTTATCGATTACAAAGATCCGGTCTTTTTATAAGATCCGGTTACAATGAGATCAAAAAAGGAAATAAAAAATAGCGCCTCATGAATTGAGACGTCATCGTCCGCCTCTGATTCACCCATCTCTCCGGCTGAATGGCCCGCCCAAGAGGGAGGATCCTCTTTACCAGCAGCTTCATGAGATGGGTCAACTGTGAATACAAGAAGAGGGTTAGTAAATGCCCCTCGAGAAGAGCCCCATTGACAGTTCAGTATGTGTGGGTCAGCAATGCTAGATCCTACTCTTACCTGGGCCACCAAGCTCCTCTTCATCTCTAGTTCCCTCCTCCTCATCGGAAGGAATGGAAATCACTCCCTCAACCGTACCTACATTAAGTCAATGCAAATATCAGGTGGTGCAGATTCAACCTTACGCTCGAGGGTACGGCATTTAAGGTTACCTTCTGGGACGATCGTAGGGATTGTCGAAGCCCCTGCCTGTGGCCTCGCACCAGACCATNTCCTCTGAAGTCGCCAGGACTATCCCCGATGTGGCAAAGGGAGCAGGCGAAGCAGCCCTAGTCACAGGAGCAGTCACTTCAGGAATGATCACCTGAGTAGCATCATTCCGACCTTCCGCCGCTCTGGTAGCCTCGACCGTCTCTTCGTGACGGACCTTTTTGGCCGCCTCCATCCTGGAACTTTTGGCCGTAGTCTCCCTCTGTCATTTAGAGAGAAGCGAGCTACTCGGTGATAGGAGGGGCATCCTAATCTATCCATCTATCGTGCTCCGGGCCTGTTCCAGACGTTCACCTACCCGGACTAGCTCATCAGATTCTCTCTGCCCACCGGTAGGATCCAACGAAAGACCAGGGGATGGGGCTTGAGCCTCAAGTGCCCCGGATTCATCTAAACCTACATTAAAGCCCTCGGTGTCTCTGGCAGGATCTTTCAAGAACCACTCTCTAGTAGTTTGGCGGCCCTTCTGCCTCGAGGGACAAGGAGCTCCCCTTGGGCGACGCCCGTGTTCCATCAGACAGGAACTCTGGAACCTGAAGCCCTCAAGATTAGCGCTAGCATCCAGATACCACCGGCAATATAGGAGCGTATGGTGCAGATCATGATCCTTTGCATGTAGCTCGAAATGAACGTGGGTGCCACCAGAGTGAGTCCAGAACCATCCCCGAGCGCCATCCACTAACCCTCCTTCGAAATGTAAGTAAGGGTTGATGTTTCCTATGTACAGCTAGTCATACCTGAACTGGCGGGCGAATCTGCAAGGAATACACGGCTTGAGGTAGCACATGGGGCCTATTCGTAGAATGTGATACCCTGGTCAAATATTCACCAACCATCGAAAAGCGCCACAGGAAAGAATGGTGTGGTGGTCCATCGTCGATACATCGCTAAGAGACTCACCATACCCTCCTCTACTGAAGTAGGGGAAGAAACAATGAAAATTGTAATGGCCGAAGTGGGACAGCGTCTTCCTCACGTCAGGGATGTCTTTACACGTCCACGAGCATCTCTCCAAGCGCTAGACTAATGGAACGAACTTTTCCCCCTGGGGCACTCATCAAGCACTCGCAATGGTAGACAAACCACGCCATCAAGTAAGTGTAGGGCAGACCCACTCTAGGGTTAGGAGTCCTAATGACTTCACCTTCCCTTTCATCGACACTCGACACACGACAAAATTGGGCCATCAATGTGCGGAGTCCCCGATGGATACATGCCACCATTGCCGATACCAATGCGTAGGACTTCCCATGGGCTAAGCAAACTACAGGATAGAAGACCTCCACCGGAAGCGCCTTGAAGGAATGTGTGGGAACCACGCACCTCTTCAACCACAACATGAGGTGCCCAGTGAGCAGAGCCTTTCCAGATATAGGGGACTTAGCCTGGTGATAGAACGAGTGGAAAACCGTTCCGAATTTGAACCTACCCTCGTCATGCTCCAGGGTCATGGTAGCTCCCCCTTCGGTCATCCTCCTTTCCACTTCGGCCTGGTCACACTCGCCCAGCGACAGAGTAGGCCTTCCCTTGATATCATTCTCCGATAATAAGCAGTCAGCCCAGTTCTTATGGCTGATCCCCGGGGCCCTCTTCTTCTTGCCTTTACTACCCCCAAGGTATTAAGGCATATATGGTAGTGACAGAGCAACTCCCATAAGGTCTCAACCGCCAGGGGGGACCGGGTCGAAAGTTGGTCAATCTCATCCTGACCTGGGACATACTCCTTATAGGGAAAACTCCCTAAAGGCAACCCCGATACGTCGTACATCTCATGGAGGGTTATGCCGAGTTCACCATTGGGGGTGAAGAACGTACCGCTGTCCAAACAATATAGTTTCAGGATGTTGTGGAACTGAGGAGCATTGATTTTTAGACCATGTCGAGTGGCCCGAATGGCAACGTACAGCTCTGAATCCATGAGATCAGAAATCTCGGCCAAGACGTAGTCAGTAATCTTAGACCACCAAGTGCTGCTACCAGGCACATAGTAGATCCACCCCGGGGCTCTGAAGTCCTTTGGAGGAAATTTCCCCCCACCCCGAAAGAAACAATGACGAAAAGTTTTCGTGACCGCAGTCGTCTCCCCGACGGGCAACTCGTTGAACAGCAGACCAGGACGTAGAGCGGTCACACGTTTACAGGAGCTGTCCACCCCGTACCCAGCAGTGGAGCCCGTGAAGACACAGCAAGTCAACCCGTCTTAAGTTGGGTCAAATCCCAGTTCATCATTCTTGGGACTACAAGGGACCGCAACTCAACAATTGAGAACCCTCTTGGTATGCTGGGAAGGTAGTAGTGGACCCCGTCTACTACATGGAGCCACCTGCTCTCCCTGAGCAATAGAGCTGAAGGATCAGTCATGGCATCACCAAACAAAAACTGAGGCTTTTTGAGCTCTGTCCTAGCCTCGTCTGCCAACACCGCGTCAGTAGTCAACTCACGCAACGTCAAATGGTGCCCGTCAGTGACTCTCTTGATCAATCCATTCGGCCTGTCGGTAGTAAATACGGGCATCGGATCCAGGAGAGGGAATCGAGGAGGCGCCGTATAGCCTGTACCTCCGGCGAGACCAATAGCCACACCCTTCGGAAGGGCTTCGTCAGAAAAGGTCGCTGCAAGGCAGAACCAAAAAATTAGAACGGAGTCCGCCCTAGGGAGGCGAATCCGCCGATTAAGCCAAAACAGGCAAAGTCGCCAGACAAATGTAAATCCGCTTGTATAGACCGAATTCGTCTTTAGCAGACAAAAGTCGAACTCACCTTTCAAGAACGAATTCACCTTCGCCCGATAAAGGCCGACTTCGCCTATAAAGGCAGAAGTCACCCTCTACAAATAAATGCAGAATCTGCCTAAAAAAGACCAATTTTATCCAAATCGAGGAAACTGCCAAAAAATGACAGAGTCCACAGAGGAAGACGAGCAATGCTCATCCTCCTGACCCAACATTGGCAATCAATGCAAAGTCGTCAGACAAACCTTTCGACTTACCCAAGTGCGTCTCGGGCACGTTGGCGATCGTACCAGCAGCAACGCGATCAGAATAGCGTCCAGGACCTCCTCCCTTCGGAATGCATCTCTTGGATTTCGGCGCCATGTCTGAGAGTCGGGAACGGAGTGGGAGTTCTTTCTCTCTAGAAAATTTTCACGCGAGCAAAAGTTCCTGAGCACGGTAGCTCTCAAAGGAGGGGAACAAAGCCTATTTAAAGGTGGAAATGCTTGCGTGGCCATGATCGCTCTCAAGATGGCGACATTGATGGTTAAGAGACGTGGCCACGATCAAAATCGATGGCCCAGATTACTCTTGATAGGGCGTTCTCTTTTGTGGTTACGAAGGAACTGTCGAAACAGGAAACGGGCCGGTTAGAACCCGGGACCCGAACCAAAATCTACGACTGAATCTAACGGCTGAATTTGAAAACCACGACCACGATTCATCATCGAGCGAGGTGTACGAAGCAGACTTCGCATCATCAAATCACAATTAATGCGACCTGACGGACCCACGCCGCCTTAGCAGGATAGCACAAAGCTTCATCGGTGAACACGTGGCTCACCTCCCACCAAATCGAATTCTGCCTGAAGGAAGGGTTTCGCTTGCAAAGACATGGCTCGACCCCACAACTTCAAATTTCACCTGCGAAAATGAATTTCACCTGAACAATTCGTTCCCCTTTGAAGACGAATTTCGGATAGTACGACTCGTCTAGAGTTTTGAACCACTGATGGAATGGCCTCACTCAAACCCATGCTTCAAACAGCTAAGGGTTAGAGCAGATATCTTAGCATTAAGCCTAAGAGAAACTACTCGACAACTCATCATACTGAGGGGAATAGTATAGCTAGCCCGATCCAAACGGTAATCAGTAAAGGCAAGTCAAACCCGTTGATAGCTGAGGGTTTACTAAAAATCCTAAAGAAGGCAAGATTCGCCTTAACCCGCCAGGGACTTCTTTATTCAAAGTATTCCAGACTACACGCAAGTTGTTAAGGTCTGAAAACTTTGAAGGAGGTCTTATAGACGGTAAAAAATTACCTTTGCAGACTGACGTGAAATTCGCCTGCGATTCAAAGTCGCCCGCACGACTTGAGGATGGGGGCTCACCCGTGGGCTTGACTCACTAGCACGAGCTCAGACCGCACGATCACCAAATTCACTTACATTTGGTCATCACAGACTCGCCTGTATGATAGGCTCACCCGCACGAGTCAGGACCATCCAAGTGATTGAAATTTGCCCGTTTACTCGACTCGCCCGCTCGAGTCGAGAGTCGAGTTCGCCTACAAACAATATACTCGACAGCCGCTACGCCACGTACAGGGATGGGCCTTCCCACTCCCACACGACGTGAAGGGAAGGAGCACAGTACTCCGAGCCCATCAAGTAGCCGCTCACCGTACGAGTGATCGGTCAAACCCATGCAGTCTCTAAGTCCGCCTGCAGGAAGCTCGCCTCGCCTGTACGAGTCAAGAGCTGAATCTGCCTGCAAATGGCAAGCTGGCCAAACTCACTCGAGTACTGGGCAGCTGCTATCCCACGTACAAGGAGAGGCCTTCCCCTTCCCATAACGTGAAGGGAGGGAGCACAGTACTCCAAGCTCATCAAGTAGCCGCTCGCAGTACGAGTGACCGCTCAAATCAATACAATTGTCAGATCCGCCTACATGGCCTCGACTGAAGTTCACATCGCCTGCACGAGTCAAGAGCTTGATCCGTCCGTGATCAACAAGCTCGCCAAGCTAGCCAGAGTACCTGACAGCCACAGTAGCACGTACGAGGATGGGCCTTCCCACCCCTCACGACGTGAAGGGAAGGAGGACAGTACTCCAAGCCCATCAAGCAGCCGCTTATGGTACAAGTAAAAGGCATGATATCTCCCAACAGTACATGGTCATATCTCATGATTCAAGGAGTGGCCACACTATCTCTCCTCTATTTAAGGACTTCTTCTGGGCACGGAGAAGGGGTTCGGTCAACAGTTTAGCTCAGCAGTTGAATTCGTTCATAGTCAATCGATTAAACCAATTAGTTGGCTGAACCACTAGCTCTCGACTCTCGACTGAGTTGACGACAAGCTCTTTGCATAATCTTTGCACTGTAGCATCTTCTCCTAGCTTCGGGCCCTGATCGCCATCAAACTCAGAGACTCGAACTTTACCAACCCGAGCTCCTACTACGTATTGAAGCTCGTCAGCAACCTCGGTCGGATCGTCCAAGGAAAGCAGACTCGGTGTGAGGACCGAGCGAAGTGTCCTATAGCTACCGAAAGTCCCCACGTTAAAGAAGGAGGGCATTCCCTTCATTTCTGTTGTAATTTTCGATTCATTAGTTTGTAATAAGCTATTCTTATCAATACAAACGAAATCACTATTTCGGGAGATCAAAATCTACACATACAATAATGTTATGCTAAAAGAGTTAACTCTTTTAGTGCTACGATATTGAATACGTAGACTTCATCTTTCTCCTGTGAAAAGACTAAATAGCTACGTGTATGAGACGTAGACTTAGGATTTTTGGCAAATCCTCAGCCTTTAACGGATTTAACGTGCTTTTACCGATTACCGTTTGAATCGGGCTTGCATGCGGGTTTTTTAAGTCAGTTTCACATGTGACGTTATGCTAAGAGAGTTAACTCTCTCGTGGGTACTTCTCTTCCAAGACTTGTTCGTACCCCCAGCCTGATAGTACAACTCATCAGTCAGATGACCGAAGTAACCTATCATGTGTTGGCACGACTTCCTTGGTACAACATTGTCATCGTCAGATGAATACGTTTCTTTCAGGGGATTTGTCGTCTTGTTAGCGTTCTCAAGAGTCACACATTTAAAGTCACGCATTTGTAAGCGTGAACTCTTGACGGGCTCTTGGACTCTAATTCGTCATCCGAAACGGTCAATTACAGGAGTTTTTTGTGTGTGACCCCCAGCTCGAGTAATTGTTCGGGATTCAGTCACCCGACCCAAGCGTTCTTTGACCGGGGTTTTGCCTCGACCCGCGTGGGAAGAGCTAAGACGATCCGTGATCTTAAATTGGGACAAATCCACGCTGTCACGGTGCTCCACCGGAGGTGCAAAACTATAAGGGATTGACGAAATAGGTGCAGAACGTCTTCTGTCTTGACCCTGGCGCAGGTCATGTTTGAGTGACCCGTAGATTGGAGGGTCGGATCCGGGTGACCCGTGGGCAGGAGGGTCAGATCTGGGTGACCCGCAACTTGAAGGGTCGGATCTAAGTGACCCATGAGCTAGAGGGTCGGATCTGGGTGACCCACAGCTTGGAGGGTTAGATTTGAGTGACCCGCGAGCTGGAGGGTCGGATCTGGGTGACCCGCGAGCTGGAGGGTCGGGTCTAGGTGACCCGCGGCTTGGAGGGTTGGATTTGAGTGATCCGCGAGCTGGAGGGTCGGATCTGGGTGATCCGCGAGCTGGAGGGTCGGATCTGGGTAACCCACGGCTTGGAGGGTCGGATCTAAGTGACCCGTGAGCTGGAGGGTCGGATCTGGGTGACCCGCGTGCTGGAGGGTCGAATTTGAGTGACCCGTGTTTTTCAGTCCTTTCAGCCGTTGTTTCAGACTTTGGCCTCCAAGTTTGATGCAGCCTTGGTTGTTTCCTAACTATGTCCTTTTTCTGCATCTTTTGTGCTTTCTGCATAAGAATTTACGCGTGCGCAAGCAACGTACAGCGTTTCAGGATCCGTTCTTCAAGCGTTGAACACGTCCTTTTGACGCGGACCCATTCATTTATTGTTGGCTTGGAGAAAATGCCATTTGTTGGCTGTTGAGGGGGTTGGTACCTTCTAGACTTCAGATCCGCTTCGTAACGAATCCCGTCAACTGGCTCCAAAGCCTTAACAAGTTGACGTGCACGGCGTTGGCACAGCCTTTGGCGAGCTCTTTTCGATAAAGTAGGCATGCCTTCAGTACTCAACTCTCTAATTGAGGAGGAGTTCAGATCCGCAGATCCGACCTTGTTGGAGACCTGAGGGGTGTTTCAAGGTGCAGCTACCGCAACAACGGGGGTGTTGATCTTCCTGCGCTTGTGAGAGGTGGAAGATCTGGAGGAGGAGGAGGACAGATACTCCTCGAACTTCTGTTGGTCGAACTCGTATTTGACTATTTCTTCAACCGGGATGCAGATCCAAGGTTGCGACACGACAGCTTCGGCAACGAAGTTGTTAGCTCCAATTGTGGTCGTCAGTTTGTTTGCGTCGAAAGTTGATGTATTCATTACGGTATTCATTACAACTTCAGTCGTTATAATGAAAACAAAAAAAGATAGTCTTTTTATAAGACTCTTACACAATAAAAACAAAAATTACAACTCTCGTCAAAACAAACACAGGGAGATCATTTATCGGTCTTCTGCTTGTGCGGGATCTTTGCCTGTGCCGGGGTTTATCCGTGGGCCGCCTATGGATCGGATCTGGTTGATGGAAAACTCAGCAGAGCTTCCCCTTCACGGAGGGAGTATTTGATTGAAGCGCTGAAATCGACCAAGCGAAATCAGTAGCTCTTCTCGAGATTAAGACAAAGCCTAATCTTAAGGAATAGACGTACGGGGTTCAGATCCTTCGAATAGCTCCTTCTTTATGCCGAAGTTTATCGAGATCTGATTTGCCTTCGCTGAAATTCATGCTCCTTGACTCCTCAATCCAGTAGCACCTCCACGTCTTGATAATAATTCGCTCCCGCTGAAAGGAGGCCCTAGGCTTGTATTTATAGGGCTCCGGATGCGGGTATGTGGATGATAATGAGTGATTTGGCCTTATCTTCAGTCAATAACAGCCTAACCATGTTTGTAGATGATATCTAGGTAGTTAAGAACCCCTAGAACAGATAAATCCTGAGAAAACTACTCAAAACCGTCGAAAACGCGTCCGGAGGTTGAAACAGCACAGGGGGCATGGGGCAGCACAATCCGACCCGCACTTGCACGGGTCAGACAAATCCGACCCGCGCTTGCGCGGGTCGGACGCATCCGACCCACGCTTGCGTGGGTCAGACATCCGACCCGCGCATGCGCTGGGTTTTGACCTTTGGCGTTTTTCTGTTCCTCCAGGACTTGTATTGCGCATTTTGTCATTCCGTTGACTTGTACGCTTCGCGCGTGTTGACATGCGTGCGAGTTGATTGATGCACGTGAGATGATTGATGCGCGCGTGTTGACCGACGCATGTGTGTTGACCAACGCACGTGAGATGATCGATGAGCACGTGTTGATTAGCGCGTGCGTGTTGACCGACGCGCGCGAGCCGATTAGTGCGCGCGAACTGATTGATGCGCACATGTCGATTAACGCGCGCGAATTGATTGATGAGCGCACGGGCCTACTCGGTTCACCATTTCATTTTATGCGCTTGTCGGCGTTAGATAATCCTCTTAGACTCGGATAGCGATGTTCGTCGTTTTCTCTCTGTCTCGAGCTGTGTGCGAATACCTATAGGTATTTTTAGACACTTACATAATGTTGATGGGTCATGATGGGGCATAAAAGTATACCTCTAGAATTGCAAGTGCACAACCAATCAAGTTATAGTATAAAAGTTATCGATCCCACGAGGAAGGTGTTTGTTGGAGAATATCAAAACCGGTTCTTATGTTGTGTGTGTGACAATTAGGAGTGATGAATGTGATTGTTGAGAGAGAGAGTGAGTGAGAGTGTTTGTGTGTAAATAAGCACAAAATGAGATTGAGGGTGGATAGAGAAAGAGTGGATGTGATAAAGAATAAATGTAATCAACAAGGAAAAAAAGAAAGATGAAGAGAAGACAAAAATCAAGAAACAAATAAAAAAAGCAAGAATTAAATAAAAAATTAAAGAAGTAAGAGATGGAGGATTCAATTAAAGATATGAGGAATCTAAAATTGAACCCACTAGCTAATCTTACTTATAAAATATGAACCATGCTCTTTTTATCAGATTCTACTTTAGATTTATTAAATATAGACTATAAAACAACTTAAGGAAAGCATAACCTATCGAGTTATCATCTAAGTAAAATTAATACTCATGAAAAGAATAACAACTAAATAGTAATTCTAGAATTCCTTCAACCAATTAGTTCTTTAGTTAAATATCCTAAACATGAACATTTTAAGCATAAGAGAATGATTAACAACTTATAAAAGAAATAAAGCTAGTTTCATGCAATTTCTAGAGTTCCTACAAGAATTAATTCCACATATAAAGAAAAGTTAATTCCCTGGAGGGTTCTAGCCTTAAGGAGAATTAAATAAAATAAAAAATAAAAAAAATAAAAACTAATCCCTAGAGGGTTCTAGGCTCAAGGCGAATAGTGCAAGAAAATAAAACTAAACAACAAACTAAATTGTAAGAACTAAACTACAAAATAAATTACAAGAATTAAATGCGAGAATTTAAAGCAAGAAAATAAAGACATGAAAGTAAATCTACTCTATAAGCATAAAAATAAATCTAAAACAAGAGGATTCTAACCTCTTGGCTATTTAAACAAGAAAATAAAGCAAGAAGATAAATTTATTAACAAAAAGCAAATTTACATCCCAAGAGGGTCAAAAGAAAAATATAAAGAGGTGAAAAAAAATCTTTTATTAATTACAACAAAAGTTATAAATTTGAAGGTCTTCTCAATTAAGAGTAACCCTCCTTTCCAAATGGAGTTACAATATTTTTTACACCCTCAACCCCTCACTCTCTACTCCTATTTATAGCCTACAGCAATGAATGAGAGCCATTGGATTAAATTTGAGCTCCAAGCTAAACAATTTCAGCCTTTGATTTCGCTACAATAATAAGATATTGATAGCAGTATCGATATGGGTATCGATACCGCTATCGATAGCTTGATTTCTTCATTTTCTGGCTGATTCTTCTCTTGGCTTAGGCTTTTTGCCTTTGTTAAGAGATGAGATCTTAGACTTTTATTCAATATTTTTTATTAACCTAAAATTTAAGATAAAAATAATTATTAGCGGTATATTTATTCATGTAAAGTAGATAACGAGGGTATAAAATTATAATAATAATGTAATTATCAAGTCGTACCCATCACCAATGTTATTGATATTGCTGAGGGGTTACCCGTCGCCAATAGGCATTAGTGACAAGAAGATCCGTCGCCAATGTTTATTAACCCCCGTAAAAAAACTTTCTTTTTTTAGGGGGAGTCCTTGTACAGGAATACATATATAAAAACCTATAAATATTCAACTACAATACATATCCAGCAATACAACCACAATACATATTCACATTCAAAATATCCATCCGCCAATCCAACTACAATATCCAGTAACACATATCCAACAATCCAACAACAATACATCTCCATCTCTTATAATCACATATCCATCCACAAAGTAATAAAATTACAAATCGGATCCAAAATATAATACATATAGAAAAAATAAGTGCATTCAAATCCAAACATGTGTAACACAATCTAAAAGTCCATAAATGTCTAAGAAAAAGTCCAACTCACTCCTTGTCATTGTTGTTGTCATTGTCTCTATGATTGGTGGTGGCTGCATTAGAACACCGTATTGTACTACTGATCCTTACGGGAGTACATCCTCTATCTTGAAAAAAATACAAGTCAACATGAGAATATTTTTCAAAAAAATCATAACACACACACACACACACACACACCCCTCTCTACCACCAGTATCCCCATTCTCCACAAACGGCAACTTAGTGATAGCAATGTATATATGTTAGGAAAGAATATCCTTTAAGGGCTCAGAATCGAAGATGTGTTGTACAACATCCCAGGATGATTGTGCACCTCCCAACTCACGCGTAATAGTGGGAAGAAAATGGAACGACAAAGTAGGTTCAAAATTTTCCAACAAGTACTACCCAATTTTACCCACCATGTATGATGTCTCACATGGTTGCTGTGAGGTCACCAACCGGTTATTAGCCTTAGTCCTACTAGTAGTGAATGTTGTAACTCCAAAATTTGATATCAGCACCCCCTCTTTCTTGTAGGGTCTAGAAACATAAGTCCCATCAATGACTTCCCTCCACTACTCTCTCATAATGTGGTTAGCATTCAAAGTAGTGTCTTCTATGCCCTAAGACTAAAGAGCTTGTGTGACACCCCTGGTTTCACACAAGGCTGCAGTCCAAGGTGAACCCAAGAATATCAAATCTGTCATGCAGCCAATACTGTGTAACAACATGTTTCACTATCATAGTAATATCTCTCTAGTGGAAGTTAAACAATGATCAAGTATATGTACAAAGTAAATAGGATAAAGATAATAATGCAAGGAACACCATATAGAGAAGATCTAATAATAAATATAAACGTGTTCCAACAGAAACAAAGAAGTATATCTGACAATATGAAATAAAGTAATAAATCTCTGAATACAGGAGTCAACAGAATACAGTACTAGTCAATAGAATACAGTACTAAGACACTCAACCTTCAACATGAAACACATTTCTAAAGAAAAACTAAACTCATAAATATCAATCGTGGAGCACTAAATATCTAGTAAATAAATAATGGTGAACTAAACTGCATCTCCGTCAACCTGCTACTCTTCGGACGTCTGACTCGCTACCTGAAGAGAGGGAAAACAACGAGCGTCAAAGCGCTAGCGAGAACATCTCGACTGCCCCAGAAGGAAGGGGTTAGAAGCACAAAAGTACAAGTTAGTATACTATTATATATTTATAATTATATAATTATATATATATATAATATATATATATATATATATATATTATATATATTATACTAGAGAGAGAGGAGAGAAGAGAGAGAGAGAGCAAAACTCCTTATCCACTTAAGTTGCATAGGAGGCCTTGTACACAGACTTTTATCACTCAAACTGTGCTCTCAGATTTAGTGCCATCAAAAAGATGCACAAATTCTTAAAAGATTCTTCATATTTATCACGAATACGCGAATGCAATATCAACGGTTAAAAAGTTGGTGGCATGACTTATTCCTATCCACTTAGTTGACATAAGCTTTTACCTATATATATATATATATATTATATATATATATATATATATATATAATCTTAAAGCGATGCACCCTAGGGCTTCCCACCTAAGGACGCGGCTAGAATCACATCATTGTCCTAAATTTTTTACGATCCGCTCCGTTAAAACTTGATCTACACATTCTTAAACCAAACACACCAATTTTTAGGGTGAACCCGTTGTTTTTTGACCATTCGGTTGAGCCGTGCAAAAAGTTCTATTCATTTGAAACCGTTTAAAATTACAGCCGAGTGGATAAAGGTCACAAACACGACGGGCTTTCACGGCCCAAATTTTAGTGTGTTTGGGTTTCAAGACTGATAGATCAAGTTCAACAGAGAGGATGCAAAAAAATTTAGGAAATGATGTGATTTTAGGCCGCGTCCTTAGGTGGGAGCCTAGGGTGTCACCTTAGATTCTTTTTCTTTATATATATATATATATATAATATATATATATATATATATATATATATATCATCTATCCTAAACTAAGAGGAATTAAGATTTAGAAATCCACAACACGAGAATGAGTATGTTGAATGAAATGATCCAAATAAGAAAACCCTTATGTATATACCCATGTATCTCAAATTATGAATCGCTAAATCCCAACTCCAAGATCCTATGAATACAATAATCAATAAAAGCAATACATTACCAAGCCTCATCCATAGCAAGTCATGTCAAAATACCTCACACTACCCTTGGGTAAGTGGCACAGTAACAAGGATAAAAATCCGGTAAAAGAATCTTGTATAGTATACGTCGTGTATTTGTTCATTTTGGGAAAAAATTTCTTTGCAGTTTCCATTAACGTTCAACAGAAACAAAAGAATAAGCCTTACACATGTAATTCTCTTCTTTATAAAGAAATGAAATTATATTCTCTAGAAACACACACAGAAACTTCTACGTAGTAGCTTCTGCTTGCGTGAGATCTTTGCCTATGCCAGGGATGCGTTATCCGTGGACCAACGAGCAATGTTTTAAGTCGGATACGAAGAAGGCTTGAAGTTAATATTTTGACGGGGAAACAAGAACTAAAGTAAGTGTCTTAGCAAGGTAAGACAAGTAATCTCAAGATCAAATCTAAGTTTGAACTCAAGGAAATACCAAAGAACTTCCGAGAATGCTTGAAAGTGGGCGAAGAACTTTGTTTTGCTCTCAAAGTTTGCCAAATGCTGGCCTCTTTCTGCTATATGCTCTTCAGTTTGTCCGTACTCACTTGCACAAGTGTGTAGGTGTGTATTTATAGCCATTGGAAGCCATAACCATCAAATAGAAAGCAAACAACTTGGTGGTCACTATCTCATGTGGGCGAGACAGTGTCCACTGTCTCGACCAAAGAAGACAGTGGCAGGTCTCATGTGGGCGAGACAGTGTCCACTGTCTCGACCAAAGAAGACAGTGGCAGGGACTTTGTAACTGCTGCTCACTACTTTAAAGTATGTTAAATGCCGTACTTTTCATAAGCAATGAGCGTATTTCTAGGATATAACTACCCATTAATGTTAAAGAGTGTCCCTAAGTAGTTATGGACCCGAGTGGACCTCACAAAACTCAACAAAACCACAAAAACACTTGGGAGGCTGTCTCATAGTTGGTGAGTTATGCGAGACAGTAAACACTGTCTCGCATATGCGAGATAGTGGATACTGTCTCCCCAACTGTGAAACAGCTCCAAGTCTTATTTTTGCGTTGTTTTATGTTCTCCTTTGCTTTCTTTTCATTGGATGATTTTCTCTGACTTAGATGATGACGTTCTTCGTTTTCTCTCTGTCTTGAGTTAAGTTTAGGACCTATAGGTAATTTTTAACGCCTACAGATACCCCCAAAGTTTTTAACCTCCTCGGTATTTTATTAAGGAGTCTGAAATACTTTGGATAAGATAGGCCCTATTTTTGCCCAACATTGGATTGTGTAGGAGGATCCATAAGTGGCTTCAATTTCTAAACTTATGGTACTACAACATCGCTGACCATTGTCAAAATTTAGAACTAAAGTTAATGTGTTGATATTTGAGAAGTTGAACTTGCTCGTGTCATCGAGTTGACGCTTAACTGATCATCTTTGTCAGGAGCTTGTAGCTGAATTACAATTAAATTCCCAAGGGTATTTTTTAGAATAGAACTACCTTGAGCATACCGGACTTTCAAGGGCAAATCTGGAAGGCAATTACTCTGAATATACTATGTATATACCGAAGAAATGTTGTAGGTGTACTGAGGATGCATCGAAAAGTGTGCAGGAGGCGAGACACTTCAATTTGCATGAACCCTTTGGGTGAGACATTGGAAATTGTCTCGCGTGTGCGAGATAGTTTCCTCTGTCTCGATCAAAGGCTTCGTTGGTCAGGCTGGATTGTTTAAGTCCGAAGTTTACGGTTGTTTTGGGCTTTATTCGACCGCTCTTTCTAAGTTCGAATTATTGTCAAAACCTTAGAAATAGAGTTTATAACCCCTTTCTTCCCTTATCTTCTCAAATCTAGGTCGAAAGAACAATTTCCTCTTTTAGGGTTTCAAAGCTCTTTCTTCCATACAATCTCTGGTTTCCCTTGGTTCTGGTTTTCCTTGGTTCTTGATCAAAACTGAGTCTAGGGTTATTATGTGTGGGTGTTTTCAAGCTTCCTTTTAAAATTTCCCCAAGACCATAGATTTTTCACCAAGAGTTTTGGCCAAAACCTCATTTTAGTCATGTCTCCTAAGAGACTGTGTATTCCCAAGGGCAAACCAGTTGCCCAAGTATCTGAGAGGGAGGAGACCATGCCTTCATCCTTCGGAGGTGAGATTTTACTGTAAGTCAATTCAAAAATTAGAGTTTTGACTAGGTTTCCTCGTTTGTTCTCCTTCACGAGGCATTCGGGAAGAGCTGGTATCCTCCTTTGTGGGGATCGACACTTAATAGGTGTATTTTTCTTGGCCAAAACACATCCTAAGGCAAGAGGGATGATTTCACACTATCTCTTACTTTGCAAGATAGAGTATATTGTCCTGTAGTTTGCCGGACAATGTACACTGCCTCGCGTATGCAAAACAGTTGTGGCCATCTTGAAAATTACAAGGCAGTGACTTTGCCTCGCGAATTTGTGAGATTAGTTTAATTCCCAATTTTGCCAAAGAAATTTTCTTTAACTGCCTCTGACAAATCCTTTTTTGTTCGTCGCAGTTAATTTTCTACCGACGGTGTTTTCTCCCAAGGCTATGAGTGGTCAGAGCGACATTGCATATGATTCCTCTAACGAGATGCCCATCATCAATGAGGCTCCTTAATTCAATATAAACAGGCCATAGGATATCCCTGACCTTGTGCAAAAGGGGAGTTGTCGTACACTACAGCGACTGATCACGAATGCACTACTCTCCAAGGATTAGGACACAACTCAGTCTCTGAGGAAGCCCAATTATATGTGCAGTGACTCTGTTGAGGATCCTGACATACTTTCTTGTGGCTCGGAGCAATGGTTGAATAAATACGATGGGGCCTTTAGATTCCTTCCTCTGATTCCCCGACATTACTCCTTGGTTCATTTGCAGAGATTGACAGTGACCAGGGATAAGTCTTAGCGTCTGATCGAGGACCAAGAACGATTGCATTACAGATTCATCAGTTAGAGTAAAACTCCCAGTTCTAATAATCGAGCCTCTATTTGCGGCCTTCATCCTGGGGTGTTGGGACAGGATAGCATGCCGCAGAATGAGTTGATGATAAAGGAAAAAACCATGAAGAATCACCTTGGTCAGTTGGATAGGGAGTTGCACATTAAAAACTATAAATGCTATGGTTGGGTCCACTCTTCTGTTTATAAGTGGTGGAAAAGGATGAAAAGTTACATGCTCAGACGTTGGGGCAAGGAGATAAGTGAGAAAGGATTGTATGTCCCCATCCGAGCTAGCATGTACGATCTGTTGGACCCTAGAGGGGGCTGATTAGGGTCTTAAGGTAATAATTGTGTAATAAAAAATTAGATAAGCAATACATCACAAAATGAACAACCAAAGTAAATGAGATAGAGTAGAAATTGTTATCAAAGTGACGCGTGATGTGTTAACGAGGTTCGGTCCGCTGACCTACATCCCTGCTCCCCACTCTCAAGGAGAATCCACTACACAACCCGGTTTGGAAGTCGGAACTTCTTCTACACAACGATCTCCACAAGATCTCATAACTACACAGTTGATCAATACAAGATCTCACTCCCACATAGTTGATCTCCACAAGATCAGGCTCACAACAGTAGTAAATGGTGTAAAATCTATCTCTTTACAGTGTCCATATGGCAAGGAGAAAGATTACATAGAGATTTATTAGTAGCACCAAAAATGATATCATAAACATATATTTGAAATAAAATGAAATTATTATTTTTCTCACAAAAAGAGTATTATCAATTTTTTCTTTTGAAAAACCATTTTTAAGAAAAAAAACTAGAGAGGCGAGCATACCAAGCTCTAGGAACTTGTTTCAACCCATATAAAGCTTTTTGAACCCGGTAAACATGATTAGGAATTGAATGATCCATAAAACCGGGGGGTTGCTCAACATATACTTCCTCTTCTATAAAACCATTTAAAAAAGCACTTTTAACATCCATTTGAAATAATTTGAAATTCTTAAAACTTGCAAATGCCAAAAACATCCTAATAGATTCTAACCTTGCAACCGGTGTAAAGGTTTCATCATAGTCTATGCCCTCCTCTTGATTGTATCATTGGGCAACCAAATGAGCTTTATTGCTTGTTACAGTGCTATGTTCATCAAGTTTGTTTCTAAAAACCCATTTTGTTCCAATTACACTAGCATTGTTAGGTCTAGGAACTAGTTTCCAAACATTATTGACATTACTCCTTGGTTCATTTGCAGAGATTGACAGTGACCAGGGATAAGTCTTAGCGTCTGATCGAGGACCAAGAACGATTGCATTACAGATTCATCAGTTAGAGTAAAACTCCCAGTTCTAATAATCGAGCCTCTATTTGCGGCCTTCATCCTGGGGTGTTGGGACAGGATAGCATGCCGCAGAATGAGTTGATGATAAAGGAAAAAACCATGAAGAATCACCTTGGTCAGTTGGATAGGGAGTTGCACATTAAAAACTATAAATGCTATGGTTGGGTCCACTCTTCTGTTTATAAGTGGTGGAAAAGGATGAAAAGTTACATGCTCAGACGTTGGGGCAAGGAGATAAGTGAGAAAGGATTGTATGTCCCCATCCGAGCTAGCATGTACGATCTGTTGGACCCTAGAGGGGGCTGATTAGGGTCTTAAGGTAATAATTGTGTAATAAAAAATTAGATAAGCAATACATCACAAAATGAACAACCAAAGTAAATGAGATAGAGTAGAAATTGTTATCAAAGTGACGCGTGATGTGTTAACGAGGTTCGGTCCGCTGACCTACATCCCTGCTCCCCACTCTCAAGGAGAATCCACTACACAACCCGGTTTGGAAGTCGGAACTTCTTCTACACAACGATCTCCACAAGATCTCATAACTACACAGTTGATCAATACAAGATCTCACTCCCACATAGTTGATCTCCACAAGATCAGGCTCACAACAGTAGTAAATGGTGTAAAATCTATCTCTTTACAGTGTCCATATGGCAAGGAGAAAGATTACATAGAGATTTATTAGTAGCACCAAAAATGATATCATAAACATATATTTGAAATAAAATGAAATTATTATTTTTCTCACAAAAAGAGTATTATCAATTTTTTCTTTTGAAAAACCATTTTTAAGAAAAAAAACTAGAGAGGCGAGCATACCAAGCTCTAGGAACTTGTTTCAACCCATATAAAGCTTTTTGAACCCGGTAAACATGATTAGGAATTGAATGATCCATAAAACCGGGGGGTTGCTCAACATATACTTCCTCTTCTATAAAACCATTTAAAAAAGCACATATACTTCCTCTTCTATAAAACCATTTAAAAAAGCACTTTTAACATCCATTTGAAATAATTTGAAATTCTTAAAACTTGCAAATGCCAAAAACATCCTAATAGATTCTAACCTTGCAACCGGTGTAAAGGTTTCATCATAGTCTATGCCCTCCTCTTGATTGTATCATTGGGCAACCAAATGAGCTTTATTGCTTGTTACAGTGCTATGTTCATCAAGTTTGTTTCTAAAAACCCATTTTGTTCCAATTACACTAGCATTGTTAGGTCTAGGAACTAGTTTCCAAACATTATTTCTTTAAAAATTATTTAATTCATCATGCATAGCTAAAACCCAAAACTCATCCTTTAAAGCATCATTAATATTTTTAGTTTCTATTTAAGATAAGAAGGTAACATTAATCCTTTAAAGCGAGTTAGAACCCCTTGTGAAGGATTCCCTATTATTTGCTCCTTTAGATGATTTGATGTAAATTTCCATGCTTTGGAGAGTTCTTCTTGCTTTTGCACTTGAATGTTGTTGCTTTCCCCATCCTTTTGAGAATCTATTGAGGGTGTTTCATTTAGTTGCAAGAATTCCAATCCTCGCTCAACATCATCATCATCATCTTTCCTAGGCAAACCAACTTGTAAACCAATATTAGTCTCATCAAAAGTAATGTTTATAGATTCTTCAACAATAAGAGTTCGTTTGTTGAAGACCCTATAAACCTTACTTCGAGGTGCATATCCTAGGAAAATGCCAACATTAATTTTAGAATCAAATTTATCATGGTGATCTTTTGTATTTAAAGTAAATCATTTACAACCAAAGATACGAAAATATCCAATAAAAGGAGTTTTGCTATAAAATAGTTCATAAAGGGTTTTCTTAAGATTTGGTCTAATCAAAACATGATTCAAAACATGGCAAGCCGTATTAACGGCTTTTTCCCCAAAAAATAAAACATGGAAAGCCGTATTAACGGCTTCTGCCCAAAAATACTTAGGCAAATCAAAAGAATTTAACATAGTTCGTGCCATCTCTTGTATGGTGTGATTTTTCCGTTCAACAACACCATTTTGTTGTGGTGTTCTTAGAGCGGAAAACATATGAGTTATACCATGATGTGCACAGAAATCATAGAAAAAATTATTTTGAAATTCATCACCATGATCACTTCTAATTTTAACAACTTTCAACTCTTTTTCATTTTCAATTCTTTTGACATAATTTGAAAATTCTTCAAAACATTCATATTTACTACCAAGAAAGATTGTCCATGTAAAATGAGAGAAATTTTCAATGATAACAAAAACATAGTGTTTGCCTCCTAGAGAGCTAACACGCATTTGACCAAATAAATCAAGATGATGTAATTGCAAGGGTTTAGAAATTGATACCTCATTGATGGATTTGAAGGTAGACTTAGTTTGTTTACCTTTAGCACAATCTTCACACATGGTATCTTTGATAAAATGCAAGTTTGGTAACCCTTTTACAAGATTCCTCTTGGATAATTTGGATATCAACTCCATGTTGGAGTGTCCAAACCTCTTATGTCAAATCCAAGGGTTTTCATCAACCGCCGTAAGGTATTTAACATCTTGATCTACTAGCTCATTCATCTCAAAAATGTACACATTAGATTTTCTATTAGCAACAAAAATAGTTTTTCCAACAATGCACTTATCCGGTTTAAATGAAATATCAAAACCTTTGTCACTCAATTGGCTAACGCTAAGAAGATTATGATTCAAGCCATTAACCAAATAAACATCTTCTATTACTAGAGAAGGTGTCTTACCAATGCATCCAATACCTATGATTTTACCTTTCTCATCGCCATCGAAGGAGATGCTACCTTCTTCAATCCTTGATAGGGTTGCAAATAGCTCTTTGTTGCCCGTCATATGATGTGAGCAACCACTATCAAGAATCCTTGATAGGGTTGCAAATAGCTCTTTGTTGCCCGTCATATGATGTGAGCAACCACTATCAAGGTATCACATCTCTCTACGTCTAGCTCTTTGTTGCCCGTCATATGATGTGAGCAACCACTATCAAGGTATCACATCTCTCTACGTCATGTTCGTGATGTTTCCTACAAGAGATGAAGATATAGTAACTTTAGGTACCCAAATCTTAGGTCCTTGGTGGTTAGTAAGTTTGGTACCTTTGGGTACCTATGTCATTCCATAAAAATCATGATTATCTTTAATCCTACAATGAGAGGAGATATGACCATGTTTCATGTAATATGTGCACACAAAATTTCTCTTATGTGTAGAAGCATGAGATCTATGAAATCTATTTCTCTCATGGTGATGATGACTAGCATATGCATGAGTAGGTCTAATTCTATCACTTTTAATTTCAAGTCTTTCAATCTTAGATCTTAATTGTTTGTTTTCAAAATTAAGATCCCCTAGCAATTCATCTTTTAAAACAAGAGATGACTGTAGTTGTTCAAGTTTGGAATCGCAAGAAGTATGCAATTTTTTAAAGGAAGAATATCCAAACGAAGTCGCCGGTAATTCCCATAGCTACTCCGGGAGATCCCGCGGAATCATCCCGAAGAAGAAGATCAGTTTTGGAGTGCCTCGGTCCAATTCCCGATGAAAGAAGCAAAGCTCCAGTTCAAGAACGTTTGGGCCCGATGAAGAAGCCCCGAACGACTCAAGGCAGCTCGCTGAGAATTCACGCCCAAAAAGGCATGTCTCGAGGCGCGTGACTCTTGAAAGCCCAAAGAAGACAGTAAGAGCAATCTTTGCTCCTTCTTCATTGCTATCCGAATCGCTTGGTTCGGATTCCTCCCATCCGGCATACTTGGCTTTCTTCTTCTTGTATTGTAAATATTTTTCCTTGAGCTTAGGGCAATCTTTAGCAATATGACCCGGTTCGTTGCATTCAAAACATTTTCCTACACGTAAAAAAAATTGTTGTTAGATCGAGGATTAAACTTCTTATTCATTTTAATGAGTCTTGATATTCTTCTAGAGAGGTGAGCCACTTCTCTAGAAAAATCAACTTCACTATCCGACGATGATGAGGAGTTATCACTAACTCCCTTGAGAGCTATGATCTTCATTTTTGGTGATGGCTCCTCAATTTACCGTGGGGGCACTTCCTCCTTCTCATTTCCCTTAAGCTTTTTCTCATGAACCTTAAGCTTGCCAATGAGGCCATCGAGAGCTAGAGTAGTAAGATCGTGAGCTTCCTCTATGGCCGTAGCTTTGGGCTCCCACGCCGGAGTCAATGAACGAAGGATATTGTAGTTCATCTTTTAGATAGTTAATTGCTTGTCAAGACCATGTAATTTATTGATTATATTAGTGAAGCAAGAAAACATAGTATCAATGGATTTATTAGAAAGCATTTTAAACAACTCATAGTCATGTATAAGCCCACTAATCTTAGATTCCTTAACTTAGGAGGTTTCTTCATGTGTAATACATAATTTCACCCAAATTTCGTATGCGGTTGCACACGTAGAAACCCTATTACACTCATTGGGGGAAAGACCACAAATTAAGATTCTTATTTTTCATTAACCTGCAATTAAAGATAAAAGAAATTATTAGTGGTATATTTATTCATATAAAATAGATAATGAGGGTATAAAATTATAATAAAATGTGATTGTCAGTAGGTCTCCTTCTTGACAGCAGTTCACGCAAATCAGAAACTTGGGAAGACTCTCGGGAAGATGGAGATGGAACCCTTTGCCCCTGAGTGGGTAGAATTAATTCTTTCTGGGCATGAATTTTGAATCCATGCTGACTCTTTTGAACTTGGCGGACCACGTCGTGTTCTTGAGAAGAAACGTGAGGGTCACGTTTTGATTTGTAAACATTAGGCCGAGGCCTGTGTTTGGCCGATGAAATAGACCCTTGAGGGTCTTGTTTTGGTTGAACGTACTCCTGTGGTATGTGTTTGATTGATGAAACAGATCCTTGAGGGTCTTGTTTTGGTTGAACGCATGCCTGTGGTGTGTGTTTGGTTGGTTGAACGTGCCTTTGGTTACGTTTTTCTTTTGAGACGCACTTCTGAGGTGTGCGTCTGGATTGAACAACGCAGCCTTGAGGGTCGTGTTTAAGTTGGATTACACGAGGCTCATAATCGGGCTCGTTACCACGAAGTGTGTGTTCTAGAGCAGAAATGCAGAGTTCGGGCCGAGGCTCAAAAATGCAGTCTTCGCGTTGGGCAAGAGACTGGCTATTCCACAAGTGCGCTCGCCGTATGGATTTTCTCCTTCATCGAGCGGTGTTTTTCTTGGCTTGCTTCAACGCCTTAGCTGCAACGTCGTTAGCGTTGGTTGGATTTTCCTCCGTCATAGGTCTCTTATGACCTATGACACACCGTTTTGATGCGGGTGTGGATCTCCGTCATAGGTCTCTTATGACCTATGACACACCGTTTTGATGCGGGTGTGGAGTCTTCAACTCGTTGAACGAGTTTGGAATCTTGGCCAAAGGAGAGTGATGCGGGTGTGGAGTCTTCAACTCGTTGAACGAGTTTGGAATCTTGGCCAAAGGAGAGGACTTTCTTTGGCATTTCAGCAGTAGTTAAGACCTCTTTGGAGATCTTGCGGATGTCACGCCTAGCCTTAGGGCTAAGCGATCTAGAGGAGAGGGCCTCCTCGTACTTGGCTTGCTCGAACTCTACAATAAGAGTTTCAACGATTGTTCCAGTGAGGTGGATGTCGGATTGCGCCACCACTTCCTCATCAGAGAAGCTTATCCCCAGCGGAGTCGCCATATTTTATTTGTTGGAAAATTTGCAGTAAAAGAAATGAAAGAAAATTTTGATTTAAATTCTCTCGATCTCAATTATAATTGGATTCCTATTACAAAAGAGAAGAGAATGATCTGGATTCTCCCCTTTGTTTAAAACTGGGTTCTTCTTGGTAGTGATGGTGTGCCTCTTTCGAATGTTTGCGTCGAATTTGCTCTTCGTTGACGATCCGACCGTTTTTATCTCGTGGGAACAATGAACTTATGTGGTAAGTTTGTTGAATTACTCTTAATGAGTTTCAAAACTCAGAACGAGTTAAAAACTCTAAAAAGAGTTGTTGAAACCGAATGATCGGTTAATACCCAAATAGATTTATTTGTTGCTAAAGAATCCTTCGAGATTTGATTTCCTAGCTACCAAGCAGTTCCTTGGTCTAAAGAAATCTCACCCTCTCTACCAAAGAATCTAACCTTATGCGGTTTTGATCTTAAAATCTTCAACCCTTTACTCAGTTGAGTAATACAGTTATTTATAGGGGGATAAGGGGTGTAACCAACCCCTAAATCCGCTCCTAAGTGGGCGAAAATCCCTCAAAATGTGGGATAAACGGTTTTGAGGCCATTCAGCTCGTGTTTGAATAAGTTAAATGCCTAAATTGGTGTTCTGGGCCTTAACTCTGCGTTATAGACTTGAGACGTAGAGTTAGATATCCGCTAAAGATTGGAAACGCACAGGCCGCTTGCGTTCTAAGTCTTAACTCTGCGTCTTAGATTTTAGACGCAGAGTTGAGTGTCTGATAGAATTTGGAGATGCACGGGCCGTTCGTATGTCGAGTCTTAACTCTGCGTAGAGTTGGGTGTCTGCTGAGGAACGCACAGGCCGCGTGCGTTTTGAGTTGAGAAGTGCAGAGGTGGACTCTGCGTTTGGAAGAGGTTGTTGATTTGTAACTTCTTCTATTACAGTATTGCGAAGACTATTATTCGTTGATCTTTACTTTAGCTGTTATGGGGTGTGAAAGTCGTCAGATTGTAACTCTCATAGTTGATTGTGAAGGCTACTAAACAAAGTTTTCTTCATTCGTCAGAAGTGTCGTTGAATTGTAACTATTCTCGATCTATGTGAAAAGTCCTCCATTTGCAGCTTTCATTTGTTGACATGAAAGTCATCTGATTGTAACTTTTATTATTGAAGCTTGATGGGGATCATCTATCTATTGTGATTTTTAGACAGCCTACAGCTACCATTTAGAGAAATGCCCTATGAAGAGTTCATCCCAAAAACTAAAATGCTCTCTATCTTGAGAGCGACAAATCCCGAAGTTTATGCAACTTTTTGGGAGGTGATGTGCCACTTCCAGATTTGTGCTCAGTTGACTGGGCTATGTGGAGGTGGTGTTATGCAAACTTCTTGGGCAGACTATCTATTCCAAAACATAGACCGGAAAGGCATGGTAGTGACTCGTCTTGCTGTGAGCTCTCTTAAAAGCACCAAGGCTCGTGTTAAAGCTTCCGATGCTTGCTATATTAATGAGGTTCAAGAGGATACTTTTCCACCATCCACCCAATTCGAGAGCTTCCATTACCAAGCCGAGACTCCCATCTCTGACACAGCCCTCCTTGCTAACTTTTTAATGATATGGCTAAAGCGATGCGTAGTCCTATCGAAGCCCATCGAGTCCATCCTGGCTGAGGTAGCATACACAGCCGTCCTTTTGGCCCATGAAAGACCAGTGAGTCTCCTTTCTACAATGGTATGCTAGTTGCAGAATAGCCTACGGGAGTTGACTTCTGAGTTCCTCACCGTCAGGGAGATAGGCGTCGCTGGGAAGAGAGTTTGGAAGACTCCTCACCCTGCGTACCAGTGCCATACACTTATTTGGTGGCCTGGTTTGTCATGCACTGCCCTTCTTTGATAACGGGTGTTTCTCTAGATAGTGGAGCTTTTGTCCCATTTGTACAGTGGCTCGAGTCAACCCAATAGACACGCATGTACATAGTCTTAGCTAGGCGGATCCTATCACAAGAGATCAACTATCATGTCTTTTGTTGTTCTCCCGATTTTGATGGGATAGAAAAGAGGACCACGAGGTATATGGATATAGGCCCCGAGGGCTTCATATTCCTGTGTGGCGGCATTTTTAGATGGCTCCTCATAATTAGACTTGGTTATTTGGTTCTTCGACAGGGTGAGAAGTGCATCATTAAGCCCTACATGCATTCTCAATTCATTCGACAGTTTAGGTATGACCAACTGTATATTAGAAACCCTAATCTAAAGCTGGCTCACGTTTGGAATTTATATGAGGGTGCCCGAGCTTGGTATTACTTCATAGCTAGAAATTCCCACGCCAAGTTTACATTGCCCGATCCAATGCCCAACTGCCATATTATTCTAGAATTTTTCCACTAGTTCTCTAAAGCTTATCAAATCCCGGAGTACAACATGTATACCTCTTGCTTAAAAGATATTCGAGAGTTATATGAGTCTAGGAAGGGTTCCACGAAGACTCGCCTGAAAGGGATGGACGAGTATTTATCCTACGAGCAAGCGACATCTGTGGTAGGAGAAGTCCAGGAGGAGGTAAATGCAGTTGAGTCTCGCAAGGGAAGGGCAGTGGGGAAGCGAGTCCTCACAGTAGAAGAAGCGGGGCAATATAAGAAAAGCGCTCACCAAAGATGGGCTATTGGGTCAAGACCCCAATGAGGGGCAAAGCTGATGCAGGATGCTATGAAGCCTAAGCAGATTGTGCTTTCGGACGATGAGGAAAAGAAATCTTCCACTCTGTTATCTCCCCAATAGCACGAGCCTCAACTGAATATCCCCGCTCTAGAAGGCATAGATGGTGAGGGTGAACTGAGTGCTGGGGAATTGGAGTCTATTCCTATGATAGATTCCCTCGCTTTGATACCTCTCGACCAAGTGTCAAAAGCTGAAGCTGCTCCTAAATCTGCTCAACTAGGTTCAAGAATCTTAAAGGGCCTTATCAAATAGTAGGAGAGCACGATGAAACAAATGCTCACCCTCATTAGCCTTGGGCATGGTACCTTTTTGGACTTTAAACCTTTCTTAATTGGTTGCTTGAACAGCATTAGGTGTTCAGGCAACACTCAATTGACCATGCATTGCATGGAAAGCGTCCTTCGCCTGGAGGCCTATTTGTAGTCTTTAGAAAACTTAATGAATGCTGATTTGGAGTCAGACGGATTTTTTCTCTTATCTAAGCTGCAAAAGCGCATGAACAAGAAGCCCTCCGCAAGAGTTTATTCGAGAAAGAGGCACATACTGCGAGCTTGCAGGAGCAGCGTGATTAAGTACGAGCTAAACTGACCGCTTCTGCTGCTACTATTACTTAATTACAGGCTCAACTTGTTAAGGAGGAGGCGATTGTGAAAAGACTCCACCTCAAGAGTGCAGAGATCGATAATGCTTATGGCAAGGAGATGCAAGCTCTTAAGGAGATCCAGAAAGAAATTGTTGCTGCTGCACCCGTTGAAGCGGAGCTCAAAAGGAAGCTGTTGAACGGGTTCGAGTAACCCATGAAAAGAAGCTCTTAGATGTTAAGTCCAGGTTCACATCTATTAAACTGACAGACCCTGATACTTAGCTTTGTTTACCCTTTTTTAGTTTAGTGCTTATTTTTGTATCATTTTCATGAAAAGTATTGTCACTCTGTAGCAACTCAACAATGTCGAATAAAAATGATATCATTTTGCCTTCCACTGTTCCTTTTTTTTTTCCGTGTTGTGCTTTAACTTAGAACAATGAAAATATTGAGAATGTCATAGGTGTAATGTTAACTTAGCATAAATCAGAAATTCTCTTTATTATTAAAAAATTCTAGAAAATTTTAATCGTCAGAGGTGTAATGTTAACTTGATGATATACCAGCTGGGAAGGTTTGAAAGATTTGTTACTCTCAACTCAATAAATTTTGAGTAAACAACCTCCAGTCTAAGTGAGTTTAATTTCTCTCCTTATACTTGGTTGGGGATCAGAAAAAAGGGTCTCATGATATACGGGTAGTATTTTTTGAGAAATTTCCCATTGATTGGCATCATGAGGCTATCACCTTTCTGATTGATGAGACGGTAAGCTACATTCGAATAGACTGGTTCTATTACGAAGGGTCCTTCCCTCTTGGGATTGAATTTGCCTTTGGTCTTGTGCGTCATCACCATAGGTCACCTGACGGCTAACACTAAATTACCTTTCTTGAAGATCCTTTCCTTAACCTTCTTGTTATAGGCTTTAGAAATTCGAGCTTGATATAACTTGATCTATTGCTGGGCTTGAAGTTGCTTATCATCTAATGTTTCCAGTTCTTTAAGGCGTAGTTAATGCTGCTCTTCATCCGTCATCCTGGTTGTAAGGGTAACTCTCAGAGATGGGATCTGAATTTCTAAAGGTAATACGACCTCACACCCATATACCAAAGAAAAGGGGGTGGCTTTTATCGGGGTCCTTATTGTTGTGCGGTAAGCCTATAGACATTCACCCAGCTTTTCATCCCAGTCGTGTTGACTTTTAGAGACAAACTTTTTGAGTAGCTTCACGATGGTTTTGTTGAAAGCTTCTGTGAGGCCATTGGCTAGTGGGTAGTATGCTATGAGGTGACACTTTGGATCCTGAACCTGTCGCAGAATCTCTAAAAACTATGACTAATGAACTGTGTTCCATTATCGTGGACTATTCGTCTCGGTACGCCAAAGCGGTAGATGACGTGATGCTTGATAAACTTGATCACATTTAAAGTCTTGACTTCCTTCAAATGAATGGCTTCTACCCACTAGGAGAAGTAATTGGTTACCGCTAATATGAATCGATATCCTTTGGAGGTCGGTGGAGAGATAGGTCCGACAATGTCTATTCCCCACATCTCAAATAGCCAAGATGCAGATGTGGGATGTAAATTTCTAGGTGCTTGGTGAATCAAGTCACCATAATCTGACATGCATGACACCATTTAGTATAATCGACAATGTTTGCAAACATTTTAGGCTAATAGTAACTAATTCTTCGAAGACGATGTCCTGATTTAGCTCTTGGTTGGTGAGCTCCACATATTCCATCATGAGTTTCTTTAAGAGCCTCATGCACTTCTTTTCTTGAAAGGCAGTGAAGCAATAATCCATCATGCAATTTTTGATACAAAGTTTGAGAAACTGCATCACAATAGAATCGAAGAGCCTTCCGCTTGACGACGGTCGCTACCTTGGAATTATCGAGCAGTATCCTATACAAGACATAATCAATATATGGGAATCACTAGTCCCTTGATTCGATCTCAATTGAAGTTGCAGGGGCAATCTCTGCTGTTGTCTCATTTGAGCAGTTTTCTAAAGGAAACTTGGGGTTATACAAGTCACAGCCCATAACGAATATTGTTGTTTCAGCCTTTGGCAGCAATGGCAATGAAGTTGCCAGTGAGGCTAAAGCGTTTGCATATGCATTCTGGACTCGTGTGATGTATACAATAAAGAATCCTTCAAACTTCTGGGGTAGCTCTAGCACGGCAAAGTGGTATGGGACTAAGTCCTCATTACATACTTTATATTCTCCTCTGACTTGATTCACGATGAGCTGAGAATCACCGTAAGCCTCGAGATATAAAATGTTGAGTTCCTCGGCCAACTGCATCCCTAATAGCAAAGTGTTGTATTCTGCTACATTGTTGGTGCATGGCTCGATTAAGGAGAAATCTTTTGTGATTACATGACCACTTGGGGATAGAAGTTCCACCCCCACACTAGCGGTGATAACTCCATTAGGGTTTGCTCTAGATGCATCGTTAAAGAATAATTCCATACTTGCATGATTTCTTAGGTTATACAAGCTTCAGCAACTTCATATGGTAAGTCTTCATATAGTTTGGAAGAATCATATATAGGATGATCAGCTAAGAAATCCACCAGAGCTTGGCCCTTAATAGCCTTCTATGGCATGAATTGCATAGAATATTGCAATAGAAGAATCGTCTATTTTGCGAGACAATAATTTAGCAAAGAAGGTTTTGTCATGAGTACTCTCAAAGGATTTACTTTGGTGATAACGTAGATTGTTTATCTAACCAAATAGTGTCACATCTTCTGAATGGTAAATACTAA
>NC_033802.1:14413243-14442857 GCF_001876935.1 Asparagus officinalis | reverse complement strand
CAGTGTTCACCTCTGATCGTGGTTTTGCTAAGGTAGTAGATTGCCTGGTTGTATTCTTGGTCATTATTCTAGGCTAGCAAAGCTCCAAGAGAGTGATCCATAGATCTCACATATAACAGGAATGGTTTTTCTGATATTAGGGCCATAAGGATAGGTGGTTGCGTGAGGTATCTCTTGATCTCCTCAAATACTTTCTGGTAGTCTTCATCCCAAATGAATGAGACTTCTTCCTTCATTAATTTGGATAAGAGCTGGCAGGGTCCCGAGATGTTTGATATGAATCTCCAGATACTTACCGTCTAGTCATTAGTACTCCGCATCTTCACAGAGAATTCAATTTCACCAATTATAAGCAAATCTGCCTTGCAAGCCTATGAGCTCTTTGATGTTTCTTGGAGGTGTTTGTGCTAAAAATCAGTTTATTTGTAGAATCCGTTACAACTCATTTACCGAATTACAAATTCAAAAGAGTGAGCCTTTTTATAAGACTTCTTTACACAAATAAAATAAAAAAGAAGACTTCCCAGAAACACACGTAGAGATCTTTTATCGGTCGCTGCTTACGTGAGATCTTTACCTATGCCGGGGACGTGTTAGCCCGTGGACCACTGATTCGCAGATCTGGTTGATCGTGAAGAAGGCTCAGTGTTCTTTGTTTCAACGAGGAAGCTTAGAACAAAAGTAAATAACCTCAACAAGGTGAGATCACTACTCTTCTCAAGATCAAAACAACGGTTTGATTTTAAGAGAAGGGGTGAAGGACTGTAGATCTCTCAAAATCTTCTCTTTAAGCTGAAGTTCGCCAAGATCTCCCCTCTCTCTCTGAAATTTGTGGCTCTCTGCTTTGGAATTCGTCAGCACTTTGCCAAAAGGTCAGATCTCCCCATTCTCATGCATATGGATGCTAGGGGGGTATTTATAGGCTTTGAACGTCATGTTTGTGGATAAGAATCCATGATTTGATCTATAGTTAATAACCATTTTCTCACATTTAAGGATACTCCAAAGGCAGTTAGGAAGCCACTGGACCGCACGAATCCCAAAAATCCATCAGAAAACGCATCGGGGCAGTTTGACTAGGTGAGACACAACATGTGTCTCACACATGAGTGTGAGACACAAAGTGTGTCTCGCTGGCGAGACACATTATAGACACACTGATGCGTGTCTCGTTCTGTGTTTCGTCGATTTGCATGTTCCGTCGCTTCTTCATTCCGTCTTTCACACATTCCTTTGCTTCCTTTTGCCATTGGATGATCTTCTTTGACTCAAATGATTATAGGTAATTTTTGACACCCACAGTTGACTTGGTCAATAGTTTAGGCAAGGTTCGATCAGTTCAAGTAGACTTCAGAACATGCTGCGAAGAACGGATCATAACTTTCAAACCGTAAGTCAGAATTGGACAAATTATATATGAAAATCGTGTATTTTTTTCAAGACGGGACTGTCTAAATCAACCAAAGTTTGGTTGGTCACTATCCATTTTGCCAATTTCCCTCTGGTTTGAAAGATATTAGCGTTTTTATCAGTTTTGAGCTTGTTTGCAATCTATAGGCAATTTTTACTGCCTACAGGAGGTCACATTTCTTGGATGACACGAACCTTTTCTGCATCGAGGGAAATTCCTTTAGACGTGACTATAAATCCTAAGAATTTACCACTAGATAGCCCCATGAATGATTTAGTTGGGTTCATCTTCAGTTGTTGTGCTCACATGATGTCAAACATCATCTTTAGATCTGCAAGATGATCACTTTTGTTTTGGCTCTTCACTACAATATCATCTACGTAACACTCAATCTTCTTACGTAGATATTCATAGAAGATTGTATTCATTGCATGCTGATAGGTTGCACCAGCATTCTTCAATCCAAAGGGCATCATTGTATAACAATACACTCCTAATGGTGTTCTGAAGGCGATATACTTTTTATCTTCAAGGTACATTTTGATCTGGTTATATCCTAAAAACCCATCCATAAAAGACATCCTCTCATATCCATAAGTATTGTTGATCATGACATCTGTGATGGGGAGTGGAAATTCATCTTTCGGACATGCAGCGTTCATGTCACGAAAGTCAATGTAAATTCAGACCTTCCCATTTTTCTTAGGCACGGGGACAATGTTAACCATCCAGTCAGGGTGTTATTCCTCTCTGATAAAGCTTGAGTCGATAAGATTTTTAACTTCTGACTTAATCATCTCCATGATCTCTGGACAGAACCGACGTTGTTGTTGCTTAACGGGCTTCGCATCCGGATTGATGTTAAGACGATGCATGACTACTTTAGGATAAAGACCAGGCATGTCTTCATAATTCTAAGCGAAGAGATCTATATATTCTCTGATGAGAGATATGGGGTCTTCTTTCTTCGATGGTGATAAGCTCTCGCTTATGAAGATTGGTTTGGGATTGATTTCATCCCTCATGTTGACTTGGATTACCTTATCTTCTGTGGGCAGCTCACGTTGTTCGAAGCGCATGTCCCATAAGATGTTAAGGCATTTGATCTAATGATTGTTGGTTAATTCAATTAATTCCTCCGTCTCCTATGCATCTTCATCTGGATGACTAGCCGAATTCATGTTTACAGACATGTTTTTAAAGAATGTTCTGATGCTTACATCGGATTTCCATGATGATGTTCCGGATAAATAGTCTTACCATAAACAATCATCAGCTTCATTTTCTGAAAGGGGAGGGGTTGAAACATAACCTAACCCTCTTCCAATTTTATGATAATAATCAGGAGATTATTCTTTTGGAGTAAAAGATCGAATTGGTGCTCATATTCCTTTTTCGAAGTTTAAACTTTTTTGTTTATCAAAGTCATGACCCATTGTTCTCATCAGGTGGATGGAATTAGGTTCATGATAAAGGAATTGTGGGATCCCACAGTCCTCATATGAACTTTCCCATTTGGGTGACTCAGAATTTACTTTATCGAAATAGATTGGATTTTGGCCTTTCTTTTTAGACGGGACCATGAAGAAAGCTTTATGCACATCTTCCATCTCTTCAAATGTAGTGAAGGATGATTTGAGTGGAAAATCTAGTGATACCTTGGCATATAATGTATGTCAGGGTTCTGTACCTGCATCTGTATCAGTCTTTATCTTCTCGCATTCAAAGGATACATCAGTCAAGTAAACTAAATTGAAATCTTCATTAGAGTTCATTCTGGCTCATTACATTCAAATTTAACTTCCACAGACACTCTTCCTCGGGCTCAGGCTCGATGTCCGCTTTATTGCTACTATCGATGGCTTCCTTCGGCTGCTCTAGCTCCTGGAAGTCCAGATAGAAGATTGAGTCGGTATGAAAGTTCTCCACACCTCTGAAAGGTTGCTTCTCTGCGATAAGGGTTTTAACTTCTCCCTCATCATCGGTATATTTTATTACATGATGAAGGGCAAACGGGACGATGTGATTCGCATGAATCCAAGGCCATCCTAACAATAGATTGTAGGATGTGTTCACATCTATGATATAATAAGTCACCTCTGACTTGAGATCTCCAATTTCACACCTGAGTTTGATTTTACCCAAGGGTCGAGTGCTGTTAGTGTTGAAACCGAAGATCCTAGTCTGGGTAGAGCTCAGCCGATGCATGGAAATCCTAGGACTTGTATGACCCGATATGGCATGATGCTGAGTGTGGAACCTGGATCAACTTGGACACGACTGATCTCAGAAGATCTGATATACTCTATGTAGTACAGTGTCATGTCATGCTTATGCTTGATTTGCATATCTTCTTGCGTGAATGATATGCATGGTAAACATTTTATAGTTTGCAAGCATTGTGCACAAGAAGGCCCTTCAGTAACTTCTAAGACTACAGGAACTTGTGTAATAAAGCTCTTTGTATCTGTTAAAGCTTCAATCAAAGCTTTCCTTATGGTCTTAGATAGCCGTAAGAGCTCGTACAGGGTGATCCTGGCTGGAATATTGGCGAATTATGCTATAACAATTAAACGGAAGGGAGTGTTTGATCCTCCAGCTTCTTGAAGAAGATTTTTGTTATAGCGGAGCTCCTTCTATTTCCTTTTGTCTACGGGCTTCTTAGGGGTATAACCCCCAACTTCTTCAGCCTGTTCTTCTGCTCCTTGACTAACTTGATCATACTTTTTTAAGTATGTCTTCCCTGATCCGGTACCTGTTCCAAGGTTTGCTTCTTGGTTGGTGGCAAGGACGATCCTCTCCTCTTCTGAGTCAGTAAGGGGGATCAAATGTATATGATCTTCATTTAGAGAGGGGCTAATCATGTTGGATGTTCTAGAATTGCCTCTCTTTTTCTTTGCTGATGCGCTTGCCTATTGTTGGTCTTCAAGCAAGTCGGGATGGACCCATATTATCTCCCCTTTCAGAGTGGTAAGGGCTACCAACCCTTTCTCTTTCTAACCATGTGGGTCAATATTCCTCAGGTGTAATTCTCCCTTGGGGATAGGGATGACACCGTTAGGAGTTGCAACGGGTAGAAAGTCTCTGAATTGGACCGATATCATATTCGTAGAAACGGTCTTCTATTCTGGCTTCAACTTGAGCACATCAGCATCAACCAATGCTTGCAAGATATCCTTAAAGATGTAGCTTGTTGGATGTCAAAGTATTCTATGATAGCGATAGTAGTCAGGATCGTTTACTTTTCCTACCTCTTCCGGTCTCTTTATTTTAGGGAGCTTCAGCTTATTGTTCTTCCGAAGTAGCTAGAATAGAGTGTCCACATGGTCCTCTTTAAAAGAGTACTGTTTGGGTGCTCTTTGTTGACTCGATGCCTTGCCCTGCTTAGCAGTTATCACTCGAGTATTAGTATCAGTGGCCAGGGTATCCTTTCCCTTTGCTTAGGGAGCGTTGCCTTGATTGCATTATGTCAGTTGCTTCTGTTTATTAGTCTCTTCCACTTTAACCCGAGCAACAATCTCTTCTACCTGCTCTCCTTGGGAGACTAGCTGTTTCCAGGATTGACATTCCATGACCCACATTTGAGCCAAGAGATGGGTTTGCAAATTATGCCGATAGGTTTCCACTAGAGTAGATTGTATCATGCCCAATGGACATCGCAAAGCCATGCTTTGGAATCTCTCGATGAAGGCTTTGATAGACTCTCCCTTCCTTTGTTTCGTAGAAAGAAGAGTAGGGATGGAGACTTCGGTGTCTTCTTCGAAGAACCTGGCCAAGAACAACCTTTCTAGATCCACCCACTTCTGAATAGATCCAACCAGCAGTTTCATGAACCACCAAATGCAACTCACTTGAGGGTGCCAATGAACAAATGAGTCAATATGGCATCGTTTGCTATCACATATCTAGTCTGTGACTTAAAATAGTAGATATGTTGGTTCGGTGATCCTGTGCCATCAAAAGCTTGCAGAGTCGGGGCCTTAAATCTCAGTGGATAGGGATTTGCATCCCATTCAGTAGGATAAGGCCTCATAACTCCTTCTTCTTAAAGCTCATTTCTGTTGGCAATGATATTGAGGTGGGCTTCCAATTCTTCCATATTGGCCGATTGAGGATTCTGCTTATTCTTGACTTCTTTCTCTTGTTCATAGGAAGATTCTACGTGATGAGTTTCTTGCTCAGTAGTCTCATTCACTTTTTATTTTCCTTTCGCTGTGGATGATCCTCCTTTCTGGGATGATTCCTACCATGGTTGTGACATAGCTTTTTGAGAATTAACCCTATCAACAACGATCTGAGCTATCAGATCTCGAAGCTGATTGATGGTTTCCTATTATGCTTGGAGCATGGCTTGCTGCTCATCAAGCCTTTCTGTGAGATCTTTAGGATTTCCCGCTATGTAGGCGATGCTCCCATGTCCCACTAAAGAACTTGATGATTGAGAATCCACGATGGCTGAATGTTCATCATTGGAATTTGTTCCCTAACTAACTTCCGATAGTTTACAGGAGGAATGGCTCATGTTCGCGTCCGAGTGAGTTGGTATATTCCTTCAAACTCATTCATAATTTCTCTGACGCTCGAAGAACGATCCATCTCTGATTCATCGGAACTAAGGATCGGTGACTTCCCTCTACCGATCACATTGATAGTGATTTTAGGATACTTAGCCTCTGAAGATTTCTTCTTGTAATGACGTTGTCGCTTGTTTGGTCGAGCAACGTTCATCAATTGATCAAACACCAACCGCCTAGGCACAGAAGCACAACATTGGCATTCTGAGAGGACCGCAGAAATAAGTCGCTCACATTAACATGAATGAGTGGCTTTCATTGTGTTCTCATCCATAGTAGAGAACAAACATTTATTGAGCCTAATTGTGAGATTCACTTTGTAATACACTTGTACACCGAGAGGAGTGTGTGGTGAGAGTCGGAGATCATCCCAAGAGGAGTGGCGTCGGTTGACGAGCCTAGGGAGAGGTTATAACCGAGCACTTGAGGGAGACACGGCTAGGTCCAATACTTGTGAGGGTGTAGAGTGTGATTGCAAGAGTGTCGATTGTAAAGTTTTTGGTTAGCTAGAAAACCGAGTGTGAGGTTTAAACGTTATTCGGGTGAACGTAGAAAACCCGGTTGTGATAGTGGATTTCTCCCCGGGAGTGGGGAGCGGAGACGTAGGACGGAAGGTCCGAACTCCGTGATCATTTGATTGTGTTTGAGTGTGCTTTGGCATTTATTTATATTTGTGCTCATTGCTCATATCGTCATTGTCTCATTATTCATATCATCCTCTATCTTGTTTCATATTGTTTACCCTTGTATTAGTTTATATATCCTTGCATATATATTTCATCATATAGGATATATCTCATTGTTCATATTGCTTATCCTAGCTCATATAACTTGTTGTATTTCATACTTGCTAGGATAACTTGTTAATTTATTTTAATTAGCATTTTAATCAGATTAGATTAGCATAAGACCCTAATCACCCCCCTCTAGGGTCTAACAATTGGTATCAGAGCTTGGTGCTCTTTGATTTAAGGTCTAATCGCCTTGAGTTAAAGATCCAAGTTATCTCTTTGTGCTAATCTTGTTTTGATTACATTTGTATCTTGCTTGTATATTTTTACAAATTATGGAGTTATCTCTTTGTGCTAATCTTGTTTTGATTACATTTGTATCTTGCTTGTATATTTTTACAAATTATGGACATGAATGATGCATCTTGTTTAGGCTATGATTCTAGTGTTGCTCCTAGATTAGATAATTTCCTCTATGCCCAATGGTATGTTAGATTTAAGCTATTTGTTAGATCTAAACATTTTGATTTATGGGAAATTATAGATAATGCTTATATTGTGCCCATTTTGGAGAAATCCAAGTGGAATAAAAATGATCATCGTATGTTTATAATGAACAATATCTTGTTAGAATATTTGCTAAATGCTCTTGATTCATCTATGCCTAACAAATTTGTTCATTTTGATAGTGCTTACAAACTTTAGAAATTTATTGAAGCACATCAAGGGGATTTGGAGGCAATCCGAAAAGATTTGGAGGATTCTTCTTCAAGTTCATGTGGAGCATCATGCACACGACCACAAGAGAATAACTCTTGTGTAGTAAGCGATTCCGATTCTGATAATGATTTATCTATTGATAAACTCACTTGTGCATATGAAAGATTATCTCATGTCTATACTAAATTGTAAAATAATTTTATTGATCTTAAAAGCAAACATATTAGTTTAAAATCCGATCATGAGTCGCTAGCTTCCAAACTTGATATTATTGTTAAAGAGAATGCTATCTTGAAAGAAAACAATGAGTTATTAAGTTTGGAAAATAATAACATGTCTTCATCTATTGCTAGCTTAACTCATGCTAATAATGATGCCATGATAGAAGTAGAAACTATTAGAAATGAGTTTAGTTTTTTTTAAAATGATCATGTTTCATCTACTTCTATTTCCAATGCTTGTATGCATAATGATAAGTTGAATCATGTGAAAAAACCACATATCTTGTTTTGATTCAGCATTAAACACATGCATTGATAATCATAAAAAACTTATGGACAAGTGTGCTAAATCTAGTGCTACACACTATGCACACTTGTATAGCAAAGTTTACAAGTGCTCCATTTGTGGTCGTAAAGACCATTTAGCTAAATTTTGCTATAATGCACACAAATATAAAAATGTCAATGCTCCTTGTGCATCTCATCAAGTCTCTTCATCACATGTGCACACACATGCACCCATTATTCATCATAAGCATGCTAATGTGTATCATTGTGATTTTTGTGGTAGAGTTGGTCACTTAGCTAAGTTTTGTTTTGATTTGCGAAAAGTTTCTAAATCGCAAAATATTTCAAGTAGACCAACATTATTTCAAAATGTTTCTCATTTGCAAAATAATCTTAAAAGACCATCTTTATTTGCAAATGTTCCTCGTGCACATCCACATGGTCAACATAACCAAATGCATCCTCTTCATTGCACTTATTGCAATCGAATGGGTTATTTGTATAATTATTGCTATGACCGGATCCGTGCACTAAATGCGCCCAAATGGGTTCATAACCCTAGGACTTTGAGCTTGAATGATAGGGGTCATGTCCCTAAATCTTTTGGTACCAAGAGTTCTTGGGTATCAAAACAAATTTAATTTTTATACCAAGAATTTTAGTGTTTTTCTTTTTTTTTCTTGGTTTTGAAAATTATATCTTAAAATCTTTTGATTATGAAAACAAATTTTTAATTGATCAAATCTTTTGTTTTCATGATTATTTGTTTTGATTTTGATAAGAGGTTTGTGTTCATATAACCCTCCGGATTTATTGGATGTTTATTCCCAAATCTTGTTTACCGGATGCTAAAATATTTATATGGGTTGATACTAGCTCAATAGCTAGATATATTTACCTCTCTTGAGTTTTGAAAATCAATGATGATTTGGTTTTATGTTCTTATATGATTTACTTGCGATTTATGATTTCATTGGTTGATTTGTTTTCATTTGAAAACTTTTTACATGATTCTCATGTCTTCCTTCTTATGACTTCAAAAATCTTTTTTATACATGGTTTCTATGTTTTTTGATATGAGACAATATGTTCATATTGATATATTTATATATGTTCTCATTATCTCTTGAATGTGAATGATTTTTAGTATATCTTTTATTTATGCTTGCTCACATTTTTGCCATGATCTTTTATTCCATATTCCATATGGCATTTTGATAGGGGGAGCAATCCCTATACTTGTTTTATACTCACCCATGCTTATTTGTAGGGGGAGCTTTCGCTCTCTTAATTCTTTTGTTCCCTTTTTGATGTTGTCAAAGGGGGAAAAATATTATGAGTATATTCTTTCTTGTTTATATGCATATGAATTATAAATTATATATTTATTTCTTTCATGCATATATCCTTTTTGTAAATTGTTTGTCATCATCAAAAAGGGTGAGATTGTTGGCCTCTTTGTTTTGATGATGTTTAACAAATAATTTACCACTAATATTGTTTGTCTAGTGTTCGTATATTTCTATTTATTATAGACAAACAACGAGTTGAAGGATGGATGGATTGTACCATAACGATCATATCAAATGGAGGTTGGTGGAATAGTGGTTGAAGCTATGCAAATTCAAGTTGAAGATTCAAGTTCAAGCTTCATCCGCAAGATTACCAAGTAGAGTTTATTGAAGATCAAGATCTTGCTTGGGTAATCTAGTTTAGATTTTATATTATGTGTGTTAGATACTTTAAGCTCAATATCATATACACACACATTTATTTGTTTCTTCGTATATATATATATATATATATATATATATATATATAAGTTTTTGGACTTAACAATAATCATATACATATTTTATTAAGGCTATATAATCATTGTGCAAAGTTTTAAAACATGGTTTAGCCTAAATGTCAAAATTCACATGTTTACATTTTCGTGTTTTGGACTATTTTTGCAAAATAATGATTTTTTACAAATGGGAAATGCAATTTAGAAAATTCTTTTTGTAACATGTTCATTTACATGTTTATATACATTTCCCAAAGTTTCATAATTTTTGGACTTCATTTGTTATTTTTAACAATTTTCTAAAAGTCAAAAAATATGTTTTCAAATCTGTTTTTTCTGTAGTATCAGATCGCGGTCGACCGCCAAGTGTTCTGAACTCAGAACTGCTTCTGCTGGCTCGCGGTCGACCGTGTCGGTCGACCGTCGCTTGTCTAGAGCAGTAGTTTGGTTTTTTGTTGCTCGCGGTCGACCGCCGCGGTCGACCGTCGATATGACCGTTGGAACCCAACGGCTATTTTTCTGAGCTATTTGCTTTGGGCTTTTTTATCATTTGCTTGGGGTTTATGCTAAAGTTTTAAGTGGGTATAAATACCCCATTACCTTCAGCTCTCCATATATCTAAGAGAATGTTTTAAAGAGTTTTAAAAAGAGTTTAAGCTTGTTTTAAGCTTGTTTAAGGGTTTGGTTTAAAGCTGTGGTTTTCACAAGTGGAGGAGATTATCTTCTTGTTTGGGCTTCAATCTCCATCTCTCCATCTTGTTATCAATTGAGAAGTTTTCTAAACTCTACTCTAGCTTTTATTTATTAATTATTTGTTAATTATCATTTCTATTAAAGCTAGTTTTTATATTGAGTTTAGATTTTATTTTATCTCATTGTTACACACACCCACTTGAGCTTATTGTATTTTCATTCATAATATATTTGGGTTGGTAAGAGTTGTAACATTGAGTGTGAGCTTTCATTGTGTTCTCATCCATAGTAGAGAACAAACATTTATTGAGCCTAATTGTGAGATTCACTTTGTAATACACTTGTACACCGAGAGGAGTGTGTGGTGAGAGTCGGGGATCATCCCAAGAGGAGTGGCGTCGGTTGACAAGCCTAGGGAGAGGTTTTAACCGAGCACTTGAGGGAGACACGGCTAGGTCCAACACTTGTGAGGGTGTAGAGTGTGATTGCAAGAGTGTCGATTGTAAAGTTTTCGGTTAGCTAAAAAACCGAGTGTGAGGTGTAAACGTTATTCGGGTGAACGTAGAAAACCCGGTTGTGATAGTGGATTTCTCCCCGGGAGTGGGGAGCGGAGACATAGGACGGAAGGTCCGAACTCCGTGATCATTTGATTGTGTTTGAGTGTGCTTTGGCGTTTATTTATATTTGTGCTCATTGCTCATATCGCCATTGTCTCATTATTCATATCATCCTCTATCTTGTTTCATATTGTTTACCCTTGTATTAGTTTATATATCCTTGCATATATATTTTATCATATAGGATATATCTCATTGTTCATATTGCTTATCCTAGCTCATATAACTTGTTGTATTTCATACTTGCTAGGATAACTTGTTAATTTATTTTAATTGGCATTTTAATCGGATTAGATTAACATAAGACCCTAATCACCCCCCCCTCTAGGGTCTAACACTGGTTAATCAACGCAGTTCTGAGATCTGTGTTTTAATTCTAGAATGTCCTCCGAAGAGTCACGTTCAGTTTAGGAAATGCTTCATTGAGGGTAGCATTTTAATGTTGGAATGCGCCTCTGAGGACCGCGTTTTGATGTTGGAATGCTCTCTTGAGGGTTGCGTTTTAGTTGTGGAACGCTTTTTTGAGGGTTGCATTTTGGTTGTGAGACGCTCCCTTGAGGGTTGCGTTTTAATTGGATCATGCGAGGCTCATACTTGGGCTCATCAACGTGAGACTTATGCTCTAAAGTAGAAACACGAGCTCGTGTTGAGGCTCACAAATGCGGAGCTCGCATTGATCGAAAGATCGGCTTTCTTAGAGTTGTGCTTATCGTATGGATCTTCTCCTTCATCGAGACGTTCTTTTTAGCCTGTCTTAAGGCTTTTGAAGCAACATCACCAACTATATTGATCAGGTTTGCCACCGCAATAGGCCTTTTATGACCCGATACCCATTGTTTTGGTGCGGGTATAGGATCTTCAACTCGACTGGCGAGTTTGGCTGAAGCTGAGCCTACTCCTCCAGAGGAGAGGCTGTCCGAGCAATCTATGCCAAAGGAAAGGTCTTCCTTTGGTGATTCAGTTGTAATTCGAGCTTTAGTCTCCTTAGAGACTTTGCGTACTTTGTGTATAGCCTTAGGGCTAAGGGATCCGGAGGAGAGTGCATCCTCATACTTGGCTTGATCAAACTCCACAACAAGAGTTTCGATCGTAGTTCTAGCGAGATCGATGTCGGATTGTGCCACCACTTCTACATTAGTGAAGCTCGTCCCTAGCATAGTCACCATATTTTATTTGTGGGAAAATTGAAGAAGAAATAAGAATTAAATTTGTATTTATCTCTCTAACTGACATAGAAAAAAATAAATATAATCTCTCATTGTAATCTCTCTCTAACTGATTTAGAAAAAGAAATTATAACTCTTCTATATCAGTATTCCGATTTACAAAAGGAAGGAATCGGCGGAGATCCTTCCCTTTGTTTAAAACTGGATTCATCTTTGTGTCGATGAGAGTTTGAATCTTGGATCCCGTTAATGATCCGAACGCTTCACCTCGTGGAACTTGGTTGATTCCTCTTAATGGGAAGAACTTGCAATGCAAATTTAAAACTCTTAATGAGTTTATAAACTCTAAACAAGTTAAAGAACTCAGAATGAGTTTAGAACTCTGTAAAAGAGTTGATTTGATCTAACCAAAATCGGTTCATAGCTAAGGAAAAAGCTCCAAGAACGGCTCTTGATGATGCTCCAAACTCTCAAAGATCTGAAGCCAAAGATGCCTCCTTTGAAGATCCCAAAATCCAACCAAAAAAATCCAGCCTGAACTCAGTTGAGTTTCCTGCTATTTATAGGGGTTTTAGAGGTGTAACTAACCCCTAAAATCGCTCCTTAGTGGGGTTGTGATCCCCTAAGATCATGTAAAATGGTTTTTGGAACCGTTTCAGTCGTGTTTGAACGAGTTAAATGCAAAATTTGCGTTTTGGGCACGAACTTTGCGTATTGGACCTGGGACGCGGAGTTGGGCTTTGTATTTGAGGCCGAAAATATAGTAGTGAGCCTTACATTTTGTTGCTTGGAATGCAGAAGTGAGCTCTGTGTTTTGTTCTTGGAATGTAGAGGTGAGCTATGCGTTATGAGTTGAAGAGACCATTGATTTATAGTCTCTTCAGTTAGAGCGTTGCGAAGATTATCGAATTGTATTCTTCTCCTTGGCTCCTTGAAATACAAGAGTCATCAGTTGTAACTCGTATTGATGATTGTGAAGGTCGTCGAGTCAGAACTTCCATCGGTTGTTGTGAAGGTCATTGAATTATAACATTCGTTGATTGTCGTGAAAGTCTCTAAATTGTAGCCCTCTGGAAGTCGTCGAATTAAAACTTTCATTATCAGTGCTTGATAGGAGTCAACTATCTACAGTAATTTTTAGATAGCCTACAGATATAAAAGACTACCAATCATTCCCCAGTATCTCTTTTCATCAACCGATACTCTTATCTCATCTTTTGTAAGCTTTGTAGATGGACACATCAGGGTTGATGTTGCTTTCAAATTGTCCATATCAAAGCATTTGAGAATTTCTTTTACACACTTATATGAGATAAGTACTCCATCTTTCATTTGCTTCACTTGGGACCCTAGAAAATATTTTAAGTTTCCCATCATGCTCATCTCAAACTCGTCCTACATCAACTTTTCAAGTTTATGACAATGATCCTTATTAGTAGCTTCGAAAATAATGTCATCAATATATACTTATATAATAAGAATATATTTACTAACAATTTGAATAAATAAGGTATTGTCAACAAACACCTTTTCAAAATTTTGTTTAAGTAAATAGGAAGTTAGATGGTCATACCAAAGCTCAAGATGATTGTTTAAGACTATACGAAGCTTTATCTAACATACATACATAATCTTGAAAAGCATGATCGATAAAACCTAGAGATTGTTCTACATGGACATATTTGTTTGATAGAGCTTGAAACCTTCATAACATGAAATTAAAATCAAGTAAAATTTTAATGGCTTCAAGTCTAGGAACCAGAGTAAAAGTTTCATCAAAATGGATCCTTTTTATTTGATTGTAACATTTAGCAATAAATTTGGCCTTATTTCTCACGATATTACTTTTTCCATCCAACTTATTTTTAAAGACCCATTTAGTTCTAGCAATTGGGTGATTTTGGAACTAAATTTTAAACTTTATTTCTTATTAATTGATTAAGTATTTCTTACATAACATTAATCCAATTTTTATCATTCATAGCTTCATTCACATTCTTAGGTTCTGTTTTAGATATGAAATTTACATAAGCACGGAATTTCCCAAGAATAATAGTTGTCTTTTACCTTCACCTACCTTTGATGTTGACATGAAGCAATAGTAATCATTCAAATGACTAGGTGGCTGATGATTTCTTTTCAGATGATATCTAGTTGCAAAATTTTATTGATTGTTTGAATCTGATACATTTTTATTAGCATTTGAAGCTTTGAAATTTGTCACCTCATTCTTGCCCCATGTTTTTTTAAGTTTTCTTCTCATTCTCCTCTTGTATCTCTTTTTCTTCAACCTAATAAATTAGGTTTATCACATGAGGAACATCTTCATTATCAACCAAAACACTAGAAGTGTGAGTTTCATCAAATTTAATATGAATAGATTCTTTAAGAATTTTAGTTCTTTTATTGTAGACTCTATAAGATTTTCTACTTGAAGAGTATCCCAAGAAAACACACTCGTTAACTTTAGAGTTTAAATTTTCTAATTGATCTTTCATATTCAAGAGATAACACTTACAACCAAAAACATGAAAATGTGATATATTTCGGGATATTTGATAGTAAAACTCATAAGAGATCCTATTTATCGTTGGTGAAAGATATACTTTGTTACTTACATATGATGCTATATTAACTACCTTAGCCTACAAGTGCTTTGGCAGTTTATAGTCATTTAACATGGTTCTCAATATTTCCTGTAAAGTCTGATTCTTCCTCTCAACAACCTCATTTTTTTGAGGTGTTTGAGTTGAAAAAAACTCATTAGTGATACCTCTATTAGAATAAAGTTATTCAAAAAGTTTATTTTTAAATTTGCATCTATGATCAGAATGAATAGTATGAATAAGGAGGTCTTTTTCTTTTTCACATTCTTCAAAAAAAATTCAAAAACTTTAAAACATTCACTCTTATTAGCAAGAAACACGATTCATATCAATCTTGAGTAATTGATAATCACTATCAAATAATAACTCTTTCCTCTTAAACTTTGTGTGGACACTAATTCGAAAAGATCTAAGCGAAGTAATTGCAGAGATTTAAAAACACTCACATGATTCTTTAAACTATGAGAGGATCTAATACATATATCTTTCATGCAAGCCTCATATAAACTCTCACTTTTAAATGTATTGATTGGGAAACCTCTAACTAGTTCTTTCTTCGAGAGTATTTAAAACAAACTCATACTTGCATGTCCAAGCTTCATGTACCGAAGCTTTCTATCCTCTCCTCTTGCAAATAAGTATTTAATAGTATTAGATTTAATATCATTAAAGCTTAATGTGTACACATTAGCATGCCTATTTCCAGTCATGACAAACCTATTTTTGAATCAATAATTTTGCATACAGTAGATTTAAAAATAATAAACACACATTTATCGTAAAGTTGGCTAATGGAGGTAAGATTATTCTTTAAACCATCAACGAGTAATATTTTAAGGAGCTTAAAAAAATAATTACATATATCACCAACTCCTATAATTTTACTGCTGTCATTATTTTTAAAAGTCGTATATCCACCTTTCTTTTTGTCAAAGAGTAAGAGACTACTCTTTCTTACCTATCACGTGTTGTGAACACTCTAAATCTAACTACCATGTGCTACCTTGTTCCTTAGCTCTCCATCAAATTTTCTTGTCTGAATTTTCATCATCTGAATCTTTTAAGATGTAGACATTGGCCATAAGACAACGACTTTTATCATTTATGCTTAAGTCATTTTCTTCTGATTCTTCATCTTCACTTGAAAATCCCATGATAGTCATCCTAAAACTATTTTTTTTTCTTTGTAATCCCTTTTGTAAAGAGGGCATTTATTTCTAAAGTGGTCTGGTTTCCTACAATGATGACAAACAGGTTCGGAATCTGACTTCTCATATTTAGTTTTCCTTACCTTAGTGAAATATTGGTTTTGTTTTTTGTGCATAAACGTTTGCCCATCTTTCATAATTAGAAATAATTTAAACTCTTTGAATACTAGTCTCATCTCACTCTTTCTATGATCATTAGAGTCTTAGCTTGATTCTTTCTTCTTTTTAGATTAAAATTTCTCCTTTTTAGCCTTTATTGCTAACGACTTATTCTAGGAGTTGTCTTCAGAGTCATATTCTCTCTCTTTTAATAGCAATTCATAGGTGAGAAAAGTTTTTATAAGATTCACAAGAGTTAGTTTCAAAAAAAAAATTGTAATTTTTAATAACCGTTACCTTTGATTCCTAATCCCTGAAAAGAGTTCAAAATATTTTTCTAACAAGCTTCTTTTTATTACATTCTTTTCACAAAGCTTTTGATCTATTCACAATGTTCATGAATTGGTTGAAGATGTCTTGAATACTCTCTAATGCATTCATCTTGAAATTCTCATACTTACAAGCATTGTAAGTTTTTCCTCTTTCACATGTGAAGTTTCTTTGTACGTAACTTTTCAAGTATTCTAAATTTCCTACACAATAGTACAATTTGTCACATTGTTAAATTCTTTAGTAGTTAAAGAATAATAAAGAGCATTCTTAGATTTTGTATTTAAATAATAAATCTTTATATCACTAGGGGACCACTACTTCTAGGAGTGACAATGGTGGTCTTAGCTATAACGATTGTATGTTCACTATAGCTAGTCTCAACCATACTCAAAATATCAAAATTGGTGGACAATAAAAAAAGACTTTCATACGTGCTTTCCAATAGGTTTAATTTATCCCATCGAAAAGTAGGGATCAAATAACTGTGTGTCCCTCAAGAAAAGTCATTACGACGTTCAAACTAGATATCTCTACCCTAAGTTGTGAATTCTAAAGATGGACAATGAGGCTCTGATATCACTTGTTAGATTTAAGATGCAAGCTTAGAGTGGGGTGAAGAGGATTGCTATTATTTTTTTGTGAAAAACACTAAATATGCAGTGAAATATATAAAATAAATGTGATCAACAATATAAAGCAAAAATATTTAAACACCAAAAGCAATGAACAATGAATACACGATATTTTATAGTGGTTCGGATAACAATCCTACGTCCACTTTTCTTTCTTAAGAGGAGCTTCTTCACTATGCAAAAAAAGTTCTCCTGAATCAGAAGCCTAATTTAGTAGGCTTACAATAGTGCACCCTAAAATCTATTCAAAATCAGTCGTCTAACTTAACTCTCCACAATGAGTAATACCTTGCCATATCTGGTCCTAACTCTCAATTCATCTAGCTTGAGTACGCCATAAAAACAAGTTCAAAGTAAAACTAGCTCAGAAAATCAAGAAAGATCTTATTGTCCTTTTGTTGAACAAACTGTCCTTCAAAGAATATAAGTATAGCTTGATGAAGAATGATGAAAAAATCAAACCAAGGGTAATCTCCTTACTGAAATGATTTGAATATGTTGCATGTGACGAGTAAGAGTTTGTCAAGCCACCAGGGTCAAATACTTTGACATGGTCTCTCACAAATTAAAACCCTAGAACTCTTCTCTCTCTGATATAAACTCACCCAATAAGTCAGGAAAGAAATATCCTAAACTAGGTAGTGATTGGAGATATTTAAAATAACAAAAACAAAGATTAAATCTGAAAAACTATAATCTGTCGTGTTTACCATCGATGGTGGCACTCGACCATCGATTATGTTGAGGTCCATCAGCAATTGAGAGGCCCATTGATAGACCATCGATGAGCTCTTCTTACCATTGATGGTCAATGCCTACCATCGAGGGTGAGAAGACTGAAGTTATCTTTTGATCTGATGTTCACATCGTTTTGCCTCGTACATGTCTTATATATATATATATATATATATATATATATAATATATTAATATATTATATATATATATATTAGAGCAGAGAGAAGAGACGAGAGGAGAGATGAGAGAGAAAGAAATATGGAGAACTTGGTAGTGAGGTGGTAAAATCACCCCTAAACTCAGGCCTCGAAGATGGAGCCTTTTTTAAAAGTATGTGAGGCTCTCTCTTCGAGGCGTGATGCTTAAGGTGGGGATTTGGCCACCTCACTACCAAGTTAATGGAGAACTTGATACCAAAGTTTCTCAATATTTCATATATATATATATATATATATATATATATATATATATATATATATATATTATATATATTATATATATATATATATATATATATATATATATAAACTAGTTGTGACTTGTGTGATGCACGGTACTTATTATTAGAGAAAAATGAATATTCTTGATATCCTTGATATCAAAGATCTGATCACTCATCAAACGAGAGAGTAGTTAAGTAAAGACCATTTTCATGCCATTGTGGATAAGACTATATCTGCAAAGATTTAAAGGAGCTATGAAAATATTTACATAGACATACTGTTAAAGAATCCAACTGAATGAACAAACCTAAAAAAGAGAAGTGACTAAACTAAAACATAAAATCAGTAAAATATTCCATGATCCAAAATTCTCTTATATATGATTAAGCTTTACAAATATATATCCAGGCACTCCATCAAAGAAAAATTCCTCTAAAAACACGAACGAAAATTTTCATTGACAAAAACATCCCCTTGCATAAATTTAACACCAATATAAAAATTATGATTAACGCTGTTTAGGAGATTTCCTAATAACCCGTCTAACTTAAGGGGGTTTTTTCTGATATTGTGAAAATTCTATCTTTTTTGTGAGAATAAAGAATGCGACAACAAGCAATGAGATTCCGGCCACTACCATTACTCAACAAGAGGTTGGATATAGTGAAAGTTATTTATTTATTTGGGAATCTCAGTTATTTATCTATTTATTTATTTTGGACTAGGTTCACTCTCAATTTAACACTCCCAATTATTAAAATACCTCGACCTACACGATTTGGAAGTTAAAAAATGCTTAGAGATAGTGATGCAAAACAAATTTAGAAATCCATGGATATATCCATATCCATATCTTATAGGATCATGTTACGAATGTGAATACACATATATAATAAGTAAAACAATACCCATTCCTAGATATCCAAATATATGCATCAATCATACATATGAAGTGTTTTGACAATTAAATTAATATACGTGAGATAAATTTTATGAACTAGACATCTAATTTTAACTTTTCAAATAACCTTGAACAAATTAATGGACTCTTATTTGAGAAGTTTGTTATATTTAAACATCTCTTGTGACCATCAATCTTGTTTAATTTTCTTCCCTTTCTCTGTTATTCTAATCCATATTTGTATTCAATTTTGGTTGATATAGATATATGTTTCATTTTATGTTTCATTTACTGAGATATGTATCTGTATGGGTATTCTTATACGTAGCTAGCAAGCAAATATATACATGGTAAGAAACAGAAGATTAAGGAAAATAGATAAAACTAAATTTAATATTTAACAAAATATGTAATCTATTCAATAAATTTGTCACATTCTGTATGACACATGAATAAACAATGAATATAAAGTACAACTGTGGGGTGTAACTTCAAGTGAATAAACAAAGGACATCGGTTCAAGCAAAAAATTATGACAAAAAAAGATACAAGTCAATCAAAGACGTGTGTAGGCTTTAGTGAAATGACCATATGTGATGGTGACAAGCTGGTTGACTTATAAAATGATGCAATTACTTAGCATCATCAGAAGTTATACGTCCTCTGCCTAAGACATGAAGGATGAAAAAGTGGCAGAAGGTCTTATCTTTCGGTGAAAATATTGATAATTATTGGAATAGAACCCTTGGATTCTCACAAAAAGGTACGTATCAAGGATCCAAAATGAGGAGACTGAATAAATAATGAACAATCGAAACCCATGTCCCAAAATAAATAAATAAAATAATGGACAAAAACAAATTCAAAAATCTACATAATAGCGCACAATTGTCACAAACTACTGTTAATATCTCATTTTAGATGATTTCTCCATCACATGGCTCTCTACAAACTCCTTTTTCATTTTTGAAATAACTTACAGTTATCATTTTCCTATAATTTTGGGAAAAAAAGCCCAAATAAAGCTAGACCCTGAATAAATGCTATCTAGTTTCGTATAAGTTTCAATGCTTCATCACTTGTTAACTCCTAGCTTCATATTCGTGCATAAAGGTTGGCTAATGAAGTAGATCAATCAACTAAAAGTTCTCCATATCAGAGATACACCAGACGCAAACGAATATGTTCAAGATAGAAAGTCATCAATCCTTTCCAAAGATCATGACTAGATTTGACTGTAATTAATTATTGAGATATTGTGGTTTGATTGTAATCAATTGTTGAAATATCTTTTTTTTTTGTTTTTTTTTTCTAGATAACTTAGTCCAGAGTCGAACCCAAGAGTCATATTCAAACCTCCCGACGGTCGTGTCACCAACGGTGGGTCAATTGTTGAAATATTATTCCATATTTATTTGTTGTAACCAAATATGGAGATCCTAATTGTAATCATAATTATAGAATATGGTCTATAAATGATGTTCAAAGAAAAGGGCTCAACGTGACAAAGAACCCATCTTCTTCTCTCTCAATTATTCTTATTATAGGTTACTGTAGGCTGTCTAAAAATCACAATGGATAGCTGATCCATATCAAGTTCCGACAATGGAAGTCACAATCAGATGACTTTCTAATCACTGCATCCGCAACTCCACAATCGCCACAAACACGACCTCATTTCTGAGATGATTGATCTTGATGGCTGCGACAACAGCATGACTAATATTATATTAGCAACTATTAGAGATGCTGATGAGCAGTGTAATGATTTTAGAAATGAAAGGTTGGACTTAGTTGGTGAGTTGCTTGGTAGAGAGCTGTGGGCAAATATTCATTTTCAAAACACTATGGATGTTGATTCCCGTCAAGCTCTCACAATGAAAGCTACAATCAAATAGCTTTCGGGTCGACAATCGAAAACGGCAAATAGAGGACTTTTCACATAAGATCGAGAAGAGTTACAATTCAACGACACTTCCGACAACTGATGAAAACTCTATTCAGCAGTCTTCACAATCTACGGTGAAAGTTACAATCTGACGACTTTCATACCCTACAATAGCTAAAGCCAGGATTACTGAACAACGGTCCTCGCAATGCCTCACAGAAGAAGTTACAAGTCAAAAAGCTCCTTCTGAAACGCGGATGTCATCCTCGCGTTACAATTTTGGAAATGCAGGCAACCCCCGCGTTTCCAAGCCACCCTCGCGTTCGTAGGGGTCCAACCAACACTGACCCCCGCGTCTCCAAGCTAGCAACAAGCCAAAACGCGAGCGACCCTCGCGTTCAATGATGTTCAGCTAACACCCAACCTCGCGTCTCAATTCTAAGAGGCGAAGTTGGGTGCTAAACGCCAGATTGGGCGTTTGACTCGTTCAAACATGAGTCGAACGGTTTCAGAACCGTTTATCCCACGTTCTGAGGGATTTTCGCCCACGTAAGAGCGGATATAGGGGTCAGTTACAACCTCCTATCCCCCTATAAAAACTCAACAAACTCAACTGAGTGAAAGGTTCAATTTTCTTGGCTCAGATCGACCACAGGAGGCTGGCGGAGGGTTGGATTTTTGGCATCTGAACCACACAGGTTGGATTCTAAAGATCTAAAGCGTACAGGTTGGAGATTTTCAGTTTAAAAAACAGAAGAGTTAGCAAAGATCGGATTTGGAAGATCTCAACCGCTCAGGTTTGGCGATTCAACAGCAGTAGCGAAATCCTTGGAGATAGGATTTTTGAATCAAGCTCAGAAGATCAAATCTGAGAGGATTCTTCAACAACAGAATAACGGCTTGATCATTAACCGAATTTAGAGTTACCCATTAAACTTTCCACAGAAGTTCATCGTTCCCACGAGATAAGAGACGGTCGGATCGTCAACGGAGAGCAAATTCGACGCGAGCAATCGAAGGAGGCATTCCATCGCTACCGAGAAGAACCCAGTTTTAAACAAAGGTGAGAATCAAATTCGTTCTCTTCTCTTTTGTAATCAAGTTGTAATCAGAATCAAAGAAATACAAGTCAATTTTCTTTACTCTTTTCATTGCAATTTTTCCTACATACAAAAGATGACGACTCCGCTGGGGACTAGCTTTTCCGACGAAGAAGTGGTGGCGCAGTCCGACGTCCACCTCATGGGAATGACAGTAGAAACTCTCGTCGTAGAGTTTGATCAAGCTAAGTACGAGGAAGCCTTATCCTCAGGATCGCTTAGCCCCAAGGCTAAGCACGATGTCCGCGAGACCTCCAAGAAGGTCAATTCTGTTGTCGAAGTGCCGAAGAAAGCCCTCTCCTTCGGCCAAGAACTCAAACTGGCTCTATTGGCGGAAGGTCCCACATCCGCGTCAGTAAGACGTTCTTCAGGCCACAAACGGCCTCTGGAGGAAACGAGTTCCATAAGCGTCAACAACGCTGCTGCTAAGGCTTTGAAACAAGCCAAGAAGAACGCAGCTCGCAGACGGAGAAGATCCATACGACGAGCACATCTACGTGAAAGCCGACTGTTGGCCCAACGCGAAGATCGCGTTTCTAAAAATCCAACCGAGCTTAGCGTTTCCAAAGAAGAACGCTCACTCCACGGCAACGAGCCCAACTATGAGCCTCGGCTCATACAGCTGAAACGCGACCCTGAATGGCGCGTTGTTTCTTCAAAACGCAGCCCTTAGAGGGGAGCTGCCAAAACCAAACGCGACCCCAGGGGCGCGTTCCAATAGATCATGACTCACAGGAGTCTGTTTCATCAATTAAACGCGACCTTCAGGGGAGCGTTCAACCTAAACGCGACCCTCAGGGGAGCGTTCAACATAAACGCGACCCTCAGGGGAGCGTTCAACCTAAACGTGACCCTCAGGGGAGCATTCAACCTAAACGCGACCCTCAGGGGAGCGTTCAACCTAAACGCGACCCTCAGGGGCGCGTTTAACCTAAACATGACCCTCAGGGGTCAGTTTCATCATTTAAACGTAGGCCTCGGCCTAATGTTTTCAAAGCTAAGTGAGACCCTCGCGTTATCCTTCAAGAATGCGATTTCCAAGAGGTCCGCCAGGTTCAGAAGAATCAGCGTGGCTTCAAAATCCACGTTCAACGAGAACCAATTTCACCTACCCAAGGGCAGGGGGTTCCATCTCCGCCTCCAAGCCCGGGGAAAGTTTCCTCCCAAGTTTCCGACCTGCGGGAATTGTTTTCAAGAGGAAAACCAACAATACAAGTAGCTCACTCGTGTCAATGTGAGAGGCTGATTTCAGCAGTCCTGTCAGAATGCCCTTGTTGTGCACCCACACCACGACAGTCCGTATTCGACAGGTTGACGAACGTCGTTAGGCCTGCCAAACGACAACGCCGCTGCAGAAAGAAGACAGCTGAAGCGGAATACCCTCAGGTCACTATCAATATGATCGGTCGAGGGAAAGCTTCGCATACTGACTCTAATGAGTCACAAGAGAGTCATCCCCCGACTGTCCGAGAAATTTGTGACCAGTTCGAAGGGGTATATCAGAATACTCGGACTCGGACAGGAGCGATTCGTCTGGTTAACTATCAAAAGTTAGCCAAGGGGATTACAACAAGTGATGAACATTCGGCAATAGCCGAATCTCAATCTTCAAGCTCTGTCGAGGCATGAAAAGTCTACGCTTACACGACAGGGAACCATGAAGACATAGCCAAAAGAGTGGACGAACATCATGTCATGCTCCAGGCACAGCAGGAGACACGTCTACAGTTAAAGGATATGTTGGCCCAGCTCCTTGCCGAAAAAGGACAAAAACCTGAATCTTCCCGGAGAACTACTTCAAAGAGAAAACAAAAAGCGACCGAACATTCGGATCGTGAGACTCACCACCTAGGATCCTCTTCCGAAGGTGAGAGAGAGATGGAGAAAGAACTGCACCCTCAATCTACCAAGGTGGATGAACTGGAAGCTCGCCTCAACGCAATCGCCAACAGAAGTATACAGCTCCCTACCCACCGAAATTTAAGGCCCCTACCTTACAACCGTTTGATGGCACAGGATCGCCAAATCAGCACATCTACTACTTCAAGTCCCAAACTGGGGATGTGGTAGCAAACGACGCCATCCTGACGCGCTTGTTTATCGGCACTCTTAAAGGTGTCGCTTTCGAATGGTTTATGAAGCTGCCTGCTGGATCTATCCAGAAATGGGTAGACCAGGAAAGGCTATTCTTGGCCAGGTTTTTTGAGGACGATACGGAGGTCTCAGTCCCAACTCTTCTCGCCACTAAGCAAAGGAAAGGAGAGTCCATCAAGACCTATGTGGAGAGATTCCGCAGCATGGCATTACGATGCCCCTCAGGTATGACCCAATCAACTCTGGTTGAAACTTGCAGGCACAACCTACAGACCCAGCTCCTTGCTCGCATGGCATTGCGATGCCCCTCAGGTATGACCCAATCAACTCTGGTTGAAACTTGCAGGCACAACCTACAGACCCAGCTCCTTGCTCAAATGGGGGTGGCAGAATGTCGCTCCTGGAGACAACTAGTTTCACAAGGAGAACAAGCTGAAGAGATAGTGGCGCGAGTCAAAGCTGAAGAAGTGCCACAACGAATAAGCAAGGCAAGGCGCCAAATCAGCAAAGAGCGCCCAAGCAGTATTCGTTCAAAGAGGAGCATGTGGATACCTTATTCCAATTGCTTCGAAAGAACAACAAGCTGCAATTGCCTGAGATCAGGAAGCCGGATGAAGCAGGGAAAGTGGATGACCCCAACTATTGTCGTTATCACAGATTCCTTGGACATCCTACCAAAAAGTGCTATGTCTTCAAAGACATCTTGCAGAATTTGGTGAATGCTAATGTACTCACCTTGAAGCCGGAGCAGAAGACCGTATCAACTAATATGATAGCGGTCCAATTCGGTGACCTCCCCCGGTGGTAACGGCGAACGGCTCCTTGCTCCTTCAGATAATTTGCAGGAGGCGAACCTTGGAAACGAAGAGGCTGATGCACCCGTGAGAGGTAACTCATTTCCATTAGTTGTAGTCTCTTCATTATTCTTTGGCACTTATATTCTTTTATGTCAGATTTCTCCATCGACGATTTTGACGAGGGAAGCCTGTTTGCGGACACTCCTATGATGCACTACATATATAGCTCACCTCAGATTGATGACCAGCTACCTGGAGACATGTTTCCTGAGTCCGCATTTGCTAACAATCCTGAGGATGGTTCCTTTGAAGGTATGTGCCTCCTGCTGAGTTGATTATAGGACTAGTCGACCTTGACTAATGCAGCTATAATGTAACGCCTCTGCGAATTCTGTTTTGAATTTGACAGGAGCTTTTGTTGAGAAAGACCATGTTGAGCCGGCTGTGCGACCAACTCCACCAGTCGATGCAGCTACAGTTGTTACATCTCCATCACCCCCAGTGACTCGAGGGGAAGGAGGTATAATTTAATTAGCTGAGCGATGCCGTTCATTTCCTCATTGAGGCTTTTGACGAACTTCTCTTCTTTGTGTAGGGCTTCCTTCTCAGCTTCATATCCTCGTTAAGGAGTTGTTATCAGGGGATGACCCTGAGAAGATCATCATCAGCGTAGAAGTCCGCTCTTATTTCTCCTCCCTGACTGTTATAATTGGCAAACTCCTCCACGACGGACTTTCTCTTCGCCAATTTAAGCCCTACCTCGATTCCAAGATAAACTTGATTAGGGACATAGGATGTCCGGATCTAGCGACGGCTATGGTTGATGACCTTGATCGCTTAGAGCGTGAGCTTCAGATGTTTCATGAGCTCCGGGATACAGGTGCCTCTTCATTCGTTGCTGCCGAGTTGGATGCTCGCTTACAGACATGGCGCAGTACTCGGATGGTTGCTGAGCTCGAGATTCAGGTGCAGCGGGACCGCATAGATCGAGTTGAGGCTGATTTCGCCACTAGATCTTCTTTCCTCGAGGAGCTTGATTCTCAGATAGATCAGCTCCGACGAGAACTCCGTGAGAAGGAAGACACAAAGATGCAGAATCAGCAAGCAAATGCTGCTTTATCTGATGAGCTGAAGTCCTTGAAGCAGAGACTGGCTGAGACAGAGGAGGATGCTGTGAGGACTTTAGCTGCGAACGAAGAGTCTGTTAGAGCTGAGTTGCAGGAGGAGCTTAGACGCTCTTATGACGAGAAGTTATCTGAATTCAGTCAGCAGATTCTTAGCCATGGGCTTGATGTATGATTTTATTTGCTGAAAACCTTGACATTTGATTCTCTTTAGTGGAATTGGTTTTTATCTTTATCTTTATTATGATTCCTCATCACGTTTGAAATGATTGACCATAATACTCATAGGATTTTTGGCAAACCCCCAGCCTTCAACGGGTTTGATTAGCCTTTACCGACTACCGTTTGAGTCGGGCTAGCATGCGGATTATCGGAATCCGTTCCGCATGTAACGTTGTGCTAAGGGAATGAACTCCCTTAGACTTCGTGCTATGATGTCGAATACATAGACTTCGCCATTGTTACGGGAATAGGCTACCCGGCGACACGTGTTAGGTGTTGACTTTAGGATTTTTTGGCTAACCCCCAGCCTTCAACGGGTTTGATTAGCCTTTACCGACTACCGTTTGAGTCGGGCTAGCATGCGGATTGTCGGAATCCGTTCCGCATGTAACGTTGTGCTAAGGGAATGAACTCCCTTAGACTTCGTGCTATGATGTCGAATACATAGACTTCGCCATTGTTACGGGAATAGGCTACCCGGCGACACGTGTTAGGTGTTGACTTTAGGATTTTTGGCTAACCCCCAGCCTTCAACGGGTTTGATTAGCCTTTACCGACTACCGTTTGAGTCGGGCTAGCATGCGGATTGTCGGAATCCGTTCCGCATGTAACGTTGTGCTAAGGGAATGAACTCCCTTAGACTTCGTGCTATGATGTCGAATACATAGACTTCGCCATTGTTACGGGAATAGGCTACCCGGCGACACGTGTTAGGTGTTGACTTTAGGATTTTTGGCTAACCCCCAGCCTTCAACGGGTTTGATTAGCCTTTACCGACTACCGTTTGAGTCGGGCTAGCATGCGGATTGTCTAACTCCGTTCGCATGTAACGTTGTGCTAAGAGAATGAATTCTCTTAGACTTCGTGCTATGATGTCGAATACATAGACTTCGCCATTGTTACGGGAATAGGCTACCCGGCAACACGTGTTAGGTGTTGACTTTATCCCTACTTAGGTTTCGGGATAAAATACCCCAGACTGGTCTTCTGGTGTCTTTTTCTACGGCGAAAGACTAAACCGGCGACGCGTGTTAGGCGTCGGCATATCCCTTCTTAGGATTCAGGATGACATTCCCCATGCGTGTAAGGCATGGATTTTGGTGTTATTAATGACGACCTGCCACAATGTTGAATATGTGGACGGGTGTTCTTTTTAACGGTTAAGAACTAACCGGCAGCGCAGGTTAAGCGCAGACTTATCCTTGCTTAGGTTTCAGGATAAAATACCCCAGAATCAGACTCTGGTGTCTTTTTGTGCGGAAAAAGACTAAACCGGCAGCGCGTGTTAGGCGCAGACTTATCCCTGCTTAGGATTCGGGATAAACTTCCTAGGATGAATCCTAGATTGATAGATTCTTAGAAAAGGTTGGTGCGGGAAAGGAAGAATTTTATATTCTATTTCCCGGTCTTCTTTTAGGGTGAAGGCGAACCCAACAGACAAGGAAGGAAGAATTTTATATTCTATTCCCTGATTCTGGAAAGGAAGAATTTTATATTCTATTTCCAGCGAAGAAGAAACTAGAAGTGGGGTGTCCACTCCGAGAATCTGGAAAATTTAGATAAACTTGCCTTTTATAGGATGAGTTATCTAAACTGAAAATGGGTTCTTCGTTTATCGAAGTGGAATTTTCAACTCCGGTTATAACCATGAACAAGGTTTAACCAAAGAGAAAAAGGGAAGGAGTTCTTTCGTTTATCGAAAAGGGACTCCGAACTGAAAGTGGACCTCTTGTTCATGGAGAGAATCAAGAGGGCCAGAAAAACATTTTTGGTGGACTCACTGTCAATTGAAATTGATCAGTGAGGGATTTTGGTGGTGACAATGATTTTGGGTTATCCTCTAGAATATTAAGTGTAATATTCTTCGAGGAACTTCCCGGTAAATGAGTTATCCTGAATGTACTAGGGATAGTACTTTTTCAGGAACTTCCCATTTATTGGCATTAATTGCCTGGCGCCCTCTTGAGTAATCAGGCGATATGCGCCGTTTGAATAGACTGTGTCTATTACAAACGGTCCTTCCCATTTGGGTTCGAATTTACCTTTCTTCTTGGAGGTGAGAATTATTGGTCGGCGAGCAGCGAGGACCAGATCTCCTTCCTTGAAGCTTCTCTGTCGGACTCTTTTGTTAAAAGCCCTTGACATCCTGGCTTGGTAAAACTCGATGTGTTGTTGAGCCTCCAAACGCTTTTCATCCAGCCTCTCGAGCTCTTCGAGACGCTTCTGATGTTGTTCCTCCGTCGTCATCTCCGTTGCGAGGGCGATCCGAAGGGACGGAATCTGAATTTCCAGCGGTAGCACAGCTTCACATCCGTATACCAGCGAATACGGGGTAGCTCCCGTAGGCGTGCGTATGGTGGTGCGATAAGCCCAGAGTGCTTCACCGAGTTTGTCATCCCAGTCTTGTTTATTGGTCTTTACGAGCTTGGACAGGATCTTAATGATCGTCTTGTTAAACGCTTCAGCTAATCCGTTCGTAGCGGGGGAGTAAGCTGTCTAATCCATTCGCGGCGGGGTAGTAAGCTGTCGACGAAACATCTTCGATTTTGAACTTGTCGCAGAATCTGACGAAGGCATTGCTTATGAACTGTGGACCGTTGTCATGAATGATCCTTCTTGGCACGCCGTGTCGGTAAATGACATGATGCTTGATGAAATTGATGACGTTGTTCGTCTTCACTTCTCTAAGCGGAATCGCTTCAGCCCACTTTGAGAAGTAATCTGTGATCGCGAGGATGAACCGATCACCTTTGACTGAAGGGGGAAAAATAGGACCAACAATGTCCATACCCCAAGTCTCGAACGGCCAAGACGTGGTTGACGTGTGCAACTGCTCTGGCGGTTGATGCATATAATTCGCATGTATCTGGCAAGCGTGGCATTCTCGTGCGTATTCGATTGCGTCACGAACCATCGTTGGCCAGAAATATCCCATCCTCCTGATGCGATCATACAGTTTAGGACCGGGCTGATGCGCACCACATTCTCCTTCGTGTGCTTCCTTAAGAACTTCATTTGCTTCTCTGTTCGAAAGACATCGGAGTAAAAGACCATCGTACCCTCTACGGTATAATGTATGGGTTTCGGTATTATAGAAGAATCTTGGAGCTCTTCGGCGGATTGATTCCTTTTCTTTTATTTCTTCTGGCAGAATACCATACTGGACGTAGTCAATAATGGGAAAACGCCAATCTCGGGACTCAGACCCAATTTGAGTTGA
>NC_033802.1:14344273-14412243 GCF_001876935.1 Asparagus officinalis | reverse complement strand
AGCGATGCTCTGGGTCGATCTCCTGTGCATGTCGAGGGCTGATCCCCAAAGTCCCGATGAGGTACTACCTCATCTTATCCCATTCTTCCTCTGATATCTTAATGATGTGGTGGGGATAGGGATACTCTAGCCCTACAGGAAGCACCATCTCCTCTTTAATCGGCTCTTTCCCCATCAAGTCGACCTACTATGGTGAACGAATGACCCTCCCTCATCATTAGGAGATCTAGCCTAGGCTCCCTCTTCTTTAGGAGCCTCGACTTACTCTTCTAAGGCCAACTCCTCCAGCAGGATGACATCGGTCTTGGCCATCTCAGTCGCCACCTGAGGTTCCTGCTCCTCATCTTCCCTCCGGGTCCACCTCATTCGTCTATAGATGAGGGAGGTAGCAGAATCCTCCTCGGCCGTCTTGTCCTCTATTGGAGGAATGTCCCGATGAAGACGCTTCATGGGCCTAGCAGATGGCCCCTCCTAGGGATCAGCCAAAGGAGCAGCCGGCACCATCGCTACTTCCGCTGTCCCTAAGATAAGGGCTGAAGCCCTCTCCTAGTTCTTGGTAGAAGGAGGCACTACTAATACATGGGCAATCTGCACGACCGAGTTGTCAAGCAAATGGTCAACTCGACGAGAGCTAGCGTACGCCTTAATATGGTCAAGCGCATCCCTCTCGGCCTCAAGCAACTCACCCTCCATGAGCACCTTCCTCCTTATTTCGGGCCAGTTGGAGCAGCTCAACTCCAAGTTGTCCCCCACAACCCAGTCGAATTTTTCCTTCCTGTCCTTGTGTGAGTCAGGAAGATCAGTGATGAGCCTAAACTTCCCCACCATTTGAAAATGATAGTAGGGTTCAATCTGGTTCACCTTCACAGCCACCAACCGGCCTAAGACCCACAAGAATGGCTTTATCACCAACTAGTGACAGATCACATGAACTCATGAACCCCACTAGGATGGTGAGGGCATTCGGCTTCATCTGCGCCAGTGATACCCCTAGCACCATGAACACTTGATGGAGGAAGGGCTACAGTGGCAGCTGCAGACCGCATTCCAAGTGTCTCAAGTACATGGGATCCCGGTCCGACCCAAGATCATAAACGGCCTTCGACCTCATTAGGGCCATCAGATCATACTCTAGAGGGATATCAAACCTCTTATGGATGTAGGCATATAAAATTGCTTATAGGTCCCCTAGCATAGCTCGGCACAAACCGACAAACCAACGAGGCGACGAGATCGACGAATCGCACAGAAGCGACGGAATGCATCCACCCGCGTGCAGAATCAAGCTAATGAGTTGAGGAATCAACGAGTCATCCAACCGAGAGCAGACTCGGAGGAATCACGATCGAATCAAGATCAATTTCGGACTCGAACTCAGAAGCGGATTTACTGCCAAATGAGGAATCCAACTTACTGCCAAATCAGATCAACCAATCAGAGTCTCAATCAACCGAATCACGGACAGAACCGGATCCAACGGAAAACGACTCGAAAAAGTCGGAAAACGCCGCCCGTGGGGGCTCGGCCAAAGCCGAGCCACCCCAAGGTGGCTCGGCCTTAGCCGAGCCACCTTGAGGTGGCTCGGTGGCCGAGCCACCTCAAGGTGGCTCGGCCAAGGCCGAGCCACCCGCGACCATCCACGTCAGAAAAGGCAGGATCTCGAGAGGAAGAAAGAACAGATCTGAGATCTACACGAGACTACACTCCAGATCTAAGCTTGGTCTTAGATCTCGAGATCTGAGCGATTATTCCCTTGGTGGATTAATCCCTCCCGGCTATTATTCCCTTCGTGGAATAATACCCGCATACTCGTGTAGATCCGACCGGATCTAGATCGCGCGGTGGTCCACGGATTAACCCCGGCGTTGGCAAAGAACCCACACAAGCAAGCAACCGCAAAACAGGAGCTTGCGATTTGTTCACAAGAGGAAAGTTGTAATTTTTATTTTTTTTTCTTTGATTTAGTTGTAACCGGATCTATAAAAGACCGGATCTTTGTAACCCAAGATGACAATCATATCAATGAAAAAGAAAACAGTTTTCCACGCGAACAATCTGGCGACCACAGTGGGAGCCGACGATCTCGCCAACGAGATCGATGCGTCGCAGCCGCGGATTGCAATCCGGGTCGTGGAGGAGGTCGAGTATGAGTTCGACCAAGCCAAGTTCGAGGAGTACGTGTCCTCGTCCGGCTCTATCTCCCCCCGCAAGTCCAAGAAGTTCTCCTCCGGGAGAAAAGCTCGTTGGTTTGAAGCTGCTCGGGAAGCCCACGAAGCTCTCAACCCAACTGACGCCGAAGTTGCGTCAAATGAAGTTCCACCGACCTCCAATCAGGTCAACCCAACTCCCGCCAACGCCTCTACTGTTCAGGGCGTTGTGACTCTCTCAAAGAGAGCCCGCCAGAGGCGTCGTCAACGCCTCGCGCGGCAATTCGCTAAGGCGATGGAGTCTACGGACGGATTCCGCTACCACCCGGAGTTGAAAAACAGAAGAGGCAAACAGCCTCAACCACCAATGAATGGCGACTCTTCCAAGCCGCCAAAGAAAGAATGGGGCATATTCAACATTGCGGCAGGTTGTTATTAATAACACCAAAATCCATGCCTTACACGCATGGGGAATGCCATCCTGAATCCTAAGAAAGGATATGCCGATGCCTAACACGCGTCGCCGGTTTAGTCTTTCGCCGCAGAAAAAGACACCAGAAGACCAGTCTGGGGTATTTTATCCCAAAACCTAAGTAGGGATAAAGTCAACACCTAACACGTGTTGCCGGGTAGCCTATTCCCGTAACAATGGCGAAGTCTATGTATTCGACATCATAGCACGAAGTCTAAGAGAATTCATTTTCTTAGCACAACGTTACATGCGAACGGAGTTAGACAATCCGCATGCTAGCCCGACTCAAACGGTAGTCGGTAAAGGCTAATCAAACCCGTTGAAGGCTGGGGGTTAGCCAAAAATCCTAAAGTCAACACCTAACACGTGTCGCCGGGTAGCCTATTCCCGTAACAATGGCGAAGTCTATGTATTCGACATCGTAGCACAAAGTCTAAGGGAGTTCATTCCCTTAGCACAACATTACATGCGGAACGGATTCCGACAATCCGCATGCTAGCCCGACTCAAACGGTAGTCGGTAAAGGCTAATCAAACCCGTTGGAGGCTGGGGGTTTGCCAAAAATCCTATGAGTATTATGGTCAATCATTTCAAATGGAATGAGGAATCATAATAAAGATACAAAGACAAAAATCAGGTCCACTAAAAAGATCAAAGGTCAAAACATTCAGCAAATAAAGTCAAACCAAGTGCAGATACAAGGAGACGACTCAAATCAGATCTAACAAACTGAAGGAAGCAATCGCAGCCTCAACAGCGGCAAGTTGCTCGACATGTTCCACTCGAACCCTCTCCTCTTCTTCCTTCTGAAGCTTGGTATAAGCAAGAATGGAGGCAGCATCGGCGGTTACGTCTTCTCGGCGCAACGTGTGAAGAATCTCCAGCTCTCCTCTATAAACATTTTGAACTCTAGTGCTCTCGAGCTCAAAATCTTTTAGAGTCCTCTCCCCTTGGACGGTCCTAATCCCTGTCCTCTCAGCAATGCTGTTATAAGCATCTATCTTACTCCGCAGACTACGTTGCCGTTCGTACAAGTTCGCAACGATGATTTCTTGCTCTGATATGCGTCTCACGCGGGCCTTACGCTCTCGCACCCTCTGAGTCTGAGCATCGATCATAAGTGGCGTGACCTCAGCATACGGGTCGAAGTCTATTAGGTCTTCCAAATGATATATAAGTTCCTCTAAGCAAGTCAACCTTATCTCACATCGTCCAGCTAGCCGGATGCCGCCTACACGCTGAATGTCTTTAAGACTATCTGTTATGAAAGGGAGCAAATCATAATCTCTTCTCCGCCCAGAACTAATGTCGGTGAGCGTCTGTTGTATAACATTCTCTACTTTTTGGAGGATGTCCTGCAAGGATTCGGAGACCTGGAAGACAGATTCTTGGTCGGACGTAATTGCAGCAATGGGATCCTCTTCACTCTCATCGTCAGATATTAGGATGACTTCGGGACTCACAATCCTCCTATTACGGGAATTCAACCGAGGAAGTGGACCAGTGGCCTGCCTGAAGGAAGCCGCTGGAGGAGAGTATGCTGTGGGAACTTCTTCCTCGCTAGGCTGCAAATGGGATCGACTCCTAGGAAGTCGAGATCGACGTGGAGGCATCGAAAACCTGCGATGAAAAAGCAGCAAGTCAGATACAGTCTAAAATAGTAATACACGAAATATAAAAGGGAAATTAAGAACTTGAACTAAAGTCCTATGAATAAATAGGATTTTATAGTTGAAGTCTAATTAAACCTACAAATTTCGTGCATGCTAAACAATGATTGTCATTTTGCGGTGAATTTTGGTGAAATACCCAAAATACCCCTCGTGCTCAAGGCTAAATTCAGGTCAAGGACACGTTTGATTTGGGGCCATGGTCATCATATTTGATCATCTAGTACTCCAGTCCACTTTTGCATAAAAGCCCCTACCAATTTCAGTCCACTTTTGCATAAAACCCCCCCAAAAATTCGGTCAAATTGCATGTGTTGCATAAAACCCCCAAATTTTGGTTCATACTCACAACCCATCATCCTTAGAATAAAAAGTTGTGATCTTGACATGTGGGTTCATGTTGCATCCCCATTACAAGCATAAAGTTACAATCTTTCTTAATAAAAAAAAAGAGGAAGAGAGTGGGGAAGGGGAACTTACCAAATCAAGAAGCTTTCCTTGAGATTGAAGATGATGAAACTCTAACTTGGGGGAGAAGATAATTTCGGCCAAGAGGAGTGCAAGAAAATCCGGAATTATAGATGAATTTGGGGAAGGAAACAATGGAAGAGAGAGTTTAAAAAAGGAAGAAAATCTCTCTTGAAAATATGGAAAGAAGAGGGAGCTTAAAAAAGGAAGAAAATCTCTCTTGAAAATATGGAAAGAAGAGGAAGTTTAAAAAAGGAAGAAATTCTCTTTTGAACATTTGGAAAGAGAGGAAATAACAAAAAGGAAAGTTCAACAGGGGAAACAAATTCAAAGAGGCAAAGGGGGGGGGGCCGGCCCTAGAGAGAGAAGAAGAAAAAATAAAAAAAATGAAGAAAAACCCTCTTTTATAGCCTTGAACCAGATCTGGCTGAACCAGACCAGACCAGGGTTGAACCAGACCAAGCCAAATTGAGCCAGAATGAGCCAGAATGAGCCAAATTGAGTCAGATTGAGCCTGGCTGGACCAGACCAGATCAGAATGAGCCAAATTGAGCCAGATTGAACCAGAATGAGCCAGTTTGAGCCAAATTGAACCAGTTTGAACCAAATTTGAACCAGAATTCAAATTGGAGCTGAATTAAACATTGGAACGACTTTTGATCAACCTACGGTTCATTCCTTCACCTATTTAACCCCTCTACCATATATTTGGAAGGGTCGGAGAGATTTTGAACCCAAATACTGCCTTTTTTGGCACATTTTTTGGGCCGGTTCAGATTATTCGAACCTAAAGAACACTCCGAAAAGTATACGAGTATAAACTGCTTCTTAATACTCCAATAAGGTATATGAGTATAAACTATTCCCTATTTTTGGTTTGAGAAGTTCCTGGAGAATATTGTTTATAAATATTCTTAAGGATAACTCAACCACACTACGCCGGACAACGCGTTGTACATAAAGACTCGACGCCACAATCGATGGTCAGCTAAAAATTAGAAATCAGGAATCGACTTCAAAGTTCAAAATTCCGACAAACGGTCAGACAATAAATGCAGCACCGGAACTCTTACAGACTTTCGACAAAGCACCGAAAAGCCTGGAGAATTGAAGGAGTCAAGAACAGAAGCCATTCCGAGGTCCCGTTATACCGACTGAAGGTAGGGACAATCATATCCAAAGTATCCCAGACTCTTCTATAAAAGAACGAGACTGAAATACTTTGGAGGGGGTATCTGTAGGCATATAAAATTGCTTATAGGTCCCCTAGCATAGCTCGGCACAAACCGACGAACCAACGAGGCGACGAGATCGACGAATCGCACAGAAGCGACGGAATGCATCCACCCGCGTGCAGAATCAAGCTAATGAGTTGAGGAATCAACGAGTCATCCAACCGAGAGCGGACTCGGACGAATCACGATCGAATCAAGATCAATTTCGGACTCGAACTCAGAAGCGGATTTACTGCCAAATCAGGAATCCAACTTACTGCCAAATCAGATCAACCAATCAGAGTCTCAATCAACCGAATCACGGACAGAACCGGAAACAACGGAAAACGACTCGAAAAAGTCGGAAAACACCGCCCGCGGGGGCTCGGCCAAAGCCGAGCCACCCCAAGGTGGCTCGGCCTCAGCCGAGCCACCTTGAGGTGGCTCGGCCAAAGCCGAGCCACCTTGGGGTGGCTCGGCCAAGGCCGAGCCACCCTAGGGTGGCTCGGTGGCCGAGCCAAGACCAGAAGACTTGCACATTCGGATCTGATCCTCGGCGACCATCCACGTCAGAAAAGGCAGGATCTCGAGAGGAAGAAAGAACAGATCTGAGATCTACACGAGACTACACTCCAGATCTAAGCTTGGTCTTAGATCTCGAGATCTGAGCGATTATTCCCTTGGTGGATTAATCCCTCCCGGCTATTATTCCCTTCGTGGAATAATACCCGCATAATCGTGTAGATCCGACCGGATCTAGATCGCGCGGTGGTCCACGGATTAACCCCGGCGTTGGCAAAGAACCCACACAAGCAAGCAACCGCAAAACAGGAGCTTGCGATTTGTTCACAAGAGGAAAGTTGTAATTTTTTATTTTTTTCTTTGATTTAGTTGTAACCGGATCTATAAAAGACCGGATCTTTGTAACCCAAGATGACAATCATATCAATGAAAAAGAAAATAGTTTTCCACGCGAACAATGGAGTGCCTTCATCTCTGCCTGGGTCACTTTAGAATAGAGCCTTGCCAGGGGATTTCGTCGATCAACAGGATCATATGCCATCAAAGATTGTAGAAATGATCGCTGTAGGAGATGAGCAGAAAAATTTTGAGTTTCTCTCAAGGGAATTTCAAAAGGCAATAACCGCCACCTTCATGGATGTGCTTTTATACATAAGAAGATGACTTTACAACTGTCAGAATTTGGACCGTTGGATCAAATTCTAGCCAACGGCCGATATTAATTATCAAAATTCAAAGTGGCATGTCAGACATCGAGGTGCAGCCCACTCACCTCGAATAGCTCATAATCTGCTAAGAAAAGCAGAGCTGTGATAGTTAAAAATAATGTGCAATAACGTCAGCCACGCTAATCTGAAGAGACTTTTCAGTTCCCTCATTTAATATACACTCACATCAGTCCAATGTGACTCTCATTTCACTCGGACCTAGCTAAAGCTGACTCCAAATGAAAGGGGCCAACTATTACGGTGTTCTCAATCGCCAAAGTGTAACCCTTTTGCCAGCAATGGACATGTGTACTTCTGTATGCAATGTACCAATCAAATTGGCAGCCAAAGACTAACAAGGATTCCAACTTAGCCGACTCACCAAGTCAACATTCCTTTATGTAGACTAGAATGGAGGAACTTGTCGGCCCTCTTATTGAAGACGACTCGAAACGAGCCCACTCAAAAAATTATTCAATGCCTCACGAGGATGACTCAAAAGTCGTTACTTCTCGGCGAAGCTAGAGGATGACTTCAGCCTCGAGCCTCTCCTGCTGACACAACGTCGACATCATATTTAATGCTTAGTAGATGCCATCATACCTCTAGCTCCGATAGCCTTCATGACTCATCAGACCACATCAGCACTGTCATGCCTCAGATCGCTTCACATTTAATACTGAGGTGATCTCTCCTCCACTCGTTAAGTGACTCGAGAAAAGTATATGCTGTCGTAGCATCCAGCCCATACTTCTTCACTGCCATGCTGTGCTCGGACGAAGTGTCCATTCTACCCTTTTGATACCATTATAAATAAAGGTACTATTTTAACATACAAGAGATTGAAAATCTGATCTTCTAAGATATATCTATAAATTATATTGTACACGTAAGAACTCTCACAGTTCTTCACTTTCCCCACTCAAGTTCACTAGCTGACTTGATCGTCGAGGAACTACAGGAGAACCAATCCCCGTCCTCTCACGAGTTGCTATATGTGCAGGCTTCAGTCACTTAACTCAGAAATAGATATTCGGGGAAGGAAGCGGCTCCTCATCAATCTCACCCTCATCCAACCATTTTGATTGACTATGTGATCATTTAACATTAACAATATACAAACTCTAATCACTATACTAGTACAAAACTGGTCATTCCAAACGGTTGGAACCGTTTGGAAAAATAGTGTCCTAAACAGTTATAACCGTTTGGACAAAAAAAGAACCGTTTGGGCTGAAGCTGTTAGGGCTGAGTCTGCCCCCAACGGAGGCCCAAACGGGTGTAACCGTTTGGACAATTGCCCAAACGGTTACAACCATTTGGACAATATCCCAAATGGATGTAACCGTTTGGGACTTTAGTAATGCCCAAACGGTTGTAACCGTTTGGGCATTATACTTGTCTAAATGGTTTCAACCATTTGGATAAGTCTCTAGCCAAACGGTTAAAATTGTTTGCCCTGTTAATTTTAATATTTTTTAATTCTAGTTATTTTATTTATCTACCTGATATACACATTTCACACAATAATTACAAATTATATCATAATGAAATCAAAAACATATACATACACAAATATGTCTCAAGCGGTTTAAAATATCCAACAATATATATTAATATACAATGATTACTCAATATCTCAAAATGAAAAACATCTAATATTATATATTTGTCTCTAATATCCAAAATGTCTCATACATTATGTTATGGTAATTTACCATCTAAAGAGAAGTATCAAGAGATTATCTGCATAAGATTAAAAAAGCAATGGTCTAAAACGACTTTAAAGCGAAGCCGAGGCCAAGCCTATCGGCCAGTCGAGCAGACGAGCCATCTGTCAAGCAAAATTTATCATGACCGACTCGAAGTACGGGACCGGTTGGTCCCTCACAATTAAGATGACTCCTCGAGTAGACGTCTCGATCAAACACTCGACCAAAGCTCACCCGACTATCGGGTCGGCAAGTCATAATGATGACTCATAGATCAACCTGCCTCGACTAAAGGGATAAGATCTGACCAAGCTCACTTCAGATGTCAATCAACATAACAACACTGATCAGTCCCATCGAGATCTCTGCTCTGACAAATCCCTTGCATAAGCCGTTTATTCTACTCACAAGTCACTTCTCTAGGATCGCCATGATGCTCTTCTGGGCTCGAATAACTTCCCCTCCAATCACCAGCCACCATCTAGAGGGGAAAGGACGACCGAATAGTGGGTCTATCCTCTACCTTACCTCATCTGTCAAATACAGGATACTAAGAGGAGGGCCTCTCTCCTGTATTCGAATGACTTCCCTTCCAATCGTCAGCCGACACCTGAAAGGAGAAGGATGACTCAACAGCCTATCTGCTCACCCTGGAACCACCCTCCTGTGCAAAAGAAAAGCCAAAATCTCAGAGGCAATGGACTATAAAAGGAGTTAAGAAGGGTAAGGGCAAGAGGCTGAACTCCATTTCTTTTAACATCTGAACTTTACTCCCCTTTTATTTTTGGCATAAAAAGAAATTCACCTCTTATAGAGGACCCCTTGTTAGGACCTCAATGGCCTGGAGACCTTCCAAAAAACTCACCTCAAGTTCTCCAGCTGACCTGACCGTCGGAGGTACCACGGGGGAAACTAGCCTCGTACTCCTGCGATTCTTACATGTGTAGGTTATTAGTCCACCCCGCGCGCTCAGAATCTGGCGTAAAGTCGGAGGAGGAGTCGGCCCCACCTTTTATCCTCCTAGCCTCCATCTTCAATGGAAGACCCTCATCGACTGTGTGTTCACAGACATCAATAGTTTAGCACCCACCGTGGGGCCTACTTTCTTCTCTGAGAAGAAAAGCCTAATTCTGAGTAGGGGCCTGATTCTGTCTATTCTTGAGAAAAGGTACTGGAATTGCACCACTCAAGCTAAATAAAGCTTGGAATCGCATCATTCAAGCTAAGGAGGATAATCCTATGGCTATGAGGAGCCAACATAGGCGTAGCCCTCGAGGGCTCCAACAGATTTCGGGGGAGTATTTGCCAAGTAGAACCCCGAAAGCCCTCCTAGAAAAGACACACCACTATGGTGTTTGTCTTGCTTAAGAATGAAGTGCAGGCTTCCTAACGCCACCACAGATAAAAACTCCACTGTCTGGACAGCCAAGAAGCCTGGGTTGGATCGCAAACAGAACCCTAAGAGTTACAATCAGATCCAGCATCGCTCAAGCTCCCATAAGCAACAACTCACACAAACAAGGAGCAGCGATGGAGTCTATGGTCGGCTCCTTGGACCATCACTACCTTCAAATGAGAGTCCTTCCTCACCCAAGGTGAGATTACAGGGAAAACTCGAGGGCTCACCAGCTGGTCTTTTCAAGAAGATTAACAGCCTCGACCCCTTACAAATGCTCAGAACCGCCAAAGTCGAAGTAAGAACTGGTGGTCGAAGCATGCGACTTACACTCCCTCTACAAGAAGGCTCCTCCATTTATAGGATGGTCCAATCGTCGCTATCCCTAGAAACCCCAAGGGGGAGTCATGATCCCATAAAATTCCGGGGAAAAAAGCTTCGGCGTATGGGGTTTCACCAATAAGAAGCCCCCATCACAAAAGTTGCCTAAGCCTTCTCCGTCGAGCAACATCTTCAAAAAGCTCAAACAACGGAATACTAGGCTTAACAGAGCAACTAACGGTGGAAAAGAAAGATCTATTGAAAATCCCCATGTCCACTGTCGACCAGCAAGGACCTCAGCAAAAACTCAAAATTCAGAAAGGTCCCTGGCTAATGAAATAACAAATATGCCAGCAACTCAACAATGTCCAAAGCCAAACAGCTCACCCTCGAGAGGAAGAACAACCCCGCTAATTCTGAGTGTTCCTCAGTTTGGCAACGAAGACATCTAATGAAGCAATAGCTCACTCTCATCAAAACTGTAATGTTCACAGGCGAAAAGAAATAGCCAAGGAAGCTCCGTCTCAGTGACCCTATCCCTAGCAGGAAGTCGTCTCCAAAATGCATCTGCACAAAGAAACAAGATTTCGTCATCACCTGAGCAATGAGTATAAGTGAACTGTACTCTGTTATGTATAAATTTCAAACAATCAATAAAAGTGTCAAATAAAAAGAAATACATCAAAGACCTAGTCATCTAGGCAACGACTCCTCAGTCGGTATTAAGACCTTGGTGCCTTCTCAGGGTAAAACTGAGGCACAACAAAACAACGACTCATCAGTTGGTCACAAGACCCTGGCGTCACCTAAGGACAGGCCCAAGATGCCACGATCCCTCGGTCAGTCACAAGGCCTTGGTGTTGCCTCAGGACAAGACTAAGGCGCAACGACTCCTCAGTTGGTATCAAGACCTTAGTGCCTTTGCAGGGTAAAACCAAGGCACAACGACTCCTTAGTCGGTCACAAGACCCTAGCGCCACCTTAGGACAGGCCCAAGATGCCACGACCCCTCAGTCAGTCACAAGACCCTGGCATCACATCAGGACAGGCCCAAGGCATAATGACTCCTCATTCGGTATCAAGACCTTAGTGCCTTATCAGAGTAAAACCAAGGCACAACGTATCCTCAGTCGGTCACAAGACCCTAGTGTTACCTCTGGATAGGCCTAAGGTGCCACGACCCCTCTGTCGATCATAAGGCCCTGGCACCGCCTCAGGACAGGCCCATGGCATAACGACTCCTCAATCGGTATCAAGACCTTAGTGCCTTCTCAGGATAAAACCAAGGTATAACGACTCCTCAGTCGGTATAAAGACCTTGGCTCTTCTTAAAGGTAAGCCTAAGGCAAAACATATTGTTCGTTTCCTTCTGCTCTCATCGTCCGTAGTGGTCAAGACCTTGGTACCTTCTCAGGATAAAACCAAGACACAACGACTTCTCAGTCGGAACAAAGCCCTTGGCTCTTCCTAAAGAATAAGTCCAAGGCAAAATGACTTCTCAGTTGAAACAAAGCCGTTGGCTCTTCCTAAAAAATAAGTCTAAGGCAAAATGACTTCTCAGTCGGAAAAAAGCCCTTGGCTCTTTATCTAGAAATCAACCAAGGCACAACGACTCCTCAGTCGGCACAAAGCCCTTGACTCTTCTTAAAGGTAAGCCCAAGGCATAACATATGGTTCGATTCCTTCTGCTCTCATCGTCTATAGTGGTCAAGACCTTGGTACCTTCTCAGGATAAAACTAAGTCACAATGACTCCTCAGTCGGCACAAAGCCCTTGGCTCTTCTTAAAGGTAAGCCCAAGGCACAACATATGGTTCGATTCCTTCTGCTCTCCTCGTGCATAGTGGTCAAGACCATGGTACCTTCTCAGGGTAAAACTAAGGCACAACGACTTCTCAATCAGAACAAAACCCTTGGCTCTTCCTAAATAATAGGTCCAAGGCAAAATGACTTCTCAGTCAGAACAAACCCCTTGGATCTACCTAAAGAATAAGTCCAAGAAAAAACGACTTCTCAGTCAGAAGAAAGCCCTTGGCTCTTTATCTAGGAATCAACCAAGGCACAACGACTTCCTAGTCGGTTCTGAAGGACTTGGCTCCTCATCAAGAGTACCCTAAAGTACAAAGAAGTCACAAGTCGGCAATCAAATCTATGGTTCCCCACCCAAACAAAACAAAGATGTCGCCACTTATCCCGCATATGATATCTAATCTACAAGGACCAACACTCTTCTCAAAAAGAAAAATGGAGCCACGACATGACCAACTATTCTATCAAGCATTTGTAGTTCTCAGAAGCTGAAGACAGAAGAAATCGTTTCTCATTCAGAAAGGAGTTTTGTACATTTTTTACCAAAAGGCCTAACACGGCTTACAAAAAAAACTTCTCCTAAGGCTCAGAACCACTGTCCCCAGAGTCCTTCCTCATTTTCTTCAAATGCCTCTTGGAAGAACTCGGCTCCTCTGAGTCAGCCCCTCTTTTAGAAACCTCAATTGGTGGAGGAAGGATTATCACTTTAAAGTCCGAGGAAGATGAGGAGGACCCTCCTATCTCTGGGAATTCCTCTCCGTCCAGAGCTCTAGACTCCTAAAAACTAAGGTGATGCCGGAGCTTCTCAAGATCTCCAGCCTCGAGATCACTAAGAGCCCTCGGTTCCAATACGCTCTCCTGCACTTCAGGCCAACCTGAGCAGGATAGTATTTTTTTAGTGCCGAAAACCCAGACGAAGAACTTCTTCCTTTCTTCATTCAACTTAGGGAAATCAGTGTCGAAGCAGAAATCACCCCGACATTAGAAAAGATAGTGCGGGTCTCCCTCAGCAGACCCCACACTAACCACGTGCCCAAGCAAACTAATGCCGGGCCCCACTCCCGCCTTAGAGCAAGCGTCTATGAACGCCATCAAAATATAAATGGCGTGTGGGTGAAATTGGTAGAGGGAAACCCCCAAAGCCGCAAACACCTCCCTGACAAAGGGATGCAATGGCAGGGGGGGGCAGATGTGCTAGATAGAGAGGCACCCGATGCTCCCCATGCATATGCACCAGAGTAAGGTTGTCCGGTACCCCCACGGTCATCATCACACGAGAAATATCATACTTATCATGCAACCAGTTTGCCTAATCCAAAGTCATCCTCGACCTAGACAGATACAGGACCCTGAGTTTCCTCTCATGGTCATTCTGAGGAAAAGCCATGATAAAAATCTCTTAGGAGGAAGGAAGAATTAACAAGGAGAAATATTCCTGATTTAGAGTGTTCCTTCAAAACAGCGCCGAGATTTATTTATAAGCCTCCGAAGGAGCATGCGGGAGAATTCAAGAGGCGCAATCCTGGAGTAAATGAGAAAGATCCATTTTGGAAATCGAAAATGAATCATTCAAAAAGGCCAACCAGCGCTCATAGCTTACGCCAACCAATTAACAAGTAAAGGCGTCATTCACTCTACCCATGACGCCTCGTTTCCTTTGAAAAAAGCGGTTCCCAATACCAACATCATTAACCCACAGAAGATTGGCGGTTAGCAAGTTCTACGCCACGTCTCCAGCCATGATCAACTAGCTAAAAAATCTCAACATTGAGCAAACTCATATCTATTTCATTTGGACCCGACTAAAGTCAGCTCCAAATGAAAGGGGCCAACTGTTATGGTAATTTACCATCTAAAGAGAAGTATCAAGAGATTATCTAAATAAGCTTAAAAAAGCCATGGTCCAAAATAGCTTTATAGCGTAGCTGAGGCCAAGCTTATCGGCCAGTCGAGCAGATGAGCCATCTATCGACCAAGAGTCATTATGACCGACTCGAAGTGCGGGACCAGTCGGTCCCTCACAATTAAGACAACTCCTCGAGTAGACGTCTCGACCATACGCTCGACCAAAGCTCACTCGACTATCGGGTTGGCAAGTCATAATGATGGCTCACAGATCAACCTGTCTTGACTAAAAGGATAAGATCCAACCAAGCTCACTTCAGATATCAATCAACACAACAACATTGATCAGTCCAATCGAGATCTCTACTCTGACAAATCCCCTGCATAAGCCGCTTATTCTACTCACAAGTCACTTCTCTGGGATCGGCATGATACTTTTTTGGGCTCGAATAACTTTCCCTCCAATCACCAGCTGCCATCTGGAGGGGGAAGGACAACCGAACAATGGGCCTATCCTCTGCCCTACCTCATCTGTTAAATCCAGGATACTAAGAGGAGGGCCTCTCTCCTGTATTCGAATGACTTCCCTTCTAATCGCCAGCCAACACCTGGAAGGAGAAGGATGACTCAACAGCCTATCTGCTCACCCTGCAACCACCCTCCTGTGCAAAAGAAAATCCAAAATCTCAGAGGCAATGGACTATAGAAGGAGGTAAGAAGGGTAATGGCAAGAGGCTGAACTCCATTTCTTTTAACATCTGAACTTTACTCCCCTTTTATTTTTGGCATAAAAAGAAATTCACCTCTTATAGAGGACCCCTTGTTAGGACCTCAATAGCCCGAGGACCTTCCAAATGACCCCTCTCAAGCTCTCCAGCTGACTGGACCGTCAGAGGTACCACCGGAGAAACTAGCCCCGTACTCCTGTGATTCTTGCATGTGCAGGTTATCAGTCCACCCCGCGCGCTTAGAATCAGGCGTAAAGTTGGAGGAGGAGTCGGTCCCACCTTTTATCCTCCTAGCCTCCATCATCAACGGAAGACCCTCATCGACTGTGTGTTCACGAACATCAACACATTCAAAATATAAGATAAGAGTTGCTGATACATCCAGTCAAGGAACAGAAGAAATTCCTTAAAGAATGTCCTCTTAGGACAAGCCTAAACGCCTCAAGTCTACAAATATCCTAGTAAAATTCTCCTGTGACAAACCTTGAGCACTGGAAGTAGAAGTGTTAGCAGTCGAAGCAAGACGAGCAGAATGTGGTATATCGGCAACGGGCTGAGAAATTGGAGCATGACGAGTAAAAGTTGGTGGATCACTAGGAGTGGGATCAGGACGAGTAGCCTGAGAATTAACCTATAAAGTAATAGCAATGTATGAGTGTATACATGTCTGAGTGTTAAGTCAATGTGTATGTTTATGTGTGTACAAGTATTAGATGTATGTATATTTGTGTATGTCAGTGTACATGTGTATGCAAGAGTGAGTGTATATTAGCATATATACCATATTGTTATTAATCCAATGTATCTAAGATCTAAGCTCCTCCCTGTGACTATCCATCTCTTCTACCCAAGCTCTAAGATCAGCCACCTCGCGATGTAGATCCTGATTAGAAGTGTCAATTTTCGGTATGGAGGACGCCATCAAGTAAGTCCGAGTGGCACCAATGCCCATGGCTCTTTCATAACCACCATGAACATGTAGGGAATCTAACATCTGAGTGAAATAAAGTGCATCGTCCTCTGTGGTCGAATCGACCCCTGATAATGTTACCTCCTCAATGACTCGATTTTACATGATACAAAGTAGTCAACTGTAAGACGACAATGCAAAAGTAGAGAGAATTGAAGAATTGTTTGTCTCGTGAACATGTTTTGCGCGTTTGGAACTTATGAAGTTGTCTTAAGAGGAGATTTATTAAATGTTTTGTTTATCATTCAATAATTAGTTAGAGATGCTCTATCAACAAAATTAAAGAATAGTTTCCAAGTAATCTAACACCTAACACCGAAGATTAAATATTGTCTAACTTAATTGCTGATAATCACATGTTATTACAATTTTATACCCTCATTATCTATTTTTAATGAATAAATATACCACTAATAATTATTTTTATCTTTAATTGCAGGTTAATGAAGAATAAAGCCAAAGATCTCTTCTCTCAACAAAAACCCATGAATTAAATGAAGAACACAAGCAAGAGCCAAAAACCCCAAGCCCATAATCAAGCCAAGTAGCCTGTAGAAGCTGGAGAAAATAAAAAAATCAAATATGAAAAAAAATTGTATTCAAGATAGTTGGCCGTAAAGAAACGACGATATCTCTCAATCCGGAAGGCGGAATTTAACATATAATATATGAAAATCGCCTATCTCGACGACATAAAGCCATCCGTTAAGGCAGAAATTTGATAGAACATTAATGCTAGCATCAATGTGGGCATCGATGCGGGCATCGATGTCAGCATCGATACTGGCATCGATACTGACAGTTCTGTTACGAATTAAGGGCTGATTTTTTATGGTTTTGGATAAGATTTCAATCCAAGGGCTCATATTCATTGATGGTTACTATAAATAGGGGTAGAGAGTGAGGGGTTGATGGTGTGAAAATTTTTATAACTCTATTTGGGGAGGAGAACTACTCTTAATTGAGAAGGCCTTCCAAATTTGTAACTTTTGTTACAATTAATAAAATAATTTTTTCACCACTTCAAATCTTCTTCTCTTTGTTGGATGATGGTGATGGAGATGAAGAAAAGTTTGAAGGTTTACATTTCTTTTATTTTTCTCTTTTATTTCTTTTTAGTAATTTCTTTATTATTTCTTATTAGTTAGATTTACATTCATGCTTGTAGTGTAGATTTATTTTCTTATCTTTTTATTTCTTTTTTACACTTTAATTTGTAGAGTAGATTTATTTCTTGTTCATTGTTTAGATTTTTCTTATCTTTTTATTTTCGTAATTAGTTCTTTTTCTTCTTGCTTTTATTTCTTAAGATGTGAAATTAATTCTTGTAGGAATCTTAGAATTGTATGAAAACTAGTCTAATTTCCTTTATATTATGCAAATTATTCTCTTGCACCTAAAATGATCATGTTTAGGATAATCAACTAGAGAACTTGTTGTACTTATGAATTCTAGGATTACTATTTGTACGAGTAACTAATAATATTTTTTTATAAAAAATAATTTTTCATATGAGAATTTATATATATTCGTATATTTTAAGGAGGATATAATTAGAAATTATTTGATTATTTTTATTTTTACTTAAGTGGGAATATTAATTCCTTATTAAATGGTTAGGAAAGATAATTACCACATAAAGTAGGAATTGATAAGAAGTGAGAATAATAATTCTAGCATCTAAAGACACATCGTGTTTGGTAGGCATGAATAAAGAGTTGGAATTACATTTCTTTCCTACTCATTCCCGTGTACCAAACGAGACATTAGATCTTTTAATTTTAACCTTTTATATAAAAATATTAAAAAATGTGTGTTTCTTAATAAATCTTTTTATTAATTTTTTTGTGTAAAAAAATCTCAAAAATTCTTAATTAATGCATGAAAGTTTGAACTAGGGATAAAACCAACCACTTATTCATGTTATATCTGTATTTAAACAAGGAGAAATGGTTAATCCAAATTCACACGTTCTTCAAGACATGTGTAAATCTACTATGAATGCAATCCCATGTTGCACTAAACTGCATAAAGTTAGTGGTGCTAGTTATAATCTTAGACCACACTTCATAAATATGTTTTCTAAGTTTTTAGAAAATGAATTTTAAGATGTCTAAGTTTTTATATCCAAGTTTGTAGTGTTTATACTATGATGAAAATCAAAGAGTTATTCAAGAACACGATTAAGCTCAGATTTATCCTTTGTGCTCACTAATATAAAGCTAAGAAATAGCTCTATAGCTTGCTTATAAATTCTATCTCCACATGGAATGAATTAGCTACCTTTTTTTTTGAAGAAAATTTTCTCAATTTATAAAACTGTATAGCTTAGAAATAGCATTTAGAGTTTTAAGATAATACTATGCTAGCTATTCTAGAATTTAATAGTTTGAGAATCTTCTTATCTAATGTCCTCATTATAGTCTAGAAGAATGGCAATTATGCCAAATCATCTATGAAAGACTGGATTATTCTTTAAAGATATCTTTAGAATATATGTTTTAAGGAGATTTAATGAAAAAAAATGCTGATAAACGTAATAAATTTTTAGAAAATTTTTATGAGAAAATCATGTAGTGGGAATATTATGATCAAAGAGTTCCACACCCTTTGAAGCTACATTGGTTAGAAGCCTCATGAACCAAAAATTGAGTTTCAGCTTAAATCAATGAGGTTACTTCCCTAGGATATCATAATTGCATATATCTAGCCCACGTTCCAGAGAAATATCCTCTCTTAGGAAATAACCTACCACTAGGTTAGGTGAACACTGCATTCCAGCATGTGAACACTGCATTCCAACGTCCCAAGAATAATCTATTTTCTTGAATCTATAATCTGGGTTTGAGAAATCATCCAAAAGTTTTTTAGAATCAGGAAAATTATTCAAAAATTAAAATTTCACTTCCACTTTGACCCTATAATTTTCTAAAGGATACATAGTTTCATTCAACATACTGAACAATTTTCAACAATCTAATCTGCCATATCCAAACCAGTCTCCTCATCATCAACCGATGAATCCTATTTCTCTAAGTTCAGATCATGAGAAATGTTTTAATATCAGGTCAAGCCTCATTGAACCTCAACAAGGAGGTGTGATCGCGTTCCTACACGAGAAAGCGGTTGTATTTGCTTAGGGATCTGAAGACATGTCAAAAATTCCCCTCGAAGTACCGAGCCATGACCTTTCAGTCAACCGACACATCAAGCCGATTTGAAAAAAATAAATGGCATCTTGGCCTCGAGAGACAAAAAGCGGCTGCGGATGAAGTCCACCAACTACTAAAAGCCTGCTTCATCAAAGAAATGTAGCTGGAGTAGCTTTTCAAGGTGGTGCTAGTGAAGAAGTCCCTTGGCAAGTGGAGGATATGTGTGGACTTCATAGATTTGAACAAAGCTTGCCCAAAGGATAACTACCTCCTCCTAAGGATTGATCAGCTAGTAGATGAGAGTGCGGATCATGAACTGCTTAGCTTTATGTATGTCTTCTCTAGCTATAACCAGATCCTTATGGTGAAGCGTGATTAAGAGAAGGCCTCATTCATTATAGATCAGGGGACCTATTGCTACAAAGTGATGCCTTTCGATTTTAAGAATGCAAGCGCCACCTACCAGAGGTTGGTCAACAAGATTTTCAAGCGCAAGATTTGCCACAATGTGGAAGCCTACATAGATAACATCCTTATAAAGTCAAAGCAGGCCTCGTCTCATGCGTCGGATCTTGAAGAGATATTCTCTGCCCTCCAGCACTACCGCATGAAGCTCAACCTGGCCAAATGTAATTTTGGAGTGCAATTAGGCAACTTCTTCAGGTTCATGATTACTCAACGAGGCATTGAAATCAACACCGAGAAGATAACCACCATAGAGCAGCTACCTGAACCCCACACATTAAAGGACATCCAGAGGTTAAATGGCAAGATAGCAGTGTTAGGTTGCTTACTTTCAAAATTTACTGAGAGAAGCCTCCCATTCTTCAAAACTTTAAGAGGGAGCATAGAGCCAAAGGAAGGCATGGGCTGGATGGCCAAGTGCAGTTAGGCCTTTAAGATATTTGAACACCAAGCCATTGTTGAGCTGACCCAAGATTTAGGAGACCCTATATCTCTACTTGGCCATCTCCTAGAAGCCATGAGCTTTGTCCTGATCTGGGAAGAGCATAATGAGCAGAAGCCAATATACTATGTTAGCAGAATCTTTAAGGTGGTAGAACTCAACTATAGCTTCATTAGGAAAGCTGTCTTCATTCTCATTACTACATCTAGAGGGCTTCACCCCTACCTTCAGGCGCATACCATAATGGTGCAGACGGACTTGCCTTTGAAAAAAGCACTTGGCAGTCCAACCACTTCAAGAAGGATGATCAACTAGTCAGTCAAGCTCAGTGAATATGATGTGCAATTTGAGCCCAGGATGACCATAAAGGTTCAAGCTAAGGCTAAATTCTTGTAGAGTTGACTACAGTAGATGATATAGCATGTCCCCTCATACCGACCCCCCTACCAAAGCCTTCGACATCGAAGACATCCAAGACGCCTACTTCTCACAAGGGCTACATCCTATAGGTGGATGAATCCTTCGGAGAAGGAGGTAGTGGAGTTGGAGTAGTCCTATGTAGCTTTAATGGGTCAATGCATGAACACTCTGTTGATTTTGATTTCTCTGCCTCGAACAACGAGGCCGAGTATGAAGCCCTCTTGGTGGGACTTCGAGCCGCCTTAGCAGTCAAGACAGAGCTTATCTATATACTAGCAGACTCCTAATTTATTGTCTACCAATTGTGGGGAGATTGTGCAGCCAATGATTCAGAATGATTTTATACTGGAAGGCGGATAAAGAGCTCTTAGGAATCTTCAAAGACTTTAGGATCACCTAAGACCCCTGTACCCTTAACACTCGTGAGAACGCCTTATCCAAGCTCGGGTTGTCCAGCTTAGGAAATAATTTAGGACCTGTGCACATGATCACCCTCAAGCACCCTAGCGTCATGGAGACTTTTGACCCAGTCATGCTAACTGAGACTTTTGTAAAACCTTATTGAATGGATCCACTCATTCAGTACCTAACAGGGGGGGGACCTCACTAGAGAATGCCACTGAAGCGATGAGTTTACAGAGGAATGCTCAAAGATATCTTATGCTTGATAACCAGCTTTATTGAATGTCATACTCCAACAATAGTGTGGGGCTCTACCTCTGATGTCTCCAGCCGGCAGAGACCAGATATGTTTTGAGAGAGATCCATGAAGGGACTTGCGAGTATCACCCAGGAGCTAGAATTCTACTAAAAAAGTAATCCCCCAAGAATACTATTGGCCCACCTTCTTAGTCGATTCTAAGATACTCATTTTCCAATGAAAGAAGTGTTAATTATTCTCAAACGTGGCACGAACTTTAGCCACTGAACACACCCCCATTATAAGCCTGCTTCCATTTGTTTAGTGGGGATTAGAATTGTTTGGGCCTCTCTCAAATTCTTGATTATTACCATTGATTACTTCACCAAATGGATTAAATCCGATCATTGGCTAAAATTAGCGAGAGCACTATCAATTCTATGTGCAGATCCATTGTCTGTAGATTCTGTGTTCCCATCTCTTTCATCACTGATAATGACACTCAGTTCGACAGTAGAGGCTTTCAAAGTTTTTGTGAGGAATGGAAGTTACAGCTTAAGTTCATCACATGGCACACCCAAAATGTAATAGATTTATAGAATCCATGAACAAATGCATACTCCAAGCTTTGAAGAAGAAGGTGGACAATATGGTTGGGAATTGGGTCGAAGAGCTGCTTGGAATTCTGAGGTCTTACCATACCACTCATAAAAGTTCTACCAAAGAGACGTCCTTCAAGCTAGCATATGGAGCCGAGGTAGTTGCCCTAGTAGAAGTCATCATGCCAACAATCAGACTGTAGCATTTCAATGAAGACTTGTATTCCACAAGGCTTCGAGTTGGACTCAACCTCATTGATGAAGTTAGAGAGGAATCTCTCCGATATCATGTCCTTAGTCAATAGCGCATCGCCCGACACTAAAACAACAAAGTCCGGCCCTAGAGATTCAATGTTGGCAATCTCATTCTTCGTAGTGTCATTTTTAACAGAAACACCAAGCGCGGCAAGTTGGGCCACCAATTGGGAAGGACCTTACAATGATCATCAAGGGAGTGCATACCGGCACTTATCGACTGAGAGGCTCCTATAGAAGGATTTTACAGGAATATAGAGTATCTCAAAAAACACTTTCAATAATTTTAATTGTAAGACTGACACGTGATATAAAATCTTTTGGGTTTTAACGATCTTATTACACTATGATTTTGTAGTGCTATAGTCTTCGAAGAGGCTCGAAGCCGAGTCATCCCTGACGCGGTTGACTCCAACTCTAAGACCTTGGTACCCATACAGGATAAAGCCAAGGCACGTACTTAAAAACCTTGGTGTCATTACGAGTAAAATCAAGACATGAAGCTAAGTCTTCCCTGACGTAGTTGACTCCAACTCTAAGACCTTGATACATATTCGGGATAAAGCCAATGCACGTACCTAAAGACCTTGGTGTCATTAGAAATAAAACCAAGGTAGGAAGCCGAGTTATCCTTGATGCGGTCAACTCCGACTCTAAGACCGTGGTGCATATTCGGGATAAAGCCAAGGCATGTACCTAAAGACCTTGGTGTAATTTCGAGTAAAACCAAGGCACGAAGTTGAGTCATCCCTGAGGCGATCGACTCCGATTCTAAGACCTTGGTACCCATTTGGGATAACCCAAGGCATGTACCTAAAGAGATTGATGTCATTATGCCAAGGCATGTATCTAAAGAGATTGATGTCATTATGCCAAGGCATGTATCTAAAGAGATTGATGTCATTACGAGTAAAACCAAGACAGGAAGTCAAGTTGTCCCTGACACGGCTGACTCCAACCCAAAAGATCTTAGGACACATTCAGGATAAAACTAAGGCACACTATTAACTCAATCGACTCTAACTTATAAGACCTTAGTATCCTCTTGAGTAAAACACAAGGCATGAAGCCGACACATCTTAGTTACAAATCTCAATGCGAGATAGATTACAGATGAATGCAACAAATAAGAAAGGTGCGCAGATCGAGTAGGCAAAAATAATCTTTATTCATAACGCAAATATGTACAATAGTATTTACATCAGGAGAATGCCAAAAAAATAAAATAAAAAGATACATAGATCTCTCAAGGGACTTGACTCAGATCAGGAGTACGACCGAGGACCAGGACACTAGACTTAGAAGCTAGAGTCAGTCGGGGAGAAGCAGTGGTAGTAAGAGATAGCTGGCAAATTGACTCGAGGTTGGACACAACCTCTTTGTCTTGATCATCCCTAGGTTGACTAGCCTAGCTGTCTCGAGCGGAGCCTTATTCCAAATCATCACCTCCCTTATCCCCGTTGTCTACATCTAATACTAGCCCACCTTACTTCCTCTTTATCTCCTTGAGGGTGTCGAGGCAATTGGCAACTCGAGAGGTGTAGTAGAAGCGGTTAGGGTCGGGTTTAGACTCACAACGAACTTGTGCCGGAAGATAATCGAAGCCATTTTTGCAAGGCAGAGCCACCTCTATCTTGCCTAAAGTGCCATGTGATATTTCTCCACAACTTCCACCCGGTAGGCCTTAGATTTGAGATGGTTGAGGTGACCCTGTAGTGCCTACAACTAAGTGAGAGACGACTATTATTGTCTCTCAGCCTCTAGTGTCATTGGACAATCTCCTTCTTCAGCTTCTTGTGGGCATCCACCTTCTCCCTTAGTTAGTTGAGCCCACTCAAATGCGTCCTTGCTCTCTCTCCTTTCGACCATGAGCTCATCCTCGTAGTACTTCACTCGGCATCCTACTCATGGATCTTATGCTGGAGATGACTAATGTCTTCCTTGAGTTTGTCAATCATGGCTGACTTTTTTTTGTTATACGCCTTGAGCCCCTCAAGCATCTTCTCCTGTATCTCCAACTCTTAGCGCCATTTGCCATCGTTTCGCCTCTAAGGTACTGGCTTGGCCTCCATTGTAGTAGCCTTCTTCTTGGCCTCTTCCCGAGCCGCCCTATTAGACTCCAACACCACTCGGAATTTGATGTGAAGGCCTCACTCATGCTCGAGCTGAGAGAATAGCTCTTGATCGACTAGAGCCCTCCGTGGCAGATAGCCTTTGAAGGCTTGTTGGAGGCCAACATCAGGCATCCCCGAGAGGATTTCATCATCTTCAGGGAGGTAGAACTGCTCCAGAGCATGAAACTGGGTGATTCTTCGACACTCCAAGACTAAGTCCCTCTTGTCGATATGTCACCTAAGAATAAATCTGAACTCCTCATATGGTTCCATGTCGTACTAAGGACCATCACTAGATGACCCTATCATCATCATCCTCAGCTCCTGCATGCATTTGACTCGAGCTCATCAATACAGTAAGGGAAGGGCCACCTAAGGCACCCCTCTAGAGCTAGAGGTGCATCGGCCGTTACCGACTCCTCAGCCTGTTCCTTTCCCTATCTATGGGCTGACTCAGTTGGAGGAGGCTATGTCGTCTCCTCCTTGGCCGGGCCTTAGACTTAATAGGATCGGCTGCCTCTTTTCTCGCCCTCAAGCCAAAACGACTTTGGATGGATCAATTGGAAGGATGACTGGAGCAAAAGGGTGATGTTGACCAACTTCTTAGACTGGGATAGGAGAGATTGCCTTTGCTAATGTCCCCGCACTAGCCTGAGTCGGCTTGGCACTCCCAGGCGGACCCCGGTCGCTCACCTTCTGTAGCATTCTCCTCTTCTTCTTAGACCTCTCGGCCTAAGCAATACTAGCACTCAGCCCCGATAGCCAAGCTACAATCTTGGCATCATTCGCTACCACCTCCTTGGCGTCCATAGGGGCCAACTCAAACCTCAGGAACTTTTGGGGCCAAACTAATGACCCCGACTACGTCTTGTCTAACTCCTTCAGTAGTAGAACCAGGACCACTCTTCAGATGTTGTCTTCTTCTGTTAGCAAGATTCTAGAGATGTCGATCGCTTGCAGTATCATCGGCTCAAACTGGTTCTAGATCCTTGAAGACCTAACATAGGCTTAAATCCTCTCGAACCCTTGTTTTTCCTCAGCCATGAGCAAACTCAGTTTTAGCAGATCTTTCTTGATCAAGGGCTAGGCTGAGCAAGATAAGATGGGGTCGCCCCCAAAGACCCACATGATTTTTTCCTTCTAATCCTTGTTTGAGTCGAGGGCGTTCGAGACGACTTTGAAGCCACCCAAGTTCTGAAAGTAGTAGTACCCCTCCTTCTTCCCCGTCTTGACGCTAAGAAGGTGGCCGAGTATGCTCAGAGTTGAGTCAACTCTAACTGATGGCAGATTACCACAAACCTCACTAATGTGGCAATGGAGTTTGGATTAATTTGCGAGGGAGTCACCCCCAAAGCCTTGAAGACATGGCAAACGGGTGGAGCGGTAGTCAGAGTCCATACTCTAAGTGTCTCAGGTAGATCAGAATCATCATGCCACTATGATTATACAGAGCTTGAGTCATCTATAGCGTTGAGAAGGTGAAAGCTTGGGGAGATCATAGCGGTCTTTATAGGCCTTGAACTCCATTGCACAGAGCTTCAAGCAGAATTTCCTAAGGAGGTTAATTCTCATCTCATTATGGCTGACAGTGGAAGCCATCAGAGATCGTCATAGTGTTGGTAGGAAATTGCTTGAAGTAAATAGCTAGGGTTCAGAATTCAAAGTTCAAAGAGTTTGTAAATAAAGCCTATCTACAGAAATGAGATATATGTAGGCTCAAATAGGGACACATGTCGAGATCGAAACGGTCGACTTGGTCAGAGACAAATGATTAAGATCGACCTTAGAAGTCAAAACAAATCGAATAGGAACTGAAGCATTATCCTTCAGTTGACACACCAAACCAGGTTAGGAAATGAGGCAACGATGGTACACGATCTCCAGTGACGTTAGAAGATCACATCAATAATGACCTGTCGCTTTCTTCATAAATGTTCCTCGAGTATCGCTAACCATCAACAGTTCAAATTTCACTCGGACTCGGCCAACCAAGTTCGAATGTAAGGGGACACTATTTTAGCATGCAAATATTTAAGTGTTGATCCCTATTGTGAAGCCGACACGTGTCCCACCTGTGCCTAATCAGTTGTATTCAAAGAGGGATGAATTTAGCAACTCCAATGGTCGACTTAACAGGCTGACAAATTGTTAGGCTGACTAAAAAGGTGGTACTTGTCTGTGACAAATTGTTAAGTATGATTTCTGAAATTCGAGGACGAAATTCTTTTAAGGGGGGAAGAATGTAAAACCCTAAAAATTTGAATATTTTGTAATAAATAATAAATATATTGCATTATGAAAAAAAATATTTATTAATATTTTAGTATGCTAGGAATTGATTTGAGATCAATTCAATGTATATATGCGAATATAGAAGTGATATCATGCACACGTGCACGGGCCTGAATCTGGGAAAAACGACTAGTTAAAATGATATGTATTTTACACACTAAAGTAGTTAGAATATGTAAATACTTAAAAGACTAACATTGTAGGTATCTTCAATATATTTCTAACAAATCTTATATCACCTTATTCTGAGATCAGACATAAAAGTTATAGCCAAAATACCAAAGGTTGTTTTCCTAGTCAGACTAGGTTTTCTGGTTCGGGTCAAACAGGTTTGTTTTTGGTTTGTCTCTATAAATACCTATGTTTTTCACAAAAATTCCTCTCTTTTATTATATTTATGAACCCTAGCAGCCACCCTCTCCCCTCAAAAACCCTAGATATTTTTTTATGAATTTTGAGAGCTTCGTGGAGCACAATACCGACAAGAGGGCGAGATCTTCGACGTGTGACAAGAGAGAACGGGTTATTTATGTTCATGGATTGCTTGTTGTTTATTTCAGAGGCTTAGAATAATGTTTGAGGTAAGATTATCTTCATCCAAACCCTCTCCATAGTTAAATAACTAGTGTAGATGATTAATATAATGTTGAATATGTGTTTTCATGCTTTAATTTTAACCTGACGTGTTAAAAGTCAGAGTTTTGATAGTAAATCTTAAAACAATACTAGATTAGTAATTTTTTTCTTGCTATTTATGATAGTATCATGATCATGATCATTAGGATTATTCATAATTTTATTTATATATGAGAAATTTAAGTGATGTACTAAATATATATTTTCTACAAAAAACTACAACACTTGTATAATCTTTAACTGATATTTTAAGATAGCAAACAAATTTCAAATTTAACCAAACTAGTTCCAAATGAAATATATATGTATCTAGTTTCTAAAACAGAAAATCACTTATAAAAAGAGTTTGAATAGAGAAACATATATTATGTTTACTAACAATATGTCCTGCAGAAAAATTGATGCACATATATAATGTTTAACTGGAGATTTGGGATAACAAATAAACTCCAAACTGAACCAACCTTATGCCATTTGAAAGATGTGTGAATCTAGTTTTCAAAACAGAAAACTATTTGTAAAAATAGTATTTCTAGAGAATGATATGCTCATTTTACTAACAAAAGTCCCGTCTGTTTTCCTGCTCGTTTTGTCGAGCTGTGTTGCTTAGTTTTGAGATGCATTCGCGGAGTTTTGAGCCGCTTGATGTTACACATATAGTCATGAATATATTATATTACGTATTTGTGAATTACAAGAGGATTATGATGAGTTTTGATTTGATAATATTTGAATTAGATATTGTTCATACACAGGTTGGATGTCGTTGATGAGCACAACTCAGTACTATATGGGATAATGCGTCGACATACCAGATATACACGGTTGATACATGAGATGGATGTCGTTGATAAGGATAGCTCAGTACTATATGAGATAGAGCATCAACATACCAGATATACATAGATTATACATGAGGTGGATATCGTTGATGAGCTCAGTTTAGTACTACATGAGGTAGTGCGTCGATATTCCACATGTGCAGGCCATTGAGTCGGATTTTAGAAGGTTTGATCTAGCCATCCGTCCCGTACTAGGATGCGCTGAGGCTCATGAGCCGTATTTCTAGGATGCTTATTTGGTAGTCTGTCTTGCACTCATGTTACGCACTGAGATTGCGATAAAACTAATGAGCCGTGTACATAGTTTAGGATACCTACAGGGTAGTCTGTTGCATTGAGACAATTACTTGATAGCCTAAGTATGGCAGATATAGATTATGAATACAACCTACAACTGAGCTATATGACCGAGATACATTGTTTTTGAAAGTATACAAAATTATGTGTAGCTATTTTATTCTATCTCTCTAGTGATAGTGGAAGATATTATAAATACGATGTGTTGATGTCTTATTTCTTTTACTGCCTTCTTTATTTGATATTATAAATACGATGTGTTGATGTCTTATTTCTTTTACTGCCTTCTTTATTTCTTAGTTGGAATCAATGATTAGAGATTCACAACTTGAGACATATGGTATATATATGAGAGTTTCCTTGTTTGGATTATTTCACTCAATGTACCAGTCTTGTGTTATGGATTTCTAATTATTGGTTTTATTAGATTATCTTTTCTTAGTTCGGTATTAATATTTAGATATCTATAATTTGAGACTTATGGTATATACATGAGGGTTTCCTTGTTTGGATTATTTTGCTCCACGTACTACGTCTCGTGTTGTAGGTTTTTAAATGTTAATCATACTTAGATATGGGAAAAATGAATCTAGGTAGACTATGTTTAATAGATAAAGTCTTCACTCCATCTAGCAGCCCTTTCCCTAGGGGTGAATGGAGGTAATCTTGATGTAGCGCTCTGACGCTCTTGTTGTTGTTCTTTTTCTTTTAAATTACTTTTCAGGTAGTTCAGAGTTTCGGAGAGCCGCAAGGTGATGAAGTTCTGGCATAGTCGTCATCACGTATTTTTACTTGTAGAGACTTCACTGTAGTTTTGAGTTTCATTCAGATATTAGAATTTCATATTCATATTGTAAAGGCAGTGTGCCTTAGTACGATTTTTAGTTGATTCATGTTGAGATATTTTCATTATTCAGATATCAGATATATTATAGTTGAGACATGATTCTTTTTATTTATGAGATATCTCTTCTATATCATGTTTATTACATTTATTCTCTTTATTTTGCATGTTTTGTACCTACACTTCTATTTGGTTCCACTAGAGGATATTGTTGTGATTGGTGAAACGTGTTTATGCACGGTATGGGTGCAAGACAGGTTTGACATCTCTGGTTTCACCTTAGACTGCAGCCTTGTGTGAACTGATAATCACATTTTATTATAATTTTATACCCTCATTATCTATTTTATATGAATAAATATGCCATTAATAATTGTTTTTATCTTTAATTGCAGGTTAGTGAAGAATAAAGGCCAAGTTCTCTTATCTCAACAAAAACCCATGAATTAAATGAAGAACACAAGCAAGAGTCAAAAAGCCCAAGCCCAGAATCAAGCCGAGTAGCCTGTAGAAGCCGAAGAAAATAAAAAAATTAAATATGAAAAAAAATGTATTCAAGATAGTTGGCTGCAAAGAAACGACGATATCTCCCAATCCGGAAGGCGGAATTTAACATATAATATATAAAAATCGCCTATCTCGACGAGACAAAGCTAACCGTGAAGTTAGAATTTTTATTAGAACATTAATGCCAGCATTGATACGGGCATCGATGCGGGCATCGATGCCTGTATCGATGCGAAGTCATCCAGATTTCATCAACGGCCGAAATTGCATTCTTGGGGCTCAAGTTTAATTCAAGGGCCCTCATTCACTGATATTTACTATAAATAGGGGTTTAGAGTGTGGGGTTAGAGGTGTGAAAATTTTTGTAACTCCTTTTGGAGAGGAGGGCTACTCTTAATTGAGAAGGTTTTCCAAATTTATAATTTATTGTTACAATTAATAAAATAATTTTTTTCACCACTTTAAATTTTTCTATTCTTCTCTTTGTTGGATGATGAAGATGAAGATGAAGATGGTGATTAATTTGAAGGTTTGTTTTTCTTATTTCTCTTTTATTGCTTATAAGTTTAGATTTATTTTCATTCTTGTAATTAGATTTTATTTTCTTGTTTAAATAGCCAAGAGGCTAGAAACCTCTTGCCTTAGATTTATTTCATGCTTATAGATTAAATTTATTTCATGCTTATAGAGTAGATTTATTTTTTTGCATTTAATTCTTATAATTTATTTTTTAGTTTAGATTTATAATTTATTTTGTAGTTAGATTTTAATTTCTTATACTATTCACCTTGAGGCTAGAATCTTCTTAGGTTTAGTTTTTCTTTTTGTTCATTTTTATTTTCTTTGATTCGCCTTTAGGCTAGAACCCTCTAGGGAATCACTTTTTTCTAAGAAGTGGATTCAATTCTAGATTACCCATATCTTTAATTGAATCCGATATCTTTACATTCTTGATTTTTATTTGTTCTTGATTTTTCCTTCTTGCCTTGTTGATCACATTTATATTATCACTTCCACTCTCAAATATATTCATTTACACAATCATTTTCATCTCTCCACAATCACATCACTTATCACTCCTATTTGTCACGCACATAACATAAGAACCTATTTTATATTTTCTCCTACAAAACACCTTCCTCGTGGATCGGTATCTTTATACTATAACTTGACACGGTTGTGCACTTGCAACATTTTTGGTACATATTTATGCCGCATTAAGTTTTTGGCGTCGTTGCCGGGGAAGGTGCTTAACTAGGTTTTAATTATTTTGGTTCTTTAACTTGTATGTTTATTGTGAAGGAAACGCTTGGAGCTTGAAGATCGCGGATTGGAGAACTAGGATTAGAATATTTGCTTGTAGGTAATTCTTAGAATATTTGCTTGTAGGTAATTCTTCTTTCTAGAATTTTTAATTCCATCCTTTAGCTACTTCTTCACAATTAGGGACAATTAGGACTTTAAAAAAAAGATTTTATTTTTGTTCACCATAATAAAATTCACCCTTCACTTTGACATTTACTAACTAGATAATAAATTCAAATAATTTCCCCCTTCTTATTTGTTTGATTGTTAACCCTAATTAAAAAAAGATTTATAATAAATTCAAATAATTTCCCCCTTCTTATTTGTTTGATTGTTAACCCTAATTAAAAAAAGATTTTTTTCTTTTCCATCCTTTTTAGTTGCTTTTAATTTTGATTGTTAACCCTAATTAAAAAAAGATTTTTTTCTTTTCCATCCTTTTTAGTTGCTTTTAATTCATTAGTTGTATTTCATATTGTTAGTAGGAATTCACCAAGTGATTTGAGCATCTTTATTTGGCACACACTTAAAAATACTTTTAAGGGCAAAACCCCATATTAAAGATAAGGTGAGGGATTTCATCACCCTCTTGCCTTAGATTTATTTCATGCTTATATAGTAGATTTATTTTCTTACATTTAATTCTTATAATTTATTTTGTAGTTTAGATTTTGTAATTTATTTTGTAGTTAGATTTTAATTTATTATACTATTCACCTTGAGGCTAGAACCCTCTTGGGTTTACTTTTTCTTTTTTTTCTTTTTATTTTTATTTTCTTTGATTCGCCTTTAGGCTAGAACCCTCTAGGGAATCACCATTTTCTAAGAAGTGGATTCAATTCTAGATTATCCATATATTTAATTGAATTCGCCATCTTTATTTTCTTGAATTTTCTTTTTATTCTTGAATTTTTCTTTTTTCTTGATTTTATTCATCTCTCCTTGTGAAAATCATTCATTCTTTGTCACATCTACTCTCACTTACATTTTGTGCCGATTATACACTATCACTTTCACTCTCATTATCTCTCCACAATCACACTTATTCTTCACTCCTATTTGTCACGCACACAACATAAGAACCGATTAATATTTTCTCTTACAAAACACCTTTCTCGTGGGATCGATAACTTTTTATACTATAACTTGATACGGTTGTGCACTTGCACCATTTTTGATACATGTTTATGTCGCATCAAGTTTTTGGTGCCGTTACCGGGGAAGGTGCTTAAGTAGGTTTTAATTATTTTGGTTCTTTAACTTGTGTGTTTATTATGAAGGAAACGCTTGGAGCTTGAAGATCGCGGATTAGAGAACTAGGATTTGAAGATTTGCTTTCGGGTAAGTCTTCTTTCTAGCGTTTTCAATTCTACCCTTTTTAATTATCTTCACAATTAGAGACAATTAGGATTTAAAAACAAAAAGATTTTATTTTTGTTGACCATAATAAAATCCATCTTTCACTTTGACATTTACTAACAAGATAATAAATTCAAATAACTTCCCCCTTCTCATTTGTTTGATTGTTAACCCTAATTTAAAAAAAAGATTTTTTTTTTCATCCTTTTTAGTTTATTTTAATTCATAAGGTTGCATTTCATATTGTTAGTAGGAATTCACCAAGTGATTTGAGCATCTTGATTTGGCACACACTTAAAAATATTTTTAAGGGTAAAACCCCATAATCAAGATAAGGTGAGAGATTTTATCACCCTTTCGTTAGCCCAAAAATCACTAATTTCTCACTACACCATCCCAGCCTAATAAAACTCATTAGACGTTGGCCCTAAGGATTCGAGCTCAATAAGGAACAATGAATCCTTAAGTGAACCGGTTTAAGTTTTCTTGGATTAGTTGGTGTCTAAGACAAGGTTTAGGGGTTGCGTAAAGCGCTCCGTAAGGAACGAGGTACTTAATTGATCTCCGATCACCCTCTAGTACTATCCTTACCTGGCTAACTACCCGGGTAAAACTTTAATCTTTTCACTTTAGGAGTTTTTGGTTAGGAGCTAGCCTAGTTGAGTCAGGCTTAACCCTAGAGTTAGAGTGATTGAAAAGTGATTGATTTGATTTTTTTTAGTTAGGATTTTTCTTTATCATAAAAAAAATAATTTTCTTTCTTTTCTAAAAAAAATTTGTCTTGGTGTATGCAAACTAGGGTTAGGGATAATTCTCATCATTTAATTCGTTTTGAACCAATAATAGAAATGGCGGATCCTAATCCACCCGTTCTTCAAGATTTGTGCTATCCTATTAGGAATGCAATCCCCTCTTGCATTAGGCTCCCCAAAACAAATAGAATAAATTTTGAGCTTAGACTGTATAACATAAACATGCTTCCTAAATTCCTTGGAAATGAAACAGAAGATGCATATATTTTTATCTCAGAATTTAAGGAAGTGTGTATTATGATTAAAATGAGAGAATTAACAGAAGATGCGATCAAACTCAGATTTATTCTATTTGCTCTCAAAGACAAAGCAAAAAAATGGCTGTATAGCTTACCCGTAAATTCCATCACTATTTGGGAGGAATTTATCACCGTTTTTCTTAAGAAATTTTTCCTATCCATAAAATGGTGAAGCTAAGAAATAGCATCATGAATTTTAAAATTGTCCCAGGAGAACCTTTTTGGAAGTATTTTGACCGATTTAAAGATCTTCTCATCCAATGTCCTCATCACGGTTTAGAAAAATGGCGATTGTGCCAAATAATTTATGAGGGATTAGATTATTCTGCAAAAACTTCCTTAGAATCAATGTGCCACGGGGATTTTATGAGGAAAAATGCCGACGAAGCTTGGGAATTTCTAGAGAGTCTATCCGAGAAAACAATACAATGGGAACACTGTGATGATAGGGTTTCATCAGTTCCCTATTCTAAGTCTAGTGGTCTTTCCTTCGAGTCAAACATTACTTCTGAAGAGAAGACGGCAACAATTCTGCGGAGGTTAGAAGCCATAGAAATTAAGGAACGAGCTCTATCTCAAATCAATCATGTTTCTGCCCCAGGATGTCATAATTGTTAGTCTCCTACCCACGTTTCAGAGGAATGTCCTCTCCTAGGAAACAATCATGCATTAGAACAGATGAACGATGTATTCCAGCACCTTAGAAATGATCCATTTTCTCCAACCTATAATCCAGGTTGGAGAAATCATCCCAATTTTGCATGGAATCAAGGAAATTCTCTCGGAACTCAAAACTTTACTCCCGCTTCGACCCAACATTTTCCTAGGAGAAACACAGTTCCTTTCAATTCTCATCCACAATTTCAACAACCCAATCTGCCGTATCAAAATCAGTCTCCTCTTCATCAAGCTGTAATTCAGACTCATCACAATCTAGATCAGGATAACCGTCTCAATGTCTTGGAAAGAGGTTTGGAAAACCATAATTAAGGCCTCCAATCAAACCACGAATATGTTGACTCAAACGTCTAGCACTCTGAATTCCTTCATGTAATCAACTGGACAAATACTCAACTCCAACACACAAGCTATAGCTAGATTAGAATCCTAACTTGGTCAACTAGCTAGTGCCGTAAGTGAAAGAGAGAAAGAAAATTTTCCGAGTCAACCCGTGGTCAACCCTAAGGACACAGGATGCGGTTCATCCTATGAAGCTCAAGTGAATGTAATCCATTCACTTCGGTCAGGTAGACAGGTCAATAATCAAGTGAGAACTCCTCCAAGTCAAACTTTTAATCTAATACAAATTCCTTCTCCTTCTCCTTCTGATGAATCTATTCAACAATCACCCCCTTAGATGACCAATAACCTAAACCCGAACATGAGCCTGCTTTTGATAGATTTAGACCAGTTGCTCCCTTTCCAAATAGACTCAGGCCTAGGAAACACTCTCCTCAGGAGGAGAAGATCCTAGAAACATTCAAGCAGGTTAAGGTCAACATTTCTCTCTTAGATGTAATTGAACAAATTCCATCTTATGCTAAATTTTTAAAAGAATTATGCACTAAGAAGAGGAGAATAAATGTTCCAAAGAAAGTCTTTTTAGCCGCTAATATCAGTGAAATGCTATCAAATCACATACCTTTGAAACGTAAAGATCCAGGTTCTCCCATCATTTCATGTATCATTGGTAATACTCAAATTGATAAGGCGCTTTTAGACTTAGGGGCCAGTGTTAATTTGCTTCCATATTCAGTCTACCAGCAATTGGGTCTAGGTGTACTGAACCCAACCAAATGCACCTTACAGTTGGCTGATAGATCTGTTAAGGTCTCTATGGGTGAGTTAGAGGATATTCTGATTAAGGTTGGAGATTTTATTTTTCCAGTAGATTTTGTAGTCTTGGAAACACAACCTGTTTCCAATCCCAAAGGACAGACACCTGTCATCTTAGGATAACCTTTCTTAGCCACTTCTAATGCTCTCATCAACTGTAGAACTGGTCAAATGAAGCTGTTTTTTGCGAATTTGACTGCTGATCTCAATATTTTTAATCCAGGGGACCAGCCAAATAATCAACCTCTAGAAATAAATTATATTCAGGAAATGTCGGAAGAAGACGAAGAAGAAGAAGAGTCTGATTTAAGTTTTGAGGAAATTTTTGATGAAGAGTTTGAGTTTTTAGAAGAAGCAGATCAGATCCTTAAGAATAATAAAACTGTGTTAAACATTTGCTGCTTGGAATTAAATTTTGAAGAACTCTTTCTTGATGAACTTAGATTCTTGGAGAATAATCAATAACTAAATTTTCAGAACTCTACAGAAGAATTGGTTGTTAGAAAACAAAACTTCACAGTACAAGAGTCTGAGTTCATTAAGAAATACAAAATGCATGTCACCAATAATACCTACCTTACTTTGTTGCAAGAATTATTGAACACCTCGAAATGCTTAGAATTTCACATTATTGATTATATCATTCTGAATTTATTTAAAATCCGGGGAAAAATTTTTAACAATAAGGTAGGATTCAATGTCGAATACGAGCTCTTCGTGTTGAACACTTCATTCTACATTATTTGTTTTGTTTATTTTAGAATAATAAAAAGAATTTATTCTTCTCTCATTTGAGAGTTTCTTGTTCAATTGTAAAAAAAAGAAAAAAAAAAGAAGAGAATAATAAATTTTTGTTTCTATCCTCCTCAGATCAAAGGTAATTGTAGATTTTTATCAGCTGATTAAATGTAAGTACTTCACTTCTTATCTGCTTTACTTTGTGCATCATGGAGTTTGCATTGAGAACAATGTAAAATTTAGGTGTGGGGGTGGGAATTAGTTTTTTTCTCTTTATTTTACATTTTTAGTTGCATTTTTGTCATTTTTTCCTTTTCCTTAAAATAAATTTTATAAAAATATCGTCACCTGCCAAATTGATAGAGTTATGTAATAATTAATTTAATTGATAAATTTTAAATTTTCTAAACTCTATTTTGTTATTTACTCAAGTTTACCTTTTATGATAACTCTAAATAAATTTCTTAAGAAATAATTTTCAAAGTAGTATACTTCACTTAAGCCTTAACTTAGATTTTTATTTAAAATAATGGAATTTATGTATGCTTAGCTTAGAGTTAAAAATAATTTTTTAAAGTGTCTTGACTTACATATTTTTCAGAATATATATACATATACATATAAAAAAATTACAAAAGAAGAGTGCGAAAAATGGGCACCAAAAGAAAAAAACTTTTAAATTCAAGGTGATTCTATCTTATAAAGCCTAAGTTGACCGAGTAATTAAGCCCATGGAGCATTTTCATACTTAATGACCTAAGCGCAATTGGGTTGGGATCCATTGGCCCAAAACTCGTTAAATGGTCGCTTAGAAAGCCCGTAAAAGTAGAAAAAATCACCAATGAAGAAAGAGTTAAAAAATTATATATATATATAGCAACTTGAATATTATTTTAAATAAAGAGTTAGCATGTTCTTTTCAAAACTTTTAAATTAAATTTCTAAGTTTCCTTGGTTTTGTATTGCTATAATGAGGAGATTTTCTAGGAAATTTACCTTTAAGTTATTTATAAAAACGTATTCTTGAGTGATAACTAGCTTCAATTAGATTGTCTAAAGTTATCAAGTGAATTTAGTTATTTGCTGACTTCTTTAATTTGGCAAGTAGACCGAATTTTATGGGTATATTCACTGCAAACCCTCACGAGACTACAACTCGTCCACTAGGGTAACCTAGGGGTTTAAAGGCTTGTTGTACGCGCTAAATACAACCGCGATTCCTGTGAAAGTGAGTTAGGTCTTCTTTCATTTTTCTTTTTTTGCTAGAAGACTAGCAAAAGTTTAAGTGTGTGGGTATTTTATAATAATATTTTATTATAATTTTATATCCTCATCATCTATTTTATATGAATAAATATGCCATTAATAATTGTTTTTATCTTTAATTGCAGGTTAGTGAAGAATAAAGTTCAAGATCTCTTATCTCAACAAAATAATTTCGAAGGCCTTCCAAATTTGTAACTTTTTGTTACAATTAATAAAATAATTTTTTACCACTTTAAATTTTTCTCTTCTTCTCTTAGTTGGATGATGAAGATGAAGATAAAGATGGAGATTAATTTGAAGATTTGTTTTTCTTATTTCTCTTTTATTGCTTATTAGTGTAGATTTATTTTCAAGCTTGTAATTAGATTTTATTTTCTTGTTTAAATAGCCAAGAGGCTAGAACCCTCTTGCCTTAGATTTATTTCATGCTTATAGATTAGATTTTTTCATGCTTATAGAGGAGATTTATTTTTTTACATTTAATTCTTGTAATTTATTTTGTAGTTTAGATTTTGTAATTTATTTTGTAGTTAGATTTTAATTTCTTGCACTATTCACCTTGAGGCTAGAACCCTCTTGGGTTTAGTTTTTTTTGTTTATTTTTATTTTATTTGATTCGCCTTTAGGCTAGATCCCTCTAGGGAATCACCTTTTTCTAAGAAGTTGATTCAATTCTAGATTACCCATATCTTTAATTGAATCCGCTATCTTTACATTCTTGATTTTTTTTTGTTCTTGATTTTTCCTTCTTGCCTTGTTGATCACATTTATATTATAACTTACACTCTTAAATATATTAATTTACACAATCATTTTCATCTCTCCACAATCACATTCACTTATCACTCATATTTGTCACGCACACAACATAAGAACCGATTTTATATTTTCTCCTACAAAACACCTTCCTCGTGGATCGATATCTTTATACTATAACTTGACACAGTTGTGCACTTGCAACATTTTTGGTACATATTTATGCCGCATCATGAACCCAGGGGCATCATATTGTCGACCTACCTAGAAGATCAAGTTGAGAAGCATCCTCACTTGGCCTACCATTCCAGCCGACCCCATTCCCTATCTGCACTCGGCTCTTCCAGGCAGACATTTTGTGAGACCAACTAAAATGATGGTGTTTGCCGGCCTCTAGTGAGACGAGTTGGAAGGCTTGTATCCTCAAGCCCCCGCTGATAGTCAATTGCCATCACCTTAAATGCATGATCAGAATCATTATTACTCGAGTCGCAAAAATCTTTATGACTCATTGTACCTCATCAGCATTATGTGCATCCTGTTAACCTCATATTAAACGCCTGAGTGACTCACCCCCTTCAGCGGCCAACACCTGTAAAGTAGATGATGACTAAGCCGCTAGCTTGACTCGGCCGAAGTTACCTATCTACCATTCTAATCTGCTATAAAAGGAAACTGAGGTATTCTACTTAGGGTAAGCTATTCTAAATGATGCTAAGAAATTATCTTGCTAAAAACTTAACTCTTGCTTCTCTACTCAAGCTCTGAACTGACTTGATCGTCAGAAAAATCGCTAGAGATCTAACTCTGACCTCTCACAAGTTCTTCATGTGCAGGATAGGACTTCTGGCTTAGTAATCAACCATCTGAGGAAGCTTGAGGATCCTAACACCTCTGATAATCCACAAATATACCCCCTGTTTGATAACTGACATCAACAAAAGTTAATTGCAAATTTTTATTATTTTATTATTATTTTAAGTCAACCAAACAAGTATAAGTGTTTCATTTCCTATTTGGTTTACTTTATGCATCATATAAATTGCATTGAGGATAATATAGAATTTAGGTGTAGAGGTGGGGACTAGTCATATTTTCTCTCTATTTTATCCTTTCTTTTCTCCTTTCTTTTTTTAATCCTTTCTTTTGCTGGTTTTTCCTTATAAAAGTAAAAAAAAGTCACTTGCCAACTTGATAAAGTTAATTAATAATTGAACTACTTGATAAATTTTTAAATTTTCTAGTCCTTAGCTAGCTTTATACTCAAGTGAACCTTTTATGATAACTTTGAATATTTTTCTTAAGAAATAATTTTGAAAGTAGTATACTTCACTATTGTCCTAACTTATACTTTTAATTAATATAATAAAATTTTTACATGCTTAATTAAGAGTAGAAAATAATTTGTTCAAGTCCTCTTGTCACGCCCCGCTTCCTAAAATACCCGAGAATCGGAACGTGAACAAGCCCGCGACGTATTAGATTGAGAAGAAATATACACTATTATTTTTTTTCTTTTTTTTCTTTTCTTCTCAATCTAATACGCTAATCGTCAAATACATAAATCTCAATCACAGGTCCCCGATCACAATAGCAAGTATATAAAGACAATGCAGAATAAGAAATAAACATATCATCCATGGTAAATCATCCCAGACATAAAAATATAGGTCAAAGATACCCTTATTATAAAAACGGTCCAACTAGAAATAAAAATACATAGTCCATAATAAAAAGAAGTACTACTAAAAAATGTGAAAATCCATCATCAAACTAAAGAAAAATATGATAAAGAGTTCTAATGTTCCACAACTACTACTGAAGAAACTACTACGCTTCAGCTTGTTCTTCTACTCTGTCTGCAAGGCACTCCAGTTGAGAATCCTCTTGCTCCTGTACGATTCCGAACTGAGGCTGCCTGTCTCCTAAATCTGACGTACACTAGAGAAAACATGTGTACATCAGCATGCATGGCACACAGCAAGATCCCACAAGGGAGAAAGAAATGGTCGAACGACTGTTTGGTGGAAAATTTGCAGTAAAAAGAATGAAAGAAAATTAACTTGTATTCTCTCGATCTTAATTACAATTTGAATTTCGATTATAAAAGAGAGGAGAACAATCTGGATTCTCCTATTTGTTTAAGTTTGGGTTCTTCACGGTGGTGATGAAGTGCCTCTCTCGAATGCTCACGTCGAGTTTGCTCTCCGTTGACGATCCGAACGTCTTGATTCACTAGAATGTGGTCTTCTCCTTACGATTTGATGTTGTGGAGAACTTACGTGGTAAGTTTTAGAAGTCTGAACGAGTTTGAAACTCTATGAAAGAGTTGATTTAACCGAAATCGGTCTATAAGCACAGGATGAAGAAAGCTCCTGTTGCTGATCTCTAAAGCTCCAGCAATTCCCCCAAAAAGCTAGCCGAAGATTTCTTCTTTGCTGCCTAAAAAGAAGGATCAATCCTAGAGCCCAAATATCCAGCCTGAACTCAATTGATTTTCCTACTATTTATAAGGGATTAAGGGGTATAACTACCCCCTTAATTCGCTCCTAAGTGGGGTTGAATGGGGTGTAACCGCCCCCTTAAATAGCTCCCCAAATCGTGGGGAGAATGGTTTTAAAACCGTTCAGTTCGTGCTTTGGACGAGTCAAAACACCAATCTGGGCGTTCTGGGCATGAACTCTACGTTTTAGACTTAAAACATAGAGTTGGGCCTATTTTGGTAGCTAAACGCACAGGTCGCACTACGTTGTAAATCTGAAATGCAGAGTTAGGACGCAGAGATGAACTCTGTGTTTTAGACCTAAGATGCAGGGTTGGGCTCACATGAACTCTGCATTTTGGACCTGAGATGCAGAGTTAGGAGCTGCATGACCTCTGCGTTTTGAGTCCACGAACTCTGCATTTGGACTTGAATGCTGGGAATGGCCTCTGCGTTTTGACTCTGGAACGCGGGCATGACCTCTGCATTTTGATGTTGTAACACAGGGATGATCTTTCCGTTTTCAACTAGAATGCTAGGGATGAACTCTGCGTTTTGAACATGAAATGCAGGCAAGACCTTTACGTTTTGCTTTGAAGAGACCGTCAATTTATAGTCTCTTTTGCTAGAGTGTTACAAAGACCGTCATCTTGTAATCTTCATCTTGGCTCCTTGCAAATATGAGAGTCATCAGATTGTAACTTTTGATGTTGATCGTGAAGGCTGTTGATTAGAGCTTCATCAGTTGTTGTGAATGTCGTCAAATTGTAACCTTCATCGATCTACGTGAAAGTCTTTAAATTGTAACCTTCTAGAAGCCGTTGAATTGTAACTTCCATTATTGATGTTTGATGAGGATCAGCTATCTATTGTGATTTTTAAACAGCCTACAAAACCCCCTCTAAAGTTTTTGAAAGTTTACGGTTGACTAGGATGAATTTTCGGAATACTTTGAATCTCAACTCTGATCATGGAGCTGTTGATTCCTTATCATAAAGGAGTCATTCTCTTCACTCGCTTCGAAGGCATCTTGGTTAAAGGGATTTGCCATGCGGGACCTGTGTGAAGGTATGCATCATAATCTTGCTTCTAGAATGCAAGGGATGAACCCTGCATTTTAAACTTGAGACGCGGGTCTCACCCTTGTATTTTAAATTTGGAACTCAGGTGTGACCTCGGCGTTGTGGTTTTTACAACGCGGGTCTGACCTTGGCGTTTTGACTTGAGACGTGGAAGTTGCTTTCATGCATTTTAACTAAGTCTTTGAGACTTGTCTTTAGCTCATCTGTTTCAAGTCTCGGCTCACATCCATTAAGCTGATGGGCCTACAAACATGCATAGGATTTTTAGTAAATCCTCAGCCATCAACGGATTTGATAAACCTTTACCAACTACTGTTTGAGTCGAGCTATCATGTGAATTATTTGAATCCGTTTCACATGTAACGTTGTGCTAAGAGAATGAACCCTCTTAGACTTGATGCTATGATTTGAATACATAGACTTTGCCATTTTTACGGGAAAAGACTAGCCGACAACGCGTATTAGACGTAGACTTGTCTCTAATTAGGGATCGAGATAAGTCCCTCATACGTGTAAGGTATGGATTCTGGTGTTATTAATAACAACCTGCTACGATATTGAATACATAGGCTTTGCCATTTTATGGTAATACGCTACTCGGCGACGCGTATTAGACGTAGGCTTATCTCTATTTAGGGATCGAGATAAAGTCTCACATGCATGCGAGGCATGGATTTTGGTGTCTTTTCATGGTAAAAGACTAACCGGCAGCGGTTAGGCGTAGGTTTATCCCTACTTAGGATTTGGGATAAAATTCCCCGTGCGTATAAGGCACGGATTTTGGCATTATTAATAACGACCTGCCATGATATTGAGTACGTAGGCTTCGCCATGATTGCGGGAATAGGCTACCCGGTGGTATGTATTAGATGCAGACTTATCTCTAATTATGGATCGAGATAAAGCCCCCCATGCGTGTAAGGCATGGATTTTTAGTGCTACGATGTAGACTTTGCTGTTGTCTCTTCCTGTTATATATTTTCACTTGAAACACTAAAAGAAAATTGAAAGTGCCAGAGGTATAGTATTAACTTGGCATAAATTTTCACTTAGAGTGAAATTCAAAAATTTTCTTCACTATCACTAGGATAATTTTAGAAAATATTTAAACTGCTGAGGATTTTATAATGAAAACTTGTTATTCTTATTGAAAAAGGATTAACAAGTTTATTAGGGGGTTTGAATGTTAGAGGTGTGATGTTAACCTAACAGTATTTTATGTGCCTATCGCTCTATTAAAGAGAGTCGATAAGTTGATTTGGTCGTCAGAGGTGTGATATTAACTTGACGGGTATGTGGATCTATCAGTCTATTGAAGAGAGTCGATAAATTGATGGTGTTGTCAGAGGTGTGATATTAACTTGACGGGTTTGTGGACCTATCGCTCTATTGAAGAGAGTTGATAAGTTGATTTGGTCCTCAGAGGTGTGATATTAACTTCATGGGTATGTGGACCTATCGTTCTATTGAAGAGAGTCGATAAGTTGATGGTGTTGTCAGAGGTGTGATATTAATTTGACGGGTTTATGGACCTATCGCTCTATTGAAGAGAGTCGATAAGTTGATTTTGTCAGAGGTGTGATATTAACATGACAGGAAGAATATTGCGATCAGGGTAATTTTGAGGATCTATCGCTCTATTGACGAGAGTCGATAAGTTAATTGTCAGAGGTTTGGTGTTAACATGATAGGAATTTGTTATGATCGGAGAAACTTTGTAGACTTATCATCCTATTAAAGAGGATTGTTAAGTGAATTATCAGAGGTTTGGTGTTAACATGATAGGAATTTGTTGTGATCGGAGAAACTTTGAGGACCTATCGCTCTATTGAAGAGAGTCGATAAGTTGATTTGGTTGTTAGAGATATGATGTTAACGTGATAGAAAAATATTATAATTGGAGCAACTTTGGGGATTTATCATCCTATTGAAGAGGATTGATAAGTGGGTTGTCAGATGTGTGATATTAACATGACAAGAGAATGTGTACTTGTGACTTGCACAAGATTTTGGGAATTAGCGTCTCGCTGGGGAAACTTGCTAGGTGAGTTTATCACCAGAAGCGATGAATTTTGATACTTGTGATTTGAATAAGATTTTGAAGACTTAGTGTCTTGCTGGGGAAGATTACGATTTGAGCAATTTTGAGGACCTATCATCCTATTAATAAGGATTGATAAGTTGGTTGTCAGAGGTGTATTATTAACATGACAAATTGGGAGTGATGCAAGTTGCATTCATACTCTGTGGGGGTGATGATCATCAGAAGTTTAATGTTAACTCGATGATGTGAAAGATTCGTTACTCTTAATCCAATAGATTCCAAGTAACCAACCCCCAGTCTTGATTAAGACTTGGCTGGGGAAGAAAAAAAAGGTAGACGTGGCAATCGCCTTGTGGGCTACTATCCGTCAAGTTGTTCAGTGACATTGGAGTGTAACGACTATGGTTGGAATAGAGGCATGTCACACGTCAGGCCGTTATCTGAAGAGTTTGGCTATCAGAGGTAACTGTTAACGTAATAGCTTTGTGAACCTGCCATCCTATTGAAGAGGATTGGCAGATTGATAGACTATCAGAGGTAAATGTGGACGTGATAGTTTTGTGAACCTACCATCCTATTGAAGAGGAATGGCAGATTGATGGACTATCATAGGTAAATGTTAACGTGATAGTTTTGTAAACCTATCATCCTATTGAAGACGATTGGCAGTAGAATTTGGGGGAAATAGACTATTAGAGGTGATCATTAACATGATAGTTTTGGTGGACCCTCCATCCTACTTGAAGAGGATTGATGGGGGAATTTGAAGAAATAGACTATTAGAGGTGATCATTAACGTAATAGTTTTGGTGGACCCGCCATCCTACTTGAAGAGGATTGGTGGGGGAGACAGATTATCAGAGGTGTATTGTTAACTTGATAGTTTTGGTGGATTTCGTGGTTGACAGAGATATTCTATGACAACTCAGAAAATTTATTACTCATAATCCAATAAACTACAAATAAACCAAACCCCAGTCTTAAACATGTGTAGGGGGGAAAGGAGTAGACAAGGCACATCGCCTAGTGGGCCACTATCTAATAAGTTTGACTATCAGAGCTAACTGTTAACGTGATAGTTGTTAGACCCACCATCCTACTGAAGAGGATTGGCTTTAGTGGCCGTAGTATCTTCCCCTTCTGACTGAGAAGATTAGGCTTGATCCTATTGCTTAGGTTGATTCTACCTACTTTGTTTTTCAGCTTTGATCCTGGCAATAATCTTTTGATCTTGTTCGCCTTGAGAGACTAATTATCTCCAGGAATGACATTCTGTAACCCTCATTTGTGCTAGAAGGTCAGTCTGCAAGTTGTATCGATAGGTCTCCACTAAGGTAGACTGTGTCATACTTGACGAATATCAGAGAGCCATGCTTCGAAACCACTTGACGAAGGCTTTGACGGACTCCCTCTTCTTCTGCTTAGTGGTGAGAAGGGTATGGATAAAGACTTTTGTATCCTCTTCAAAGAATCTTGACAGGAATAGTTTCTCTAGATCTACCCACCTTTGGATACATCCGGCAGGCAGTTTCCTGAACCATTCAAAAGTAACTCCCTTGAGGGTGCCAATGAACAATCGAGCCAGTATGACATCGTTTGATATCACATTCCCAGTCTGTGACTTGATATGATAGATATGTTGGTTCGGTGATCCCGTGCCATTAAAAGTTTGTAGCGTCGGGACCTCAAATTTTGAAGGATAAGGGGTTGTATCCCATTCGGCAGGATAGCGCCTGGCAACTCCCTCATCTTGGACCTCGCTTCTGTTAGCAATGGTGTAACGCCCCGCCCCGGAATCCCGGAGTCGGTACCATCTCTCGGCATCTCCCTTCAGGCTATAGGATGCTAATCTCTGCTTCTGGACTGAGTCTACACCGAGTATGTCCAGAATATTGCCCACATCCTCCTTCCACTTATGGGCTGCAAGAGGGTCTGGTGATCCCTGAAATTCTGGTGCCCTTATCTTCTGGTACCTCTCCACCATACGGAGCCAAGCCTCCTACTCTGTGGCTCTATCTGGGACTGCTAGAGGAATGGCTGTAGGCGTGGCCTCTGGGGGGCTCTCTCTGACAGGAACGGTAGGTATCCCCTGCTGCTGAGCTACCGGTAGTGGTGGTGTCCGTGGTGTTATATGAGTCGTCACCAACTCCTAAATGGCCGTCATCCGGGCAATGAGAGGAGCCATGATGTCCACCAAATACTGAGGAGCCTGCTGCGGCTCGGGTGGAGCCTGCTGAGGCTCGGACTAAGCTGGCTGCTGCTCTGATGGAGTCTGCTGTGACTCTGCCTGGCTAGCTCTCCTGGTACGAGGTCTACCATGTCCTGTCATCTATCTCTCTCTGGTGATAAGAAAAATAAAGTTTATGAGTCAAAACAGACCTTTATAAATAACGTATCACATTAAAATTTTCACAACATATAGTATTCACACAAATACTTTGCATTTACACCAAATAGTTGTCAAAAAAAAAATTCTCAAATTTTGAGATATACGCATATATCGTCCTCACTCATACTAGGAAATCCTTAGCGGACTCTATACATGAATCCTAAGAAACTCTATCCTAGCTCCACGACTCGACACATGATGATCCTAAAGATATTGGAACTAGAGCTCTGATACCATTTTGTAACGCCCCGTCCCGGAATCCCGGAGTCGGTACGCTACTAGATCTAATGGAATGGCCTCACAAACCATCACATGTCTTTTCAGCACGTTTTGTCCTTACTCACGCGCTCCCTAGAAAACTTTCCAGGGGGTCACCTATCCTAGAATTTCTCCAGGTCAAGCACGCTTAACTTTTGAGTTTCTAATAGTTAGGTTCCCGAAAAGAAGATGCATCTTGGTGGTATGAGTATTTGATAATCATATTTTATTACAATTTTATACCCTCATTATCTATTTTATATGAATAAATATACCATTAATAATTGATGTTAGATTAGTTTGCACATAAATGAATGGAAATATAAATAAATATTATTAAATGTAAAAACCACTCAAAATCTCTCTTCTCTATTTTTGTAGCATTTTAGAAGCACATTGAAGCAAAAAGCCAATAGAACCGGACTGCTGGACTTGGTTGTAGAGGCTTGGAATTTCAAAAATCAAACGTGGACTTGGATACAAATAGTTGGAATGAATTAGGCTTGTATGCAAAGAATTGAATCACATGGACCGGTGGGCTGCAGAATTAATTGTGAGAATTAATGTGGACATGGGCTGGACATCCTTTGCAATTTCTTTTGGAAAATCACATGAAGACATGGGCTGGATTTTGAATGGGCTGAATTTGATTTAATTTGAAATTCTCAAATGGATTTGCTATAAAAACCGGACTTTGTTTCAATTTGAACTGCTGGTTGCTATGGGCCGGATTTGGATCTTCAAGTCCACATGAAATTCTAGAAAATTTGTATGGGCTGGACAAGCTGCTGCAGTGTTGGGGTTTAGTTCTGAAAATCAATTTGGATTTTCATGTGAATGGGCTAAACTTGATCAATTGATGGGCTGCAGAAAATTAAATTCGAAATTCAAATCATATGGGCTAGAGAAGAACAAAAAGCAAACTCTTCACTAACAAATTCAAGGGTGGAGATTGTTACTGTTGGCCTTCTTGTTTTGATGATGTTTAACAAACAATTTATTACTAATGTTGTTTGTCTAGTGTTTGTGCATTCCTATGTTTTGTAGACAAACAACGTTGTTGGAGGATGGATGGATTGCGCCATAACGATAATATCTAATGGAGGTTGGCGGAATAGTGGAGTGAAGCCTTGCAATTCAAAGTTAAAGATCAAGTTTTAGCTTCATCCGCATGTGTACCAAGTCGAGCTCATTGAAGATCAAGATCTAGCTTGGGTAACATAGTATAGGTTTTATATTATGTGTGTTAGTACTTTAAGCTCAATCATATACACACATACACGTTTTGGTTTTTGTATATATATAGTTATATATATACATATATGTTTTGGTTTGATAGTTTTCAAGTTTTACTATGAAACAATTGAATATAATTAGAAAACATATTTTTGTTTCATACTCATATGCATATATATGATTTCATCAATATCAATTTTAGTTAGTTAAATGAAATCATGTTTTTAGTGCATTATATGTGTATTTTGATAAAATACTACATTCATTGTTTATAGACTTCATAACAATAGTTTACATCTTTCTTCAAGTCTATAAAATCATTATGTAAAGTTTTAAAAGTTGGTTTAGCCAAAATGTCCAAATTCACATGTTTACATTTTTGTGTTTTGGACTATTTTGCAAAATGATTATATTTTTCATTTGGGAAGTCCTTTTTCGAAACCAGTCATTGTAGCATGTTTATTATAATGTCTACAATCATTCCCCAAAGTTTTATATTTTTTGGAATTTATTTGATATTTTTAAACAGCATTTTAAAATCAGCAAAACAGTTTTTGAATATGTCAGTTTTCGGTCGACCGAACCGGTCGACCGAACCTGAGTTCTCGTGTTCACTGGGCGACAGAGAGTTCGTCGGTCGACCGCCGCGGTCGACCGAGAGCTTCCTTCGGTCGACCGCACCGGTCGACCGGATAAGTCAGCTGGTGTTTTTCTCGTGTTTGACCTGGATAGCGGTCGACCGAAATTTCCGTCGGTCGACCGATCGTTTCTGTCGGTTGACCGCGAATTTCTTCGGTCGACCGCCGTTCATTCTGACTGCTTCCAACGGCTATTTTTGTTACCGTTGCTGGGGTGTTTTTGGTCTTTTGTTTTGGGAGTTTTGGCTGAGTTTTGAGAGGGTATAAATACCCTATTGCTGCTCTTTTTTAATGAGATTAAGAAGTGTTTTAAACAAAGTTTTTAAACAAGGGTTTAGGGTTTTACTGTTTGTTTAAAGATTGGGTTTGTTTTACTGTTTGTTTAAAGATTGGGTTTCTGTTTACAAAGGAGGAAGTTTTCACTGCAGATTGAGGGATTCATTCTCAATCCTCTTCATCCTCTTCTTTGTGTTTATAGAGAAGTTTTCTAACTCTTTTCTCTAGCAATTTCGTTATTGATTTTCATATTCTTACTATTGCTAGTTTGCTATTTGAGTTAGATTTTATTTTACTCATTGTTACACACACCCACTATGAGCTTATTGTATCTTTCATACATAGTATAGTTGGGTGGTAAGAGATTGTAACTTTGAGTTGTGCTTAATTGAGTTCTCATCTATAGTTGAGAACAATCATTTGTTATATTGTGCATATTGAGAGATTCACTTTGTAATACACTTGTACACCGAGTGAGGAGTGTGTGGTGAGAGTCAGGGATCGTCCCAAGAGGAGTGGCGTCGGTTGACGTGCCTAGGGAGAGGTTGTAACCGAGCACTTGAGGGAGACACGGCTAGGTCCAACACTTAGTGGGTGTAGAGTGTGATTGCAAGAGTGTGAGTTGTAGAGTTTTCGGTTAGCTAGAAAACCGAGTGTGTAGAAGAAGTTCCGGCTTCCAAACCGGATTGTGTTAGTGGATTTCTCCCCGGGAGTGGGGAGCGGAGACGTAGGACGGAAGGTTCGAACTCCGTGATCATATTGCTTGTTTGAGTTTGTCTTTGGCGTAGTTGTTTTTGCATTTATCTTATATCGCCAATTGTGCATTACTCATCCTTTTTATGATCCACTATCTAGTTTATATTGTTTACCCTTGTGTTAGTTTATATATCCTTGCATATATATTTTGCTATATATCTCTTTGCTAGGATATATCATATTGTATATTGCTTATCCTAGCTCATATATATTATTGCATTTCATACTTGCTAGGATAACTTGTTAATAAATTTTTATTTAGTATTTAATCGGATTAGATTAGCATAAGACTCTAATCACCCCCCCCCCTCTAGGGTCTAACAGTTACTTGGGGCTCAAGACAAATCTAATGGCTCATATTCATTAAAGATTACTATAAATAGGGATAGAGAGTGAGAGGTTAAGGGGGTGAAAAATTTTGTAAACTCCTTTTGGAGAGGAGGGCTACTCTTAATTAAGAAGGCCTTCCAAAAATTATAACTTTAGTTGTAATTAATAATAATAATTTTTTCCTCTTTAAATTTGTTCTTTCTCCTCTTTGTTGAATGATGAGGATGGAGATGAAGAGCAAATTGAAGGTTTGCATTTCTTTTCTCTTTTATTTATTTTTAGTAATTTCTTTATTATTGCTTATTAGTTAGATTTAAATTCATGCTTGTAGTGTAGATTTAATTTCTTGTCTTTTTATTTCTTTTTGCACTTTAATTTGTAGAGTAGATTTATTTTCTTGCATTTAATTTTTGTAATATATTTGGTAGTTTAGATTTTTATTTTCTTTGTAGTTAGATTTATTTCTTGTTCATAGTTTAGATTTTTCTTTTTATTTTTGTAATTAGTTCCTTTTCTTCTTGCTTTTATTTCTTAAGATGTGAATTTAATTCTTGTAAGAATCTTAGAATTGTATGAAACTAGTCTAATTTCCTTTATATTGTATGAATTATTCTCTTGCATTTAAAATGTTCATGTTTAGGATAATCAACTAGAGAACTAATCGGTAGAAGAAGAATTTGATAATCTATGCTTTCCTTAAATGGTTTGATAGGTTATGCTTATAAATTCTAGGATTATTATCATGTTGTTGTTCTTATCATGAATAGTAATTTTGACTTAGATGATAATTTGATAGGTTACACTTTCCTTAAATGGTTTGATAATCTATGCTTAATAAATCTAAGTTGAAATATGATAAAAAGAGAATAGTTTATATTTTGTAATTGAAATTGGTTAGTGGATTATATTCTAGATTTCTTACCTCTTTTGAATCCTCCATCTTGACTTTCTTAAATTTTCTTTTCATATACCGCATCAAGTTTTTGGCGCCGTTGCTGGGGAAGGTGCTAAAATAGGATTTTATTATTTTGGTTCTTTAACTTTTGTGTTTTTGTGAAAGAACTACTTGGAGATTAAAGACAAAAGAATTGGAGATTGAGGAATTAGAGATTCGCTTGTGGTAAGTCTTCTTTCTAATATTTTTAATTCCACACCTTTAGTTAGTTTTTCATAATTAGAGACAATTAGGAATTAAAAAAAATAAAAAGATTTTATTTTTGTTGACCATAATAAAATCGACCTTTCACTTGGACATTAACTAACAAGATAATAAATTCAAACAAGAGCTCTCTTCTCACATTTGAGTGTTGTTGACCATAATAAAAAAAAAGATTTTTCTTTTCCATCCTTTTTAGTCGCTTTTAATTTCTAGGGTTGCATTTCATATAGTTAGTAGGAATTCACCAAGATGATTTGAGCATCTTGGTTTGGCACACACTTGAAAATATTTTTAAGGGCAAAATTGCATAATCAAGATAAGGTGGGGATTTCATCACCCTTTCCTTAGCCAAAAATCACTAATTCCTCACTACACAACCCAAGCCTAATAAAACTCATTAGACGTTGGCCCTAAGGAATTGAGCTCAATAAGGAACAAGAAATCCTTAAGTGAACCGGTTTAAGTTTTCTCAGATTAGTTGGTGTCTAAGGTAAGGTTTAGGGTTTGCGTAATGCGCTTCGCAAGGAACGAGGTACTTAATTGATCACTGATCACCCTCTAGTACTATCCTTACCTAACTAACTACCTAGGTAAAACTTTAATCTTTTCACTGTAGGAGTTTTTGGTTAGGAGCTGGTCTAGTTGAGTTTGGTTAAACCTTAGAATTAGAGTTGATTGAAAAGTGATTGATTTGATTTGTTTTAGTTAGGATTTTTCTTTTTCTTTAACTTCTCATATATTTAAAAAAAAGAAAAAAAAACTAATTTTCTTTCCTTAAAAAAAACTAACTTTTTCTTTCCTTAAAAAAAATCCTGGGATAATTTTCCTTCCCTTAATAAAAAAAACGAACTAAAAAAAAGGATTTGTTTTAATTAGGTTTTTCCTTTCTCTTATCAAAAAAAACTATTTTTTTTCCTTTTCAAAAAAAAATCTAAAAAAAAGACATATATATATATACATATTTCCTCATTTTGCTTTTCACATATATAAAAAAAAGAAATATTTCGAATAGTTTCTCAAAAAAATAATACATATATAGATGTTTATTAAAAAAATTATATACATATTTCCTCATTAAAAAAAAGAAAAAAAATATATATACATATTTTCTCACCTTTTTGTTTTTCACTTAAAAAAACACCAAAAATTTGAATAAGTAACATAGTTAAAAAAAATATTTACTTACAATTTTCCTCTTTTTTGATTTTTTTTCATCCTCATACTAATAGTAATTGCAGATCATTATCATCATTGTCAACCGAACAAATGTAAGTTCTTCAATTTTATCTTCTTTACTTTGTGCTTCAGCGAATTTGCATTGAGAACAATGCAAAATTTAGGTATGGGGGTGAGAAGTACATATTTTCCTCTTTATTTTACCTTTTTAGTTGCATTTTTCTTTCTTTTTGTTAAAAAAAATTATAAAAATATTGTCACTTGTCAAATTAATAGAGTTAAGTAATAATTGATCAAATTGATAGATTTTAAATTTCTAATTCTTAGTTAGTGACATATTCAAGTTCACCTTTTATGATAACTCCAAATAAAATTCTTAAGAAATGATTTTTCAACTAGTATACTTTACTTAAGTCTTACCTTAATTAAAAATAATGAAATTTTTGCATGCTTAACTTAGAGTTAAAAATATTTTTTCAAGTCATCTTAATTTACACATTTTTTTAAAGACTATATATACTTACACATATATATATTAAAAAAAAACTAACCTTATAAAAGAAGAGTGCGAAAAATGGGCACCAAAAAGAAAAAAAAAACCCCTCTTAAATTCAAGGTGATTCTATCTTATAAAGCCTAAGATGACTGAGCAATTAAGCCCAAGGAGTATCTCTATACTTAATGACCTAAGCCCAATTGGGTTGGGATTCATTGGCCCAAAACTCTTTAAATGGTCACTTAGAAAGCCCGTTAAAATAGAAAACAATCACCAAGAATTAGAGAGTGAAAAAAAATATATATACATATATATAACACTAACAATTGTTTTTATATATTTTGATCAAGAAACTTGAAAGTTATTTAAAACAAAGAGTTAGCATGTTCTTTTCAAAACTTTTTAATTAAATTTCTAAGATTTGACTTTGTTTTGTATTGCTATAATGAAAAAGATTTTCTAGGGGATTTACATTAGAGTTATATATAAAAACGTTTTCTTGATTATTAACTAGCTTCAATTAGAATGTCTAAATATATCAAGAAAAATCTATTATTTACTGACTTATTTAACTTGGCAAGTTGACCGAATTTTGTGGATATATTCACTGCAAACCCTCACGAGACTACAACTCGTCCAGTAGGGTAACCTAGGGGTTTAAAGACTTGTTGTATACGCTAAATACAACCGCGATTCCTGCGAAAGTGAGTTAGGATTTTCTTTTTATTTTCTTTGCTAGAGGACTAGCAAAAGTTTAGGTGTGAGGGTATTTGATAATCATATTTTATTACAATTTTATACCCTCATTATCTATTTTATATGAATAAATATACCATTAATAATTGTTGTTAGATTAGTTTGCACAAAAATGAATGGAAATATAAATAAATATTATTAAATGTAAAAACCTCTCAAAATCTCTCTTCTCTATTTTTGTAGCATTTTAGAAGCACATTGAAGCAAAAAGCCAATAGAACCGGACTGCTGGACTTGGTTGTAGAGGCTTGGAATTTCAAAAATCAAACGTGGACTTGGATGCAAATAGTTGGAATGAATTAGGCTTGTATGCAAAGAATTTGAATCACATGGACCGGTGGGCTGTAGAATTAATTGTGAGAATTAATGTGGACATGGGCTGGCCTTCTTTTGCAATTTCTTTTGGAAAATCACATGAAGACATGGGCTGGATTTTGAATGGGCCGAATTTGATTTAATTTGAAATTCTCAAATGGATTTGCTATAAAAACCGGACTTTGTTTCAATTTGAACTGCTGGTTCTTATGGGTCGGATTTGGATCTTCAAGTCCACATGAAATTCTAGAAAATTTGTATGGGCTGGACAAGCTGCTGTAGTGTTGGGGTTTAGTTCTGAAAATCAATTTGGATTTTCATGTGAATGGGCTAAACTTGATCAATTTATGGGCTGCAGAAAATTAAATTCGAAATTTAAATCATATGGGCTAGAGAAGAACAAAAAGCAAACTCTTCACTAACAAATTCAAGGGTGGAGATTGTTACTTGGGGCTCAAGACAAATTTAATGGCTCATATTCATTAAAGATTACTATAAATAAGGATAAAGAGTGAGAGGTTAAGGGGGTGAAAATTTTTGTAAACTCCTTTTGGAGAGGAGGGCTACTCTTAATTGAGAAGGCCTTCCAAAAATTGTAACTTTAGTTGCAATTAATAATAATAATTTTTTCCTCTTTAAATTTGTTCTTTCTCCTCTTTGTTGAATGATGAGGATGGAGATGAAGAGCAAATTGAAGGTTTGCATTTCTTTTCTCTTTTATTTCTTTTTAGTAATTTCTTTATTATTGCTTATTAGTTAGATTTAAATTCATGCTTGTAGTATAGATTTAATTTCTTGTCTTTTTATTTCTTTTTGCACTTTAATTTGTAGAGTAGATTTATTTTCTTGCATTTAATTTTTGTAATATATTTTGTAGTTTAGATTTTTATTCTTTGTAGTTAGATTTATTTCTTGTTCATAGTTTAGATTTTTATTTTTAATTTTGTAATTAGTCTTCTTTTTTCTTGTTCTTATTTCTTAAGATGTGAATTTAATTCTTGTAAGAATATTAGAATTGTATGAAACTAGTCTAATTTCTTTTATATTGTATGAATTATTCTCTTGTACTTAAAATGTTCATGTTTAGGATAATCAACTAGAGAACTAATCGGTAGAAGAAGAATTTGATAATCTATGCTTATCTTAAATGGTTTGATAGGTTATGCTTATGAATTCTAGGATTATTATCATGTTGTTGTTCTTATCATGAATAGTAATTTTGACTTAGATGATAATTTGATAGGTTACACTTTCCTTAAATGGTTTGATAATCTATGCTTAATAAATCTAAGTTGAAATATGATAAAAAGAGAATAGTTTATATTTTGTAATTGAAATTGGTTAGTGGATTATATTCTAGAATTCTTACCTCTTTTGAATCCTCCATCTTGACTTTCTTAAATTTTCTTTTCATTCTTGGTTTTATTTCTTGATTTTATTCATTTATCTTTCTTGCCTTGTGATTTCATTTATTCTTTGATTCTTTCTTCTCTAAAATTCAATTTATTATCTCTTGCACATAAATCAAAACGACCACTCATCACAATCACACTTATTCTTTATTCCTCATTGTCATGCACAAAATATAAGAATCATTTCTAATAATCTCTTAAAATCACCTTCCTCGTGGGATCGATATTTTTATACTATAACTTGATAAATTGTGCACTTGTAATTTTGGTACATGTTTATGCCGCATCAGTATTCCAATCAAATCTATCAATACTAATCACATCACCCTCTCAAGGGTTGGGGTATTACAAACTCCCCCACTTAAACTCGCAACGTCCTCGTTGCGCCAAATCATATCATCCAAGACCGTACCATCCGTGTGAGATTCTAGAGGTGGCTCCTACGGCCTCAAGAGGTAGCTCCCTCCCTCTTGACGTAACACTTTGCGCCGTATAGCACTTAGCTCTCACAATTCCGGTTGGCTTTGCTCTGATACCATTTGTAACGCCCCGTCCCGGAATCCCGGGGTCGATACGCTACTAGATCTGATGGACTGGCCTCACAAACCACCACATGTCTTTTCAGCACATTTTGTCCTCACTCATGTGCTCCCTGGAAAACTTCCCAGGGGGTCACCCATCCTAGAATTTCTCCAGACCAAGCACGCTTAACTTTGGAGTTTCTAAGAGTTGGGTTTCTGAAAAAAAGATGCATCTTGATATGATTAGTATTGATAGATTTGATTGGAATACTCATACCACCAAGATGAATCTTCTTTTCGAAAACCCAACTCTTAGAAACTCCATAGTTAAGCGTGCTTGGTCTGGAGAAATTCTAGGATGGGTGACCCCCTGGGAAGTTTTCCAGGGAGCATGTGAGTGAGGATAAAACGTGCTGAAAAGACATGTGGTGGTTTGTGAGGCCAGTCCATCAGATCTAGTAGCGTACCGACCCCGGGATTCCGAGGCGGGGCGTTACAAATGGTATTGAGGCGGGCTTCCAATTCTTCCATTTTAGCCGATTGAGGATTCTGCTCATTCTCGGCTTCTTTCTCTGCTTCAGATGAAGAGACTATGTGATGAGCTTCTTGATCAGAGGTCTCGTTCACTTTTTATTTCGCTTTCGATATGGGCAATCCTCCTTTCCGGGAGGATTCTTGCCGAGGTTGTGACTCAGCTTTTTGGAAATTGGCTCTATTGGCAATGATCTGAGCTATCATATTCTAAATTTGATTGATGGTTTCCTGCTGTGCTCGGAGCATGGCATCCTGCTCAACAACCCTCTTTGAAAGATCTTCAGAATATTTTGCCATGTGGGCGAAGCTCTCATGCCCAACGAAAGAGCTTGATGATTGAGACTTCGCAATGGCTGAGTGTTCATCATCGAAGTTGGTTCCTCTGGCTAACCTCCGATAGTTGACAGGGGGAATGGCTTTCGTCTGAGTCCGAGTGTGTCGGTAGACTCCTTCAAACTCGTTAGCGATTTCTCTAATGGTCGGTGAACGACTTGTCTCAGTGTCATCGGAACTAGGACCTGAGGTTTTCCCTCTACCGATCACATTGATAGTGACTCCAGGATACTCAGACACTGGGGACTTCTTCCTGTGCAAACGTTGTCGTTGGTTAGGCAAAGCAATGTTTGCTAATTGGTCGAACACCAATAGTTTGGCCGCATATGAGCAGCATGGACATCCCGAGAGGATTGTAGGAATCAGTCATTCACATTGGAATGAATGAATGACTTGTGGTATCGGTCTTTCTCTCGACATGAACTCTCTCAAATCTGTTGCAAAGATTCGAGGAGAATTACTCACTGATCGTAAGGTTTGAATTGGAACCCCCAGTCTATGATTGGACAGGACTGGCTCTTGGTGAACATGAATCTGGTCGGGATGCCTTGAATCCATGAACTTCTTATATCCGCCACTTAATCTAGTCATGCTATGCAGAGTATTCGGGGGTTTTGCTGGTGAAACGCAGTCCTGAGGTCTGCGTTTTGCTGATGAAACACAGTCTTAAAGTCTGTGTTTTGATTCTGAAACGCACTCCTAAGAGTTGTGTTCAGTTTTTAGAACGCACTCCTGTGAGTTGCGTTTTGGTTCTGGGATGCACTCCTGAGAGTTGCGTTCAGCCATATCAACGTAGTTTTGAGGTCTGCGTTTTGATGTTGGAACGCGCCTCTGAAGGCTACATTTTGATTGCACAACGCGCCACCAAGGGCCGCGTTTGGCATAAGCTAAGCCCACTCCTTCGGAGGAAGGGCCGTTCGAGCAATCTTGGCGAAAGGAGAGGGCTTCCTTCGACATAGGAGCAACAATTGGAGCTTTAGTCTCATTGAAGACTTTGCGGATCTTGCGCATAGCCTTGGGGATAAGGGATCCGAAGGAGAGTAACTCCTCATACTTGGCTTGATCGAACTCGATGATCAGAGTTTCAGCAGTCGTTCCGGCGAGCTTGACGTCGAATTGCGCCACCACTTCTTCGTTAGAGAAGCTCTTCCCTAGGAGAGTCGCCATCTTTTGTTTGGTGAAAAATTTGCAGTAAAAAAAATGAAAAAAAATTGTCTTGTATTCTCTCGATCTTAATTACAATTTGAATTCCGATTACAAAAGAGAGGAGAATAATCTGGATTCTCCCATTTGTTTAAGTCTAGGTTCTTCACGGTTGCGATGGAGTGCCTCCCTCGAATGCTCGCGTCTAGTTTGCTCTTCGTTGATGATCCGAATATTTTGATTCACTAGAACGTGGTCTTCTCCTCACGATTTGACGTTGTGGAGAACTTGCGTGGTAAGTTTTAGAACTCTAAACGAGTTTGAAACTCTATGAAAGAGTTGATTGAACCAAAATTGGTTTATAAGCCAAGGATGAAGAAAGCTCCTGTTGCTGATCTCCAAAGCTCCAGTAATTCCCTCAAAAAGCTAGCCGAAGATCTCTTCTTTGCTGCCCAAAAAGAAGGATCAATCTCAGAGCCCAAAAATCCAGCCTGAACTCAATTGAGTTTTCCACTATTTATAGGGGATTAAGGGGTATAACCGCCCCCTTAATTTGGTCCTAAGTGGGGCTGAATGGGGTGTAATCGCGCCCTTAAATAGCTCCCAAAATCATGGGGAGAACAGTTTTGAAACCATTCAGTTCGTACTTTGAACGAGTCAAAATGCCAGTCTGGACGTTCTGGGTCCGAACTCTGCGTTTTAGACTTAAAACGCAGAGTTGGGCCTATTTTGGTGGCTGAACGCACAGGTCGCGCTGCGTTATAAATCTCAAACGCAGAGTTGGGACGCAGAGATGAACTCTGCATTTTGGACCTGAGATGCAGAGGTTGGCTCTGCATGAACTCTGTATTTTGGACCTGAGATGCAGAGTTAGGAGCTACATGAACTCTGCGTTTTGAGTCCAGGAACTCTGCATCTGGACTTGAATGCTGGGAATGGCCTCTGCATTTTGACAATGGAATGTGGGCATGACCTCTGCGTTTTGATGTTGTAACACAGGGATGATCTCTGCGTTTTCAACTAGAATGCTAGGGATGAACCCTGCGTTTTGAACTTGAAACGCGGACATGACCTTTGCGTTTTGCTTTGAAGAGACCGTCAATTTGTAGTCTCTTTTGCTAGAGTGTTGCAAAGACCATCATCTTGTAATCTTCGTCTTGGCTCCTTGCAAATATGAGAGTCATCAGATTATAACTTCCGATGTTGATTGTGAAGGCTGTTGATTAGAGCTTTCATCAGTTGTTGCGAAGATCATCAGATTATAACCTTCATCAATCTATGTGAAAGTCTTTAAATTTTAACCTTCTGGAAGCTGTCGAATTGTAACTTCCATCATCGGTGTTTAATGGGGATCAGCTATCTGTTGTGATTTTTAGACAGCCTACAACAACCAAGGCTATAACAGATGCAACAGCATTAATGGTAATAGAAAAATGACCAATATGATAACAGAAATAGGATCATGTAATGATAATAGTAACAATAGGAACATGCAACTGGAATACTAACAAGCTAGATACAATCCGCTACTAGAGTATAACAGTCAGGAGAATTCATAAACATCCGAGTAACAAGATCATGCAGGTAGCCATCCTATAAGCATCCACTTAACAAGGTCATACAACTAGATGGAATTAATACTTAAAAATCTACAACATGAGACGTAGTACGTCGAACGAAATAATCCAAACAAGGAAACCCTCATGTATATATCATATATCTCAAATTGTAGATAATTAAATATTAATCACGATCTATGTATGAAAAAAATACAACTTGCCTACGTCTCACAAGAATCCATAATCACCTTAAGTAACAATTTCACGTAACTAGTCATCCTATTACAAGTCACTGGTTCATAACTCACACAGAGTCAAAGCTCATATCATCAGGTAACTGACTGATCGCAAATCACAAATATCCTAACTCCTCGGACCCACTCCGGTGACTACACAAACTTTACCGGTACGAGCCCAGAATACAACCACTAGCACAAATATCTCAACTCCTCAAACACACCCCGGTAACTATGCAAACTTCACCGGCCTCAGACACACCCCGGTAACTATGCAAACTTCACCGGTGTGAGCCTGGAAAATACATCAACAATCACCAATATCTCAACTCCTCAGACCCACTCCAGTGACTACACAAACTTCACCGATGCGAGCCTAGAGAATACATCAATAATCCCAACTGCTCATATTGACTAAGATTTCTCACCTCAATTCTAGTAATTCCAGGTCAACTACACACGAGGTTCTAGATCCTAACTGTGTCATACAGGTCACTATAGTCATGTACTTCTCATGATTCTCAACATGGAATAATAAATGCAATTACGCTAAGTGTCAATGTCATGAAGTGTGAACAGGGGTCATGATCACATGTAAGAAACATACGAGAGTAAAGCTACTATTAACAATGCAAGATGAAACTACCATTAACAGATGTTTTTCACACGAAAAATCAAAATCTCAGTTATTAATTTCAAGAATAATTTCCTTTAAAATTATCTCTCATTATAAAATTCTAAAATAATCTTCTTAAAATATATTTTATTATTATTTATGAATAGTAATACTTTTTAATTTTATAAATGATTTCTATGATATTTTATAAAATAATCTAAAATACTCTTTTTCTCAAAATAAAATTATTTTATCATAACAATTATTCAAAAATACTTATTCTCCAAAATAAATTATTTTCTCAAAATAATTCCTTTTAAAATATTTTCCTCATTATAAATAATTCTAAAAATACTCTATAAATATATTCTTCCTTTCAAACAACACGAAATTAATCATAAACTATATTTTTTTGACATACTTATTCATCATTTATAGCATCGTTTTACAGAATATATTCACCATAATATTATCAACAACCACACAATTAATATCATATCAGCACAAACTAATCTACTAATATTATCAACAACCACACAATTAATATCATATCAGCACAAACTAATCTACGCATATACATAATAAATTCATAAGAGATAACACAATTAATATCATATCAGCACAAACTAATCTACGCATATACATAATAAATTCATAAGAGATAAAAAATTAACGAGACAACGAGCAAGAGGGATCTTGCACATAATAAATTTATGATAAATCTAAAAGTTTAAAATAAATAATAATCAGAATTGGAGATCTTGCCTTTGCTGGTAGAAAGCCAAAGAGGAGGAAAGCTATCATGCATGCAACGATCCAAGACTATGCACCCAGGATGTCGGCTCTGGACTCGGGTGGAGGATGAAGAAGCCGGGGTTGTCAGATCTAGGGCGACGCTGTAGGAGTCAGAGAAGGCGGCTTTCAAGGCAATACTAGTTAAGTGGTCTCAGCGTGGCTTTCGCCTCGTCGGCCGAGTGTGCTGTTCGAATGGGTGGTTTATGTCAACAGGCTGTGACGGATGGTGGGAAAAGCGATGAGGAAGAGAGAAAAAAGAGTCGGCGTTGGAAGTGAATCGAGAGCAGTAGAAGAGAGAGAGAGGAGATATGATTATATATATATATATATATATATATATATTATAATATATATATATATATTATATATATATTATTATATTATATATTAATTATATATATATATATATATACATATATTACTTATATATATATATATATATATATATATATATATATATATTAGGGTTAGGGTTAGGTATTTAATTAAAAATAATTAAAATAAATAATTATGGGTATTTAAAAATTAAACTGATTACAGAATAATTATCTACAAATAAAAACATACATGTTGAGCTAATACAATAGTTGATACGAAATAGTCGAAATATACACTTATTGTACAGTTAAACGAGGATAATTAATAATAAAAATATATTTACTTATATTTAAAATTAAATAATTAAGGGATAATTATATACATAGTAAAACGTACCAGTTATACTAATACGACAGAATATTATGTAATAGTAGAAATAATACAATAAATTATACAAATATTACATAATTAATAATACAACGTATTATACAAAAATATACATAATAATTGTTGATGTCTGGAATCACACAGCCAATAGGGGGGAGGTTGTCTACCGAGAGAGGATGATAAAGGATAAATGGGCCGACTCCCCCTCTGACTTTATGCCTAGCTCTGAGCGCACGGGGTGGACTGATGGTCTGCACACACAAGGAACGTCGGGGTATGGGGCGTGTTTTCCCTTGGTACCTCCAACGGTCAAGTTAGAGGATGAGTTTGAGGGAGGTTTTGGGGAGATTCCCTGGGCCATTGAGGTCCATGCAAGGTACATTCTCCTTTTAGAATTTATTTAGAAGCAACTTGAAGAAAAGAACGATTTCTTAGTTTTTTGAGTTCAAAGAACCTGAGTCCCAAAAAAAGACCTACTGGTCCCCCCTCCTTTTTTTCTCCTTCGGATCCATTGCCTCCCTCTTTATAGGCTGTTGAGGATAGACACGTGGCTTCATCAGAGGTCTGAGGACGATGGTGGGGGATGAGCTGGAGGCTGAGTCAGCAGTAGTCCTTTCACGTGTCAGCTTGCGACTGTAGGAGATACTATTTCGAGATGATCTCGATAAAGCCGCAGGATTGATTAGATGGCGTATGGCCGAGAATACGAAGAGGTGCTGAGTCGCTCTTATCTTTACAAATGGTGGTTAGTGATTGGAGGGTGAGGCACTCGAGTACAGAAGGCGCTTCGATAACGTCCTAGGTTTGACGGATAAGGATAAAGAGAAGATAGGCTGACCAATCTAGCCACTCATTGCTTCACAGATGGCAGCTGGGGACTGGAGAAAATGTCGTCTGAGCTCAGAGGGTGTCTTGATTACGTCCCAAAAGTGACTTAGGAATAGAATGAGCCGTCTTTGCATTTAAGATTTCATCAGAGTTTGAGACTTTTGATGTGACTGGTTGATTGATGTATATCTTGGAAATAGCTTAGTTGGATGACTCGAATGTTTATCTTCCCCAGCAAGATTGTATTGGAAGGCGGGTCATTCTCGTAACTTGTTGACTAGATAAGTGAGTCGTCATCCCAGTCAGACAGCTCGGTAGACAGCCGAGTCGCCACTAGGGGAGTCGTCTCGATTGGGAGTTGGGTGGACTCCGGAGTAGTCGCCTTAAAGGAGAAGGGCCGACTGCTTCCGCGCTTCATGCCGGCTAAAGCGTTTGCTTTTACCTAGGCTTTTCAGCTGAGTCGATTTGAATTATGACTCCATTAGGCTCATGGAGACAATCTTCTAATCATTTTTGTTGATAAATGGCATATTATCATAACAACAATAATAATAATACCACATATTATTTAAAATAATACATAACCATATCGATAATACAATTGATAAATTCCAAAAATTTTTACTATACTAAATAAATTTATAAATATCAAAATTATTTAAGTAAATACTTGAACTTTAAATCATAAAAAATTCTAGAAAATCGAGAAAAATATAAATACTCTTTTAAAAATCATAATTAAATATTTTAAAATATTAAAAAATTTTTCTTGAACCCCAGGAGATTCTATCCTGCTATAAGTTGACCGAGTGATTAAGTCTGCGAAGTATTTCTATACTTAATAACCTAAGCCTAATTGGTTTGGTTCCATTAGCCTAATACTCATTACGTTGTCACTTAGAAAGCCCGATAAAGTAGAATAAGATGATCAACGAATAAAGAGATATATGTATATATAAAAAGAATAAAAAGAAAATTTTTAATATATAGTTATATTTATATATATATGCTCTTGAAAAACAAATTCATCAAGAGGCTTGAAAATTGTTTAAAACAAAGAGTTAGCATATTCTTTTCAAAACTTTTAAATAAATTTCTAAGTTAGAATTGGTTTTGTATAACTATAATGAAAATATTTGCTAAGAAATTTACTTTGGAGTTATGCATAAAAATATTTTCTTAAGTATAAACAAACTCTAACTAGATTATTCAAATATAGCAAATAAATTAGTTATATTTTGACTTAATCAAATTGGCAAGTTGATCGAATTTTGTGGGCATATTCACTACAAACGCTTACAAGACTATAGCTCATCCTCAAGGGGTTTAAAGGCTTATTATATGTACTAAATACAACCGTGATTCTGTAAAAGGGAGTTAGGATTTTTCTCTCTTCCCTTTTTATTTTCCTTCTTTACTAGAGGACTAGCAAAAATTCATTTGATTATCATATTTTATTATTCTTATATATTCTCATTATTTATTTTAGTTAAATAAATATATCAACTAATAACAAGTTCTTATCTTAATTTGTAAGTAATTAGAAATTAATGAATAAGAGCCCAAGATGACCAAAATTACCTCATCTTTTAACCTTTTATTAAAGCCCAAGATCGAGCCAAGTAAGTAGGTCAACTCAAAGAGAGTCAAATTCTATTGCAAACCAATTGATGCACCAATCGATTAACCAATCATTAGCTAATCGATGGGTTAGCCGATTATTTTATAATAGAATTTAATCAATTGTTAATTTTAATATTTTTGGAGCTCAAAAATGATTTGTAGGTAGGTCAACTCAAAGAGAATCAAATTCTATTGCAAACCAATTGATGCACCAATCGATTAACCAATCAATTAGCTAATTGATGGGTTAACCGATTATTTTATAATTTTTAATCAATTGTTGATTTTATTTATTTTTTTGGAGCTCAAAAATGATTTGTAGGCTCTTGCATATTGTTGTAGGCTATAAATAGGAGTAGAAAGTGACATATTGTAGTGCAAAAAATTTTATAATCTTTATTTTGGATAGGAGGGTTACTCTTAATTGAGAAGACCTTCGAAAAATTATTAAATTTTTAATTACAATAAATATAAAAATTTCTCCTTCTCAATTTCCTTTTCTTCTTCTTTGATGATGAAGATGAAGATTTGCCTTCAAAGGATCAACCCCTTGTAATGTAAGTTTTTATTTTACCATTTTAATTTCATGTTTTAGAATTACAAATTTTATGATTTTATTTTATTAATTTTATTTTATATTTAGTAGATTAGATTTATTTCTTTATGGTATAAATTTATTTTCATGCTCTTTTATTATCTTTCAGTTTAGTTTTTATATTTTTCCCTTTTATGCTTTGTAGAATTTCTCTTCTAATTTTTTGCTACATAGTTAGTTTTTATTTTACTTTTAATTCATGCTTTGTAGTGTAGATTTCTTTCATGCTTCTAGTGCAGGGTTTTATTTTCTTGTCCTTTTTCTTGTTTTACAGTTAGTTTCTATTTTCTTTCTTATAACTTAGACTTACTTCTTTAATGCCTACTAGTATAGATTTTCCTTTTTTTTGTTTTGCAAATTGAGTAATTAATTCTTGTCAGAAATTTATGATTTAATAAAACTACTTTAGTTTCTTTTATAGTTTTTAGATTGCTTTCTTTATGCTTAAAATAATCATGTTTAAGAAAATCAACTAGAGAGCTAATTGGTACAAAAGGAGTTTGATAATCTATGTTTATGTTAAGTGGTCTGATAGGTTATGCTTATTTATTTATAGGATTATTATCTAGTTACTTGTTCTTTTCATGAATGGGAACTTTGCTTGGATCATAATTTGATACATTATACTTCTTTAAGTGGTTTGATATTCTATGCTTAGTAAATCTAAAGTGAAATATTATAAAAAGATAATAATTCATAAATGTTATTTGAAATTAATCAGTGAAATCAATTCTAGATTCCTAACATCTTTATTTATTTTTTTGTCAATCTTTGTTGATTTTATTTTTCTCTTCCTCTTCTCAATTTTATTTTGTTGATTTTTTTTCTCTTCTTCCTACTTCTTTCTCTTTCCTTATTTCCATTTCTTTTCACTTCTACATAGTTTCCTCTTTGTTTCCTTTTATTTATTTCTCCTTCTCTCTTTCCTTCCTTATGATTTAGCTTTTTATTTTAGTGAAATCTCTTTCTACATTTCTACATTTTTATTCTGATTATTTTTTATCCTTACTCTTCTAGGACCAATTTTAGAATATCTAAATACACACATTCCTCGTGGGTTCGACATCTATACTATACTATGACTTAGATGTGCACTTACAACTTTGCATATTTATCCCTGATCAATATTTCTTGAAGATCCAAGAGAAATAAGATTTCAAAAGTTACATCCTAACTAGAATTATCCTTCAAATAATTACCCGTGGATCCATTTAACCCAAAATGATTCTTTCTTTTCTTAAGGGCGCGGGCCCATATATGTGTGAGCATCAGAGACCTATTCAGTTTCAGGATGATATTTGCATTTTTTTTATGTGGAAGTTAAGTGCCATTATGAATCAGCATTGCTTTTTCATAAACACCTTAAAATAAAATAAATATAAAAAACGTTCAAACTATTTCATTTTACAATTTTATTTTTCACTTTCATGCAAGCAAGCACTCTCTTAAGCATGGAAAATATATAACTGAAACATTAGCTAAGGATTGTCTCAATCTCTTCACATGAACTCTCTGAAACTTGTGTTTAGCTTCTTCAAAAGATCCTTCACTGTCATTGAAAACCCCTCTTCAACCTAGAAAGAGAAATCATAGTAAAGTGACTTATCAAATTAAACATTATTTCTATATAACATAATCGATCACTCGTGATATGAAACAGTTAGTAAACTTAAAGTCAAGTCAATATAATTATTAATATTCCTATATATGAAGGTAAGTAATTATTATATTAATATTAGGATCCCCCTTAACTTTGGACGTTTATTAGATAAACCCCCATATATACCTTTCAAAATATCAGAAAACTACACCCTAAATTTAGGGGTTATCAAAAAACTCCTTTTAACTTTAAGACTTTCTTTTTTAACTTAAGAAAAACCCCTTAAAAAGCATGAACCTCAACTTTTGCTGGAAAAATCCCCTTGCATAATTTATCTACCAATGCAAAAATTGCGTGTAATGTTTTTTAGGTGACAACATCTTATAGTTAAATTCAAAGTATTGTCTAATTGAAACCCCAACTTCGGCTGGGGGGGGGGGGCGGGTCTATATACTTTCCTTGAAAATTATGGAAGGTAATTTAAAACTTGACCAAATTTAAGGGCAAAGAAAAAAAATCAAGTATTACTTCCAGCGATAGAAAAGATTGGGGCAAATAAAAAAATGTTAAAAATTTTAACAATGATGATGAGGTTAATGTTGTGAAGGGTAGTTTATAGGCCTTAAATAGAGAACTTAAGAATTATTGATTATGTCAACAGTTTAAGCTATTAGATATTGGCCCCACCTCTTTTTCAAACTCATCTCTTTATTTTACCCCCTTTCAATGTGGGCTATACTCACACATAATATTAAACACTCTTCCCCTTTATTTGTGAGTATAATTTAGTGATCCACAGGAATTATGAGCTTTGCACTGATATTGTTTCAACCAGTAACCATGGACAGGAGACATGGCCACTCAACATATGTAGAATCTTACATCATTTGTTGGCTAATGAGACAATTTTCTCTACCATTGAGAAATGTCGGTCACCATCCATCTTTAGATTAACCTAAACTTGGGTTTAAACTAGTAATCGTGTATATATTGCCAACATGACTAAAAACATATATACGCCATTTCTGGGCTAACTACATGTTTGTCTACATCGTCAAATATAGGAGCAACATGTTATGCCAACTATCCTTAGATTTTTCTAACCCTAGTCATTCTCCCTTTTGCTTAGGTCCCAGCTCCAATTATGATATCACTTGTTAAGGAGAAATTCGATCCAAACTGGGAGCTAAGGGTTTTTTTAAATAAAGGCTAAAAATCTATTCAACTCTAAAAGTCTAAGTAGTTAAATTCTAGACCAATAATGTCATCATACTTCACATTTAAAAGTGTAAAGATAACACCGATAGTGCTTAGCACTAGCCCAAGACCGTAATACCCGAGAAACCCGAAAGAAACCAAGAGAATAAACCTCTAAGTATGAAGAAAAATATGAAGAACACTTAGAGAACACTTGAAAGACTTTTAGAGAAATGTAGAGAACTTATGAAGAGGAAGACTCTTTATTTGAGCTTGCTTTATTCACTTGTTCAACTTTTTCTTCTTACTTACAAATGAGAGAGGTGAGGAGGTATTTATAGCCTCCCAAAGATATATTACAAAGGATCTAGATTCTTCTAATATCACCTCCATAGTTCCTAGATATTTTTCTAATCTCTAGAAATTTCTACATAATATCTAAATATTTTAATCACAAATTATCTAGATGTTTCTATACTATTATCTAGATATTTACCTTAAAGATTTCTCTAGAACACTATAAGGAGGTGATCAACCTTCTAGAGTGTTTCTAGAAAACCTCTAGAATTTGGACCTAATTTTGGGTTTGGTCAAACTTAGAATAATTCCATCATAAACCCAAAATTAAGCTTGATCCAAAATCAAGTTTAATTTCAATACTCCCCCTTAAACTTGATTTTGTCAACCATCCCGAGCTTCGAGCGAAGTAACTCAAATTGGCCCTTTGGTAGTGACTTGGTGAAGATATCTGCAACGTTGTCTTCGCTTCAAACCTCCAAAGCTTCAATTGTTCCATCAAGCACCTTCTCCCGTATGAAATGATGTTCTAACTCGATATGCTTCGTCCTTGCATGAAACACCGGATTATTAGCCAACTTGATAGCACTTTGATTATCTCCATAAATTGCAACCGGCTTTTTTTTTTTTTTTGGGGGTCAATGAAAAGTATTTAATTCATATCCCAAAATGTGCTTTTATGTACATCAAGAATACTCAGCAAATGAACTGAGGAATCAAAACTGGGGAACTAAAGAAACATAGAAGAGGAGAAGAAAAACCCAGACAGAAAACACAAAGTTACGAG
>NC_033802.1:14316654-14344249 GCF_001876935.1 Asparagus officinalis | reverse complement strand
TTAGAATGGTTGTCAGCATATCAATCTTAACATCTCTGATGATTTGGTTAGTGCATCTGTTCTTCTACTGAAAGATACGAGCGTTACGTTCTCTCCAAATGTTGTAAACTGTTGCCGATAACGCCATACGTCTCACTTTCAGTTTGAATCTATTCCCCTTTAACCTGTTGATGAACCAGTTGATGATCAAAATCCAATCACAGGCTCTCCAATTAAATTGGAGCCAGTTCATTATTCCATTCCAGACTTCATTTGAGAACACACAATCAAAGAATAAATGATTGCGGGACTCAAGGCCAGCACCTTCACATAGAACACAATGAACAGATTGAAGAAGCCCTCTATTAGCAAGCCTATCTTTTGTTAGGAGCTTATTTTGGATAGCCAGCCATAATATAAAAGATTGCCTAGGAGGATTAAGCCTTTCCCAGACAGTTACGTACCAAGTCACTTTGTTGGCTGAAGGAGGAAGTTTTGAGTACAGCAGAGAAAGCTGAATTTTAGAGTTCCTGCAGGAAGAGTTAAAACACTGCTTCAAGTTGATAATTCCTCCACAAAGAGTCACAGCTTTGTCTCTCATCTTCAACAATTGTTTCCAAAGCCAAGAGTCACCAGTTTTTGCACTTACTTGCCATATATCACTGCTTCTTAGATAGGTACCATGGATCCATTTGATCCATAACAGCTCCTTAATTATCAGTATGAATATGCCAGATAGATCTGAGAGCTGATGCCATGTTCCACTTAGCAGCTGAAAATATCCCTAGTCCACCATATTTTTTCTCCATACACACTTTGTCCCAAGACACAAGAGGAGTTTTAGATTTATGATCAGTTTTGCCCCATAAGAATTCCCTGCACAGAGCATCAATTTTTTGGAGGACCTTAGCTGGAAGTATATAACAAGAAGTCCAATAGATTTGAACACCCAAAATCACACTCTTAATGATATGAAGCCTCCCTGCATAAGAAAGATTACCGTGTTTCAGCCAGATTTGGAACTGATCAGTAATTTTTTTGAAAAGAGGACTGCAGTCCAAAAAAGATAGCCTTTTAGTGATGAGAGGCAATCCAAGGTATTTGATAGGTAGTTTTCCTTCAGGAAAGTTAAGGAGATGGTTGATTTCCTCTTTTACTGAATTATCCACTCCTCCGTAAAAGATAGAACATTTGGACATGTTAGCTTCCAACCCTGAAGAGTCACTGAATTTCCTGACACAGCTGTAGAGTTTATGGACAGAATAGAGGTCACCTTTGCTAAATAACAAGAGATCGTCAGCAAAAATCAGATGAGATATTTTCAGCTTCCCACATCTTGGATGAAACTTGAATTTACTGTCATTCTTCAGCATGTTTAATTCTCTTGACAGATACTCCATCACAATAATGAATAAGTAGGGAGAAAGTGGATCACCTTGCCTTAAACCCCTAGCTCCTTTGAAATAGCCGTGGAGGGAACCATTCAGAGAAATGGAGTATTTAGGTGAAGATATGCAACTCATTATCCAACCTGTAAAGACCTTAGGAAAACCAAGTCCATTGAGCATATTTTGCAGAAAACTCCAATTAATTGTGTCGAAAGCCTTTCTAATATCAATATTAATCATGGCTCTAGGGGAAAGATGCTTTCTACCATAATTTTTTACCAATTCATGAGCAAGCAAAATATTATTTGATATTTGCCTCCCTTTTACAAATGCGCTTTGTGCTTCACTGATTAGAACCCCCATGACAGACTGAATTCTGTTTGCAAGGATTTTAGAGATGAACTTATACAAGCAATTGCAGCAAGAGATTGGCCTATATTCAGCAGGGGTTTTAGGGCACTTCACCTTAGGAATGAGAGTGATAGAGGTGGAGTTAACTGCACCAAGAAGTTTTCCAGTTTTAAAAAACTCCTCAATAGCTTTGGTGATCTCCTCACCTGTGATTGACCACGAAGATTTGTAGAAGGAGACACTGTAACCATCAGGGCCTGGGGACTTATCATCAGACATGGAGAAAATGGAATCTTTAATCTCCTTCTTAGAAACAGGCTTAGCTAATTTCCTGGCTTGAGATTCATTTAAACAGTTTCCATTTTGAATGGTGTCAATATCTGGAGCAGTGGTAGGAAAAGAAGTACCCAGCAAATTCTCATAATAGGTGACTATCTCCTTTACAATCAGATCCCCATCAATGATCCTATTTCCAGAGTTATCATATAAGACCATGACTCTATTTTGGTGTCTGTTACTCTTAATGATAGGGTGAAAAAATTTCGTGCATCTGTCTCCTTGTAAACACCAAGAAATTCTTGATTTTTGTTGATAGAAAGATAATTCACATTCCAATAATTTGTTATAAGCAGAGGAGAAATCTTTTTCCTGTCCAATGTATGATGCATTGAAGGGATCATCTTGGAGAGCCTTTTGAACATTTTCCAAATTCTGCTTTGCTCTTAATACCTGCTCACTGATATTGTTGAAGTGCCTCTTGTTGAGATCTTTTAGTGCTCTTCTAAGTAGCTTCAGTTTAGTACACACTGAGAACATAGTGTGACCTTGCACATGAACTTGCCAAATAGAAGAAACAGTAGGAAGGTAATCCTCATGTTTTGTCCACATCTTGAAGAACTTGAAAGGCTTCTTACCATGCACATTATCATCATATATAGAGACAAGGCCTGGTGAGTGGTCAGAAAAACAAGGGAGTAAATACTCCACATGACTTGAATTATAATCTTGGATTCAGGCTTGATTGACTAAAGTTCTGTCTAATCTGCTCCATACCCTTGTGACAGGGTCTTGCTTGTTATTCCAAGTGAAAAAACAGCCTGTAGTTTTCATATGAGAAATCTGGCAGTCATCAATGAATTGGCAAAAATCCTCTGTTTCTGCCTCAGTAATTCTTGAACCACCTAATCTTTCATCATTGCTAGTCAAAGCATTGAAATCTCCACTAAGAAGCCAAGGTATATTACCAGCATAATGATGAACCAAAACTAGTTCAGACCACAAATCCTTCCTGGCTTCAGCATGGTTAAAACCATAGACAGATGATATGATACAGTTCAGTCTATCATCAACAGATTTAACAGCACAAGAAATTTGTTGAGCAGAAGAACTTTTAATGTGAACATCCAAAACTATCATCAACAGATTTAACAGCACAAGAAATTTGTTGAGCAGAAGAACTTTTAATGTGAACATCCAAAACATTTGGATCCCATAAAATAAGGACAAGAAATTTGTTGAGCAGAAGAACTTTTAATGTGAACATCCAAAACATTTGGATCCCATAAAATAAGAACTCTAGCTTTGTCAGAATTCCCTGCATTAGAAATCCATTCCCAATTATTAGCAATTCTCTTGGCTATAGTCTGAAAACTATCCTGCTTTATTTTGGTCTCAAGAAGGGCAATAAAAGATAAATGGTATTGCAGTATATGCCTCTTGACCAAAATCTGTTTAGGGGATTTGTTTAATCCCCTAACATTCCAGAAAGAAAAATTCATAAATTCAGGCCCCCTCTATCAATTGTAGAGGGATCAGCACCACCATCCAATTGGATCAGAGGAGAATAGGAATTCATAGGCTTTATAATTTGAGCTACTCTCCTTGAGGAAACAATATGAGTGAAAGAATTGCTGTTATCAACTCCAGAACTTGAAGGCATAACGTGCACATCATGCACAAAACAGTGAGAAACAGGAGATGATTGTTGTAAATTCACACCCACCATTACTTGCTTGTCCTTCTCAAATTTTTCCAGCATAGTTTGATCATGAGGGCAGCTTTTATCCTGTCTATTCAGATTACCAGCATTGGTGATATTTTCTGGTTGATTTAAACTTTTCTTAGGAATCCATTTTTGAGTAACAGAATGCCTCCTACAAACTTTTGAATCATGCCCCACTTGTTTGCAATAATCACACCATCTTGGCTTCAATTCATAGATAACCTTTTGGTTATATTGCTTTCCATTTGGCCCTTGAATTAGTATCTGATCAGGTAAAGGGGCTAGCATTTTAACTTCCAAAAGCACTCTAGCATAGGCAAGCCTTTGTCTATTAGCTGTTAATTTGTCAGTAGTAATAGGTCGCCCTATGACACTTGTAATTTTACTAATTCCCTTTTCATTCCATAGGTTTAGCTTCAATGCAGGCAATTGGATCCACATAGGGTAGAGGCATTCACTGACTTTTTCTAAATCATCTCCAACTGTCCAAGGTTTCAGTAGTAGCGGCCTGGAGCCAAAAAACCAGGGACCATACATGAGAATTTCATTCATATCCTCTTTATTTTTGAAATTAAAGAGGAAAAACCCAGCTCTAAGGAGACAAACATCAGGAATAGCTTTTTGAGCCCAAGCTTTTTGCACATAATTCTCCATGGCTTTGAATTTAACATTCAAACCCAACACCTGACCTACTAGTGAGAATTTCCATAAAGAACTCCCTTCGTTCCATTCCTCATCACTGAAACAAACAGAATCCTTATTTTCAGAGGGGACATAGCTCAGATCTAAACCACTGCCGAGTTTTCTGTTATCTGAAACTAAGCTAGCCCAACTTTTCTGAGGATTCTTAGTCTGATCCAAATTATTAGTATCTCTTGTTGATTCTCCAAGAGGGAGAGCTATGCTATCCTTGATTATATTTCCCTCTTCAAAATTTGCTACCGATTCTAGATTTTCATTCAATGAAACAGTACCAGCTGGCAATCCCTCAGCAGAACTTGATACTTCCTTAGGATCTTTAGGAGGAGATGAATTAGGATCCATTCCCAGTTCGATTATGTCAGCCCAGGATACTCTATTAGAACTAGATGAGACATTTCGAGAGAGGGGAGACTTACTTAGAATACGATTTTGGAATCCTCTCATCACTGAAGACGACTGAGCCCCATTCACCACCTGAGAAGTCTGAGCCCCATTCACCACCGGAGAGGACTGAGAATTCAGAGAATCAAGAATCTCTGCCATAGATTTCTTCATCTTCTCACCTCGTGGACCAGTGGATCCCATGACGACAGAAGAAGATCCCTCATCATCTTCAACGAAACAGGCATCAATTTGATCACCAGGAGAAATCAAACTCAGATTTGATGCTCTGAGACCAATATTCAGGAGCTTCTTCCCGCTATTCTTCTTCTTCCTTGCCATTTTTATCACGGCAGCGGCGCACGTTAGCAATCCTCAGATCGCGCGCTAACGTACACCATGAGAGCTGCCCCCAGGACAGGTTTACAACCGGCCGGCTTATTGATTGGCTCCAACAAATCTTCAAGGAGTCTTCGAAGCCATATACACTCTTGAGCTGCGAGTGTTGAAGCTTAATACTCCGCTTCAGTGGTAGACAATGACACCGTTGCTTGCTTCTTGCTGCACCACGAAACACTTGTGTCTCCACATAAGAACACATACCCTGAAGTTGATTTTCGATCATCTAGATCTCCACCAAAGTCAGCATCCGTGAAACCATGAAGAGAAACCTTGGCATTGTACTTGTACATCAGACCCATGCCAAGAGTTGTCTTTACATACTTCAAAATCTTCTTTGCCGCTTCTAGATGTGGCTTCCTTGGTTCTTGTATAAACCGACTTACGAGACCCACCACGAAGGCAAGGTCAGGTCTTGTAATGGTTAAGTATAAAAGACTTCCTACAAGAGAGCGATAAGGTCGAGGATCAGGTAGCAAGGACCCTTCATCGCGTTTAAGCTTTATGTTCACGTCCATCGGAGTAGTACGTGTCTTCCCTTCGTGTACTCCGAACCTTTCAACAATCCTTCTTGCGTAGCTTTTTTGGCCGACAAATATTCCATCATTTACCCTTTCGACCTCCAAACCAAGAAAATTGTTCAACTCACCCAACTTTTTCATCTCAAACCTCACCGACATATCCTCTTGTAGACGAGCAATTTCAGCATCATCATTCCCGATGATGATCATATCATCCACATAAAGAAGAACCACCACGTGGACTCCTCCATTCTTCTTGAAGAATAGACTCGGATCAGAATTTGATGGCACATACCCGCAAAACTGAAGGAATTGAGCAAGCTTTCCATACCAAGCTCAAGGAGCTTGTTTTAACCCGTACAAAGCCTTTTTAAGCTTGCAGACATAATCAGGATGCTCTCGTGACTTGAAACCAAGCGGTTGCTCCATGAAGATTTCCTTATCAAGCTCTCCGTATAGAAAAGCATTCTTCACATCTAGTTGCCATAACTTCCAACCAAAGCTTGCGGCTAAAGATAAAAGTGAGCGTACCGTAGTCATCTTTGCCACTGGACTGAAAGTTTCATCATAATCTTCTCCATATTTTTGAGAGAACCCTCGAGCAACCAACCTTGCCTTAAATCTGTCAATGCTCCCATCCGTTTTTCGCTTAATTCGGTACACCCATTTACAAGAAACGGGTTGGACATCCTTGGGTTTTGGAACCAAATCCCAAGTTTCGTTCTTCATGAGAGCATTCATCTCCTCCTTCATTGCGCCCTCCCACTCTTGAACTCCTTTTGCTTCATCATACGATGATGGCTCCTCTTCATCTAATGGAGCTGCAAAGTAGCATGAGTAAGTAGTGACAAACCTTTCATCTCTGAACCGAGCAGGCTTAACAATGTTCCTTTTTGGCCGTTGATTAGCCATGGAACTACGATCTTCTTCCTCATCTTCCTCTTGATCAGTGCTCCCCCTTTCACCTTGCGTCTCTTCTTCAAGACTTCTGCTTTCACTTGGCATTTGAACAACTGGTTCATCGATCTTGGAGGAACCCCTACCTTCTTGTTCGACAAAGACTTGAGGTGGCCCATAAAATGAGGAAACTTCATCAAAGACAACATCACGAGACACGGTGTACTTGTGTGTCTCTGGATCCATACACCTCCAACCCTTCCTTTGTTCATCATAGCCGACAAAGATGCATTTCTTCGCCTTTGCCTCCAACTTGGTTCTTTGAGAGTCAAACACGTGGACGTAGCAGATTGATCCAAATATCCTGGATGTTTCACCGTTGGCTTCATCCCATGAATCATCTCATAAGGAGACTTCATATTGTTCGGACTAAGTGGCATCCGGTTGATGACATACGCTACACATCTCATGCCTTCCGCCCATAAGGCCTTAGGAAAATTTTTGTCATGTAACCAGCTTCTACATGTCTCGCTTAGATGTCTTATCTTCCTTTCCGCTACTCCATTTTGCTGAGGTGTATACGGACATGTAAATTCTCTCTTGATACCATGTTTTTGGCAAAAAGAGAGAAACTCCTTTGACATGAACTCCCCTCCATTATCCGTCCTTAAAGTCTTGATCTTCTGACCTAATTCTCCCTCCACGGTAACCTTGAATTCTTGAAACTTGGAGAATACTTCTGATTTTTCCTTCACAAAGTATACCCAAGTGTACCGTGAGAAGTCATCAACAAACAGTAGCATGTACTGAAAACCAGAATAGGAGGATGTTCTCGTCGGACCCATCAAATCTCATCAACAAACAGTAACATGTATCGAAACCCAGAATAGGAGGATGTTCTCGTCGGACCCATCAAATCACTATGGACCCTCTCCAACGGAGCGCTGCATCGTGAAGTGGAGTTGTCAAATGGAAGCCTATGTGACTTTCCATATTGACAGCCTTCCCAAAGCTTTCCTTCATCATAAATCTTCAACTTTGGGAGCCCGTTAACCAAATCCTTATTTACCATAACCTTTAGCTTAGTCATATTTATATGACCAAGCCTAGCATGCCATATAAAGGCATTATCATTCGTACTCATCTTCTCAACATAAGAATTTGAGGCCGATAAAACATATAAATCCTTAACCCGTGCTCCGGTGTGAACCACGTCAGCTTTTAATTCTTTAATATTCTTTAAGAATTTAACGTCTCTTGGGCCAAATAAAACGTAGTTACCTGAGTCAACTGCATTCACCACAGAGAGAAGATTCTTCCTTACTCCAGGAACATGATATACGTTCTTGAGAGTGATTGGGCTTCCATCATCTCCTTCAATAACGACTGTCCCTTCCTTCTCAACGCGGTGGATTAAATTATCCGCAGTAATGATGGCTTCTTTCCCGTCATGACGCAACTTCTCGTCTCCGGTAATATGATGGCTACAACCAGAATCCACAATCCAATCATTTCCAAGATTTTTAGCTGTGGATGTACCTGAAGATGCAGCCTCCACCATGAAACATTTTCCCCATTCTTCGTCTTCAGTATGACCCTTTGATTCTGTCATATTTGTTTCCTTCAGCTTGACTCGACAATCCTTTTTGAAATGCCCAAGTTTTCCACACCGATAACACTTGAATCGCTTCTTGTCTCCCGTAGAAGATCCTTCTCGTCCATCATTATTCTTCACATTACCATATTTGGGTTTGGTTCTGAAGCTTTGTTGTCTCCTCACTACAAAAGCGCTCCCCGAGTCATCATGGACTTTAACTCCCGCCATTTGCATGGCTAGTGATTCTTGCGAAGCTAGTAGATTTTCAAACTCCTCCAAGGAAGGTTGTGTAGCCCATCCTTGAACTGAAGTAACAAACGGTGTATATTCGGGTCGTAGACCACGAATAATAGACCGCTTCAACCGTGCTTCCGAAATCGACTCCTCCGGATTGAGAGTATTAATCTCAGAGCAAAGATTTTTTACCTTGATGAAAAACTCTGAGATTGAAGACTCCCCCTGCTTCGCATTCGCCAACTCGTTCTCTAACAGTTGTAGACGAGCCTCGTTCTTCTTGTTGAACAATTGATCTAGTGCCTGCCAAATAGCACTTGCGGATGTACATCTTGAGACATGCTCAAATAGTCCTGAAGATATTGACCTCTTCAAAGCAAACTCCGCCTTGGCATTCTTCCGTGTCCACTCCTTTGTCGCTTCCGCTGTTGCAGCATCTCCCCTTGGTGGTGTTGTGCTGCTACCGCCGACGACATCCCATAAGTCCTCACTAACCAAGTATGACTCCATACATGACTTCCATAACCGGTAGTTAGATTGGTTTAAGATCTCCATTCCCAATCCAACGACACGACCCATTGATTCCATACTTAGAGTAAACCCGAGCTCTCTTTAAACCCCGATCTTGAAGAGCACAAGATTAGAATGACTCTGATACCATGTAAAGATAACACCGATAGTGCTTAGCACTAGCCCAAGACCGTAATACCCGAGAAACCCGAAAGAAACCAAGAGAATAAACCTCTAAGTATGAAGAAGAATATGAAGAACACTTAGAGAACACTTGAAAGACTTTTAGAGAAATGTAGAGAACTTATGAAGAGGAAGACTCTTTATTTGAGCTTGCTTTATTCACTTGTTCAACTTTTTCTTCTTACTTACAAATGAGAGAGGTGAGGAGGTATTTATAGCCTCCCAAAGATATGTTACAAAGTATCTAGATTCTTCTAATATCACCTCCATAGTTCCTAGATATTTTTCTAATATCTAGAAATTTCTACATAATATCTAAATATTTTTATCACAAATTATCTAGATGTTTCTATACTATTATCTAGATATTTAGCTTAAAGATTTCTCTAGAACACTATAAGGAGGTGATCAACCTTCTAGAGTGTTTCTAGAAAACCTCTAGAATTTGGACCTAATTTTGGGTTTGGTCAAACTTAGAATAATTCCATCATAAACCCAAAATTAAGCTTGATCCAAAATCAAGTTTAATTTCAGTAAAAAGATGCCGAAATCTTTACCTGAGCTGTTACAGTTATATCAAGAAACTGATCTGAGAATGGTAGGGAACTCGAGCTAATGACACTGAGATGAAGTTTCTCAATCTCATCGAGTGCCTTGAGCAGCACTCCTCGTCGATTCTTGCAATGAGTCTTGATAAGGACAATATTTGCTGACATTTTTGCCTCGATTTCGAGAAGGGTATCGGCTGAGGGAGGGTTGCCACCGCTTTCCACATCACCAACGCCGGATGACTGGGACTTTTCAGACGGTATAAATATGGACTTCATTGTTCTTTTTGCTACTTGCTCTTCGAGGGTCTTTAGTTTTTGTACCATTTCTTTCAGGTAATCAATTGTATCCTTGAGAATAGAGGCTTTGTCTCTCTGTAGAAGAAGTGTTATGAATTTTACACTATTTTTAAAACAGGGTTACTTGTAGATAGGCACCTTATACTATAGTTGAATTGTAAATAGACTCCCTGAACTATTATTTGTGTGGATATACACCCTGAGTGAACTTTTGTTTACTCTTTTAGAAGTAAAAATAAATTCTCTCAAACGGATTTATCCATACCCAGGCAAATAGTATAGGGGATTTTTTAGCACTGATAGAACTAATGGGGTCTTAACCACAGTTGGGCGGTACCAGAGGAGGTCTATCCACAACTAACCCTTCAAATTATTCAAATGGAAATTGTGCATATGAAGAAACGTGGGAAAATTACCCTCTTTGTTCCAGGAATAATTTTGGACAACGTAAACAAATGCTCGGATAACTTCTCTCTTCTCTTCCTCTCAGCAATTACATGCTCTTGATTACCGGTCGCACTCCGCTTCACTTTCACGTTCTTCGATTCCATGATCGCAGCTTCCACCGTCTTAAATCCTTCATCCGAACATGGATGTCCGAAGGACAAAATGCCCGTGTTCGTAGAAGAAAAGCTCCAGTTCTTATTGGGCGTAAGAAATTTATCTACAGGCTCCATAATGCTAGCAGGAGTTAAGGGAGACTCAAAGCAAGGGGAGGAGGAATTGTAACTCTCTGAGGATTGTGTTTCTTGAAAACAATCCCAGATGTTTGTTGAAGAGAAATCTTGGTCCAGAGAGCTTAACTCCCATTCATCAATGAAACTCAGGTCCTCTATTTCCTGTTTAATTTGAAAAAATAAAAATAAAAATTTGTACCAATTATCTTTAGTAAGATTTGATTGAATTCAAAAAAAATAAACTTTGGATTTGGTCATATTTGTACTTACTTGGTCCGTAAACAAATCAGCTGCTGATAATTCCATGAAGGAAATGGTGATGATGGATTTGGCAATAAGACAAATTGATCCCTGCTGTACATGTAGTGTTAGAGTAGTGTAAAAGCATGCACATCTCTCTAGCCTCACCAGCTTTAGTGCAATGAAAGAATCATTTTGTCCATAAATTTAAACTTTCTACATGAGATTAAATAAGGGTATTGTTAAAATTTTAAGAAAATTTAGTAGTAAAGTGGGGTCCGGTAGTTGATTAGAAGAAAAACTAAATTTACATGTGGTTCAAATGTAAATTTGAAATATATGGTGTTTACGTACATTAACCCTAAATATAAGGTGGTTTCCTGGAAAAAAAACCCCTAAGTTTATAGCTAATCAAGAAAATATAACATTGTGTATTGTGATGAAGCTACATAGTGTCCATCATGAATTTCCTACTTTATAGCTATTTTGTTTATTTTTACTTGTATTTACTACTTAAAATACCATAAAATAAAAATAGGAAACCAGTAAAAAGGATTATAGTCATAAATTTACTAATATAGATTTAAAATTCAACTATGATAAGTTAATGGGAATCTCGCTGACACAAACTCTAGCTCTGTTGCAGATCATGTGAGTACAAGTTTCAATAGCTTGAGTTTCAGCGTATAAAAATAGCTCTCAACCTGAAAGAACATGGTAAGAGTATAAGTTTATCTCTCAAATCTTACAATAGCTTTAAGTTTTGATGTAATGCAAGAGACCTTTAACATGTTGTACATAAAAAGTTAAAAAGTTAACATGGTACATAAAATTCTACAAGATACAGTATTGTTCAATAACTCGTGCGACATATCTATATATCTATATAGTGTCACCTTTAACATGTTGTACATAAAAAGTTAAAAAATTACCATGGAACATCAAATTCTACAAGATACAGTGTTGTTCAATAACTCGTGGGACATATCTATATATCTATATATAGTCATTTAAGAGTGGGACATATCTCTATATCTATATATTGTCATTTAAAAGTAGTTCCCTTTTCCTCTTGTATGTTGCGCGTTGGCGGAAGAGTGCTCGCGAACCAAACGAGTCGTCTAGCAATGAGAGGAGAAACAACCAACAAGTGCAATTCACAAAAGAACGGCCAAAATCAATCACGAACACAGAGATTTACATGTTTTAGCAATTGCCTACGTTCACGGGGAGAGGATGGGGAGATTTCACTATATGGAGGAGAAATACAATGGGTTACAACTCTCTCAAACAATCAAAATAATCCTAACAAACAATATCTCACTCCCTCATAATAATCTCCCTCTCAAAGTGATCAAAAGACTCTCTTTTCTCCCTGTACAAATCTCTTCTAAAACGTTTTATATATATAGAAATCCTAAAACCAAAACAGACTAGGAATCCAACAATTCTAAAATCAAAACCAAAATAGTCTAGGAATCCCAATAATTCTAAAACCAAAATCAAAACAGACTAGGAATCTTGTTTGGCCTAATAATCTGCTATCCAACAATTCTCCACCTCAACAAACTATTCCCAAAAATGAGCCAACACCAGCAAGAGCACCAATGTGTCATCTCTTTAAATCCGGCTGCACCAATGTGGTTGTCTACGTACCCCCTCTTCTAAGGGATCAATTCGCCCGTAGTTCATCCAAATCGCCTCAACAGACCTCAACAAGCACGAATCTGCAACAAGCTTCTACACACCAATTTCTCCTTTCCTACAACTCGAAACCCCAATGGTTGAGTCATATAAATTTCTTCATCAAGATCACCATGAAGAAAAGTTGTTTTCACATCCAACTGATCCAATTCCAAACCATATTGTGCCACCAAAGCTAGCAAGATGCGAATTGAAGAGTGCTTCACCACTGAAGAAAAGACTTCATTGTGGTCAATGTCTTCTTCCTGTGCATAACCCTTCACAACCAATCTAGCCTTAAACCTTATAGGAGTACTCTATATGCCCTCCTTCTTCATATACATCCATTTTCAACCAATAGTCTTCCGCCCCTTTGGAAGCTCAACAAGCTCCCATGTGTTGTTCATGTGAAGAGACTTCATCTCTTCCTGCATAGCCTTCTGCCACAAATCTGTCTCTGAAATCTGCTCAGCCTCTCTGTATGTAGTAGGAACCATCTCGTCGATACTCTCCACCGGAAGTGCATATACAACGACTATGTTCATATACATTGCTGGCAACCGTATGTCTCTCCTCAGTCTCCAAACTACAATCAAATCCTGAACCTGAGCCGTCGATCCCTGATCATGCCCTTTCGTACCTGTATCCTTCAAATCATCACCATGCTCGCCTGACGTCACCTAAGTCGGCACTCTAATATACATGATCGCATCTGGACTTTGTGGAGCTGCATCAACCTCCACCACTTGAGATATCTCCTTTATTGGGGTGCTCTCCACCTGATGAGAGCTGGTAGGCTTCAAGATCAAAGCCTCATTGAATGTGACGTCTCTATTTTCATACATAGAATATTAGGGTTGTGAGATTGTATCTTTGAGTGTGGACTTAACTTAGTTCTCATCTTTATAATAGAGAACAAATCCTTTATTTGAGCTTTGTTGTTGAGTTCACATTGTAATACATAAGGACACCGAGAGGAGTGGTTGGGAGAGACGTGGTCGATTCTAAGAGGAGTGGCGTCGGTTGTAAAGTCTAGAGAAATGTTATAAATTCGAGCACTTGAGGAAGGTGACACGGGCTAGGTTAATACTTAGAGGATGTGTTATGTGATTGCAATTGTGAGAGTTGTAAAAGTTTTTGGTGAACTTGGAAAACCGATTGGTGTAGTAATTATTTGTGATAGTGGAGATTCTTCTCAAGGGTGAGGAGCAGAGACGTAGGTCGTGGGTCGACCGAACTCCGTGATCATTCTATGTGTTTGTGATTGCTTGGCATATTTTTTTTGTGCTCATTGTTCATCATATTGCTATATTGTCATTGTTGCATGTTTATATCGCCTATTATTTTATTACATATCCTTACTCATATCTTATTGAATATCATACTTGCTATGATAGATTGTTAATAAGTTTTAAATTGGTATTAATATCGGATTAGATTAGCAAATACCCTATTCACCCCCCTCTAGGGTACTTTCATAGTCATCTATAAACGTGACGAACTAATATCAACCACCAAGTGATGCCGTCTTGGTGGGACCCTAAACATCCGTGTGCACATAGTCCAAGATGCCTGTCGTCCTATAAATGGTTGTCCCGAGCTTCACTTTAGTCTTCTTGCCAAGAACACAGTACTCACAGAATTCAATCTTCCCACTTTTGGCTCCCTTCAATAGCCCCTACTTGCACACCGCCTGCAGTGACTTTTTACCTGTGTGCCCCAATCTGTAGTGCTAAAGTATGCTCTTGTCTACCTCTGAAACGGCTGAAGCTACCTAGCCAATCTCGATGCTTCCCTTCAGATAATATAGATTCCTACTGCGGACTCCCTTCATCATTACCAAAAATCCCTTAGTAACTTTTGCTACAACGCTCTCAAAAGTCACATTGAATCCCGTTACCTCTAAAGCTCTAACAGAAATAAGATTCTTCTTCAGCTGAGGAACAAATCTCACTTCATTCAATTCACAAACAACTCCATCGTGCATCCGAATCCTAATGGTACATATCCCACAAATACTAAAGGACTAATCGTTTCCCACAATCACCACACCCTCATCGAGCTTCTCAAAAGATGCAAACCAATCTCATCGGGGAATCATATGATAAGTAGCACCAGAATCCAGCATCCAATCTGATACATTAGTATGATTAACCTCTGGAGTATCAATAGAGAAAAGCATGAATCATCTGAATCGTTACCATTCTTAGCAACATTCACCTCATTGGCCTTCAGGCCCTACTTCTTTCTATTCTTCTTCTCTCTGAGCTCCGGGCAATCTCTCTTTCAATGTCATTGATCTTTGCAGAAAGCACACTGGTTCTTCGCTAATTGGTAGTGGCCTCTTGACTTTGACATGCCTCTGTTGCCACCTCTCGAATTGGGACTCCTACCTCTGGCGACAAGACCTCTCCTGAAGTGCTAGTTCTGGAAGATTCTTTATCCTTCCTCAAATCAAAATTCGTCAATGCATTAGCAACTTTACTTTATATGATGGAAGATCTATCATTCAACAATGATAGCGCAAAGGTATCAAAATCCTCATCTGGTAACGAGCCTAGTAAAATGATTACCTTGTACTCATCCGATATCTTCTCATCCACGTTCGACAAGTTCGACAATAACTTTGTGTAGTTGTTCACATGATCTGCAGGTAAGGTACCCCTGGATATCTAGAATCTGATTAATCTTCATAGCAAGTGCAACCAGTTCTCAACACTCTTCGTAAGATACTTATTGTTGAGAATCTCCCATATATTCATCGCAGACGTCACGCCGATCACATCGTGCTTCAACTCTTGTTCCAAAGAAGATCTAATTACTCCACAAGTATTTCGATTCATCTTATCCCATATCGCCTCATCATTCTTCGGTGGCCTCTCATGGACCATGATGGTCTCCTCTATGTTCTTAGAATTCAAAGCATCATGCACATCACTCATCCACAACCCAAAGTTGATCTTGCCGTCATACTTCACAACACTAATCTTCGTATTCTGAAGTGCAACCTGAACTGTACTTGCCGTAGCCAAGCTGCGTTCTCCACTATTTCACATTGCTTGCTAACTTCCAATTGTAAAGAAAGATTCGAACTTGATAGATTTGTAAAATTACCCAACTGGCGCCTAAATAGGATTCCAACATGATCACCCAACCACACGAAGAAGGCGAGATCTCTAACAAACTCCACAAAGCTATTTGCACCGAAGCCTAGATCTCCAATATCCAAGCTTCCAACAACGAATCTTCCTTTACCCAAAACAAATCTAGGTCTGAAACCCTAGAGCTCTGATACCAATTGTTGCGCGTCGACGAAAGCGTGCTCGCGAATGAAACGAGTCGTCAAGCAATGAGAGGAGAAACAACCAATAAGTGCAATTCACAAAAGATCGGCCAAAATCAATCACAAACACAGAGATTTACGTGGTTCGGTAATTACCTACGTCCACTAGGAGAGGATGGGGATATGTTACTATATGGAGGAGAAATACAATAGGTTACAACTCTCTCAAACACTCAAAATAACTCTAACCAACAATCTCTCACTCCCTTACAATAATCTCCCCCTCAAAGTGCTTAAAAGACTCTCTTTTCTCTCTCTACAAATCTCTTCTAAAACATTCTATATATAGAGAATCCCTAAAATCAAAACAGACTAGGAATTCAACAATTCTAAAACCAAAACCAAAATAGACTAGGAATCCTAATGATTCTAAAACCAAAATCATAACAGACTAGGAATACTGTTTGGCCCAATAACATGCTATCCAACAATGTCCTCATATAGTTGGAAAAAAAGAAAACATATAGTTGAAAAAATTTCATTGAAATTGCCTTATATCTGGAAAAATCAGCGGAAACATCCTCAAACATGGCAACCAAGCGAGAAAAAAAAAAGTTGCATGTGCCCTTAACAGTTGGCCTACAACACTCATCTAGGTTCAAAGTCATATACACGCATTAGATAAACAAAAATATTAGTAATAATTAAAGAAAGGGGATTCTGCTTGTATAAGAAAGAAGAATGTCTTCTTAAACATGTAAAGGAACCAAAAAAAGAAAAATAAAAAATAAAATAAATAACTAATAAAGGAAGAGGGGAAGTACCAGTATCTGAGCTCAGTCAGTTACCTACTCTTTTCCTTTAGTTATCTTTTCCCTCCGTGCATTCCACGACTGAATTGAGCATAACTACTCTAGGGGAATGATAAGCTAAAACACATTTAGTTAGTATGAAACAATAATTTAGTAAAAGTTAGCAAACTAAAAGAAATTTAAATACAGAGGAACAAGAAAGCTCACTTTTTAACACAATCCTATAGCTAGTGCTCTTCCCTTCGGAGCAAGATCACCCCCCTCTTCTTATATGTAGGAGAGTTATGATGAGTTTGGAGTTAGTAATGAACACAAGTACACTAGTCATTATTAAATCATTATGATAGCTTGCTGCATTTGTCAAGATTTTAATATTACTTGGGAGCATGATCAGCCTCCTCTTCTATATATGCTAGTATTAAGCGCGCTTGTGGATATTATTTACCCAGTATCTATCACCAAATTGATAATATAGTTATAATATATAAGTATTTATAAAAACTTATAGCAATACTTTTTTTCTACTATTTATTGTAGAGTGAACCTCCAACCCAGCTAAAACGTAATATAGAAATTAGCAATATAATAGAACGAAAAAGATTTATATTTGTGAAATGTCTGGTAATAGTTAAATTCATCATTTGCAAGAACGAAAAAAAAAACGATATGAATAGTATTTTCAAGATTAAAAATTGTTAGTTCCGCTTGAACAGTAAAAAAGAGCAAAAAAACCGCTGTAGCATACGAGCAGTGTTTAAAATTTTGAAAATTATACTGTAGCATAAACAATATTCATTGGGCAAATCAGCACAGTGGGAACAGTTGGTTTGAGATTGAAAATAGACGGTAGTATGAACAGTAATTCCCATAGTATAGATCATGCTGTATCAAGAATAAAATATATTGTTGTATAAATAATAATTTTGAGTCTGGTGTTAATAATGGACGCGAGTCATTATCAAATCAGTATGGTCGCTTGTCTTATTTGATCATTATAGGCTGCTGGAATCTGTTCAATAACATTTCAGCATACGCTCCTGCTACTTTTGGGTGACCTAGCTATATAAAAGCGTAGTGGACATTACCTGTAGGCGAAGGCATATGTATATAACTGATCTGCTACCAATATTGATGCATGTGTTCGGAAAAGTAAGATGGTCTGCCAGTGTAGTGTAATTTTTTTGTTTTTTTCTTAATTAACCGGATCTTTCCGCAGGTTTCCGACTTTGGGTTAATGAGAGCTTATATGTCAAGATATTCAACATGGGAGGACGTTATCTAAAGGCTAATTAACGTGTCACATGTGTAAAAGTCTACTAGCCTTTTGATAAGCGATAGGTTACATCAACAACTCTTTCAAATTTCTTCTCCTTTCCTTCTTGGCTTTTTAATTAGTTGCGGTCTAAAATTGGTTGGTTGTATCTTTCACTACCAAATGGCTCCAAAATCTTTAGCGGCCTTTATTCGGGAGGCTTTGATGTCTAAAAAGGGGAAATAGTGCAAAAATGTACCTGGCTCTTTGTTTCCATTATTGAAGGTTGTTTATGTTGCGTTGGTACGTACAGCCCAAGTTAGGCCCATCAAGACAGCTCGAAGTTGATTGAAATCCTAATTAGAAGGGGATTTGGATATGTAAGCAATTCTAATAGGTTGGGGTACCTTAGAATAGTTTTCCTTTTAAATAAGGGGTAACTTTGGTGAAACCCTGTAATTGATGTTGGAACAGCACCGAAAACACAAAATATGGGAGGGTGCTGTTTTTAAGAGGTGAAGAGAGAGAAAAAGAGAAGAAGATTAAAAATTGATTTTCGAAGTACTCGGTTATCTGATTCTGGTCACACTTTCTTCTTCATAATGACGATAACATCAAGGGTACGGTGTTGGTTTCTCTTTAGTTGTTGGAGATTTATCGAGAAATTTGTTTTAGTATTTTGGTGCCTGGAGGTAACATCATATTTTCACTTATGATTTAATTTCAAGTTTGGGTGTAGCTGTATAGATTTGTACTCTTGATTTATAATAAAATATTTCTGTCTAGATTGTCCTGTGGATGTAGGCATGATTTATCAACCACGTTAAAAATCTTGGTGTTTGCTTGCAACTGATTTTTTCATTGGTGCCATTATTTATATTTGGTATTCAAATCCGCAAATAATCTTTGTAAAAATTGTAATGAGTGGTATCAAACCCCTAATTTGAGATATGCTTTGGGATGGAAAAGATGGAGAGTTTTGACACGATGATAAAATTAGAACCATCTAATTGGCAAGTATGGACATCCGGGATAGTAGTGAAATTACCATAGAAGGGGGTGAATAGGGTAATTGCTAATCTAATCCGATATTGATGCCAAAATAAAACTTATTAAGTAATATCCTAGCAATATGATGTACACTGAGATATATGCAAGGATAAACAATATGACACAATAGGCGATATAAACATGCACAAGATATAACAAAGATAAAAGTGCGCCAAGACAATCGCAAACACAAAGGAAATGATCAAGGAGTTCGGTAACCCTCGACCTACGTCTCCGCTCCTCACCCTCGAGGAGATTTTCCACTATCTCAAAATCACTACACAATCGATTTTTAAAGCTCAACGAAAACTTTTACAATCATACATTGATAATCACATAATACACTTCTCCAAGTGCTGGCCGACCCGTGCCACTTTTCTCAAGTGCTTCGAATTACTACGTCTCCCTAGGCTTTTACAACGAAGCCACTTCTCTTGGAATTGATCTCGTTCTTCTCACAACCACTCCTCTAAGTGTTATTGTGTATTACAACATGATTCGACAATAAGCTCAAGTAAATAATTTGTTCTCTAACAAGATGAGAACAAAATTGAAAGCTCATTTAATGATCACACCCACAATCCAATAATACTATATGTGAAATACTTAAGCTCATTGGTTGTGTGTGAAACAATAAGTAAATCAAATTAAACTAAAATCAATCTAGCATAAATATATGAGAAACAAAATAATAAAAAGCTAGATGATGAGTTTAGAAAAACTTCTCCAAACAAAGAGATGTAGATGATTGAGGTTGAACGCCTCAAAAATAAAATTCGAATCCTTCTCTTTGTGAAACTATTCACATAAACAAACTTGAAAACCTCTTTAAAACTGAGAAAACAAACTCTTAAAAACTTGGTTAAAACCTTGTTAAAAACAATTAAGAGATGAGAGGTATTTATAGCCTCTCAAAGAGAAAAATAGAATGTAGCCGTTACAGGGTTATCGGTCGACTGATGGTGAGTATCGGTCGACTGATGAGATGACCGTTGGTTAAGTTCTGAAAAATCAACACTCTGTCGGTCGACTGATGAAGCTCATCGATCGACTGATATGCTGTTCAGTCGATTGATAAGGATCGATCGACTGAACAAAAACAAAAATTAAAATTGCAGATCAGTTTATCAATCGACTGATGAACAGTGTCGGTCGACTAAAAAACATGCACAACCCATATATGCATAGTAAAATTGATTTTTAAAGTGTGTTTAAAAATAGTAAATAAATTTCAAAAATTGTGAAACTTAGGAAAATGATTATTCTGATGTAAACAAACATGTTAGAAAAGAAATTTTCAAATATCATTTACTGTTTGCGAAAATTCATCATTTTGCAAAATCGGTCAAAATACAAAATCTCAAAACACTTGATTTTCATAAATTTTTCTCAAACCAGCTTGTGTATTCTTAAGATTTTGCAAAATCAATTAACAGACTTTAGAAAGGATATAAAATAGTATAATCAAGTCTTTAATCTATAAACACATTGTTTTCTCAAATAAAGATGATAAATATGAAACTAGTGTGTGTGTGTGTGTGTATATATATATATATATATATATATATATATATATAACTATTAGTTTCATATTTATACGAGTAAACTTGAAGGCTATAAAACAAAAATGTGTATATGTATAATATTTGAGCTTTTAAGTATGATACATAAAGTAAATCTCCTAAACTACTATACCCAAGAAAATGATCTTTGTTAAGCTCGATCTTGATAAAACATGGATGAAGCGCTATAGAATCTTTGACTTGAATTGTGACGGCTTCATTCCGATTTGCCTTTCAACCTCCTTTGAATATCATCATGAAGGCACAAGTTCATACAACCTCCGACCAAGGATCTTTGTGTAAGATACCTAACAATCAAATGCAAACACTTGACAAACGATGTTAGAAATTTTTTGTTAATTATCAAAACTAGATTAGATAGTAGGCTCATAAACATAAGACATAATAATCCCTCCCTTTTTGATGATGAAAAATAATCTATACAAACAATATAGAAAATATGCATGATACTAAATGAATATACAAAATATAATTCTCATGCATATTTACCAATAGGATGCAATAAATAAAATACTCACAATAGACTTGTTTCTCCTTCTTTATCAGCATCAAAATAAGGAAAAAAAACAATAAGAATGAAGAGAGCGAAAGCTCCCCCTATTAATAAGCATAGGTGAGTATAAAACAAATATAGGGAAAAAAAATTCTCACTATCAAAATGCTTTAAAGTATATATATAAGAAAATCATAAGGCATCAATATGTGAGTATAGACGAAAAAAATATCATGAGAAATCACGTTCAGAAAGAGAACACATAAAAATATATCATTATGAAAATGATGTCTCAATACACAAACAAAATAAAAATCATGAATATATATTTTCAAATGAAAACTAATCATGAAAACCATGAATATCGCGACAATCATGAAAGTCCAAATAAAAATCTAAATTTTGTTCAACATTTAATATTTAAGCACACATCAAAAGATCATGAATCAAACATTTAATAATTGAGCACACATAAGATTTCTTAGGAGAAACGTTTTAAACCCGATAAATATGATTTGGAAGTAAAAGATCGATACAATCGGGGGGTTGCTCAATATAAACCTCTTATAAATAAAGCCAAAAAGAAAAATCAAAACTATATGATGAAAAATAAAGTATATTTCTAAAAATGATGTTTGATCAATAACCAATCATTTGAACAATGTATATTTCCAAAAAAATTCAAAATACATTTTTCCAATACAAGTGATGAAAAACAAAAAAACATAAAAAAATCTTGATTTTAAAATCAAAAAGATTTTGGCACCCAAACACTCTTGGTGCTAAAAAGTTTAGGGACATGACCCCTATCATTTGAAACCAATGTCTTTGGGTTATGATCTCATTTGGGCGCATTTAGTGTACGAACACGGTCATAACAATAATTATGCAAATGACCCTTCCTATTGCAATATGGACAATGAAATGGGTGAGTTTGTTTATGTTGACCTTGTGATTGTGCAAGAGGAACATTTGCAAATAAAGTTGGTCTTTTAGAAACATTTTGCAAATATGAAACTCTTATGTTTGATAATCACACGTTTGCAAATAGAGTAAATGATTTGTTCTTTATTAAAGTTTGTTCTTTAATAAGATTCTTATTTGCACATTTGCAAATGAATTTAAAGAACAAGATTCTTATATTTGAGAATGCATATTTTTATAGTTGAATTTAAAGATGAGATACAATTTTTCACATTATTCAACTCATTATTATGCACACTAGCATTGTCAATAGAAGTAGAACAATCATGATTATTTTTTAAAAGAATTAAATTCATATCTAATTGTTTGTACCTCTAATAACGCATTATTTATCTCATTAGATAAGTTATAAATCTTCAATTTAAATATATTAATGCTATCGTTAAGAGTCACATTTTCTTTAGCAATGATATCAAATTTTGTTGCTAACAAATCATGATCGGATTTTAAGCTTACATACTTGCCTTTTAAATCTATAAAATTATGATACAATTTATTGTAGGTTTTCATTAATTTCTCATATGCACATGCGAGTTTAACTATAGATAATTTGCTATCGGATTCAAACTCACATGCCTCACTAGGGCTATCACCTAGTGGGCGTGTGCACAATGAAGCTCCACTCTCATTTGAAGTGAAATCCACCGATACACGTTGGATTTCCTCCAAGTTACCTTGGTGTGCCTCTATATATTTCCATAATGTGTAAACACTATCAAAATGAGCAAGTTTGTTAGAAATACATGTATCAAAAGCATTGAGAAAAAAATCTAACACTATTCTCCAAAGTGGGCACAACATATGTATAATCAATAACTTTTCACAAATCGATATTTTTAGATCTAACAAATAGTTTAAATCTAAAACTCCGTTGTGCATAAGGGAAATCATTAAATTTAGGAGCAACATCTATAGAATAGCTTAAACTAGGTGCACCATTCATGTTCATAATTAGGATGCAAGCAAGAAAAGTTATCAAAACTAGATTAGCAAGTATATGAAGCGAGTATCTTTGACTCTAGGCGATTAAGCCACAAATCAAAGAGCACCAAGCTCCGATACCAAATAAAATTACCTTAAAGGGGGGGGGGGGGAATAGGATAATTACTAATCTAATCTGATATTGATGCCAAAATAAAACTTAATAACTAATATCCTAGCAATATGATGTACAATGAGATATATGTAAGGATAAATAATATGGCACAATAGGCGATATAAACATGCACAAGATATAACAAAGATAAAAGTGTGCTAAGACAATCGCAAACATAAAGGAAATGATCACGAAGTTTGATCATACCTCGACCTACGTCTCCACTACTCACCCTCGAAAAGATTCTCCACTATCTCAAAATCACTACACAATCGGTTTTCAAAGCTCACCGAAAACTTTTACAATCACACATTGATAATCACACAATACACTTATCTAAGTGTTGGCCGACCCGTATCACCTTCCTCAAGTGCTTGGAATTACTACCTCTCCCTAGGTTTTTACAACTAAGCCACTCCTCTTAGAATTGACCCCGTTCTTCTCCCAACCACTCCTCTAACCAACCGTCATTGTGTATTACAACGTGATTCGAAAATAAGCTCAAGTAAACTATTTGTTCTTTAATAAGATGAGAAAAAAATTGAAAGCTCACTCAATGATCACACCTACAACCCAATAATACTATATGTGAAATACTTAAGCTCAATGGTTGTGTGTGAAATAATAAGTAAAACAAATTAAACTCAAATCAATCTAGCATAAATATATGAGAAACAAAATAATAAAAAGCTAAATGAAGAGTTTAGAAAAACTTTTACAAACAAAGAGATGTAGATGGTTGAGGTTGAACACCTCGAAAATGAAATTCGAATCCTTCTCTTTGTGAAACTATCTTCACATAAACAAACTTGAAAACCTCTTTAAAACTGAGAAAACAAACTTTTAAAAACTTGGTTAAAACATTGTTAAAAACAATTGAGAGATGAGAGATATTTATAGCCTCTCAAAGAGAAAAACAGAATATAGCCGTTACAGGATTATTGGTCGACTGATGGTGAGCATCGGTCGACTGATGAGATGACCGTTGGCTAAGTTCTCGAAAATCAACACTCCGTCGGTCGACTGATGAAGCTCATTGGTCGACTGATATGCTATTCAGTCGACTGATATGGATCGGTCGACTGAAGAAAAAAAAATCAAAATTGCAGAGCAATTTATCAGTCGACTAATGAACATTGTCGGTCGACTGAAAAAAAGCACAACCCATATATACATAGTGAAATTAATTTTCAAATTGTGTTTAAAAATAGTAAATATATTTCAAAAATTAGGAAACTTTGGGAAATGGTTATTCTGAAGAAAACAAACATGTTAGGAAAGATATTTTTTAAATATCATTTCCCGTTTGCGAAAACTCATCATTTTACAAAATCGGTCAAAATACAAAATCTCAAAACACTTGATTTTTGATAAAATTTTCTCAAACCAGCTTGCGTATTCTTGAGATTTTGCAAAATGGATTAATAGACTTTTAGAAAGGATATAAAATAATATAATCAAGTCTATATATATATAACTATTAGTTTCATATTTATACGAGTAAACTTGAAGGCTATAAAACAAAAATGTGTATGTGTATAATATTTGAGCTTTTAAGTATGACACATAAAGTAAATATCCTAAACTACTATACCCAAGCAAATGATCTTCGTTAAGCTCGATCTTGATAAAACATGGATGAAGCGCAATAGAATCTTTGACTTGAATTGCGATGGCTTCATTCCAATTTACCTTCCATTCTCCTTTGAATATAATCGTGAATGCGCAAGTCCATCCAACCTTTGACTGAGGATCTTTGTGTAGGATACCTAACAATCAAATACAAACACTCGATAAACGATGTTAGTAATTGTTTGTTAATCATCAAAATTAGATTAGATAGTAGGCTCATAAATATGAGTCCTAAAAAAAAGATATTCTTTATTATAAGGATTTGCATGATCCTATTGAGGAGATGAAGCCAAGCCAGAAAAGATGACCGACAAAGAGTTGGAGAAACAACATAGAAAGGCGATCAGTTATATTCGAATGTAAATTAGTGTTAATGTATTTCACTATATATCAAGTAAGACGATGTGAATTCTCTATGGGAGAAGCTCAAGGACCTCTATGAGCAGAAGGCTTGGAAAATATGGTGTTCATTACGAGGCAGTTAGTGAACTTGAAGTTCAAGGAAGGTAGCAACATAGCACAACACTTGAATGAGTTCAACAGTTTAGCTAATCAGTTAGGTACCATGAAGATGAATCTCAATGATGAGTTACAAGATTTTTTTTTTGTTGGGTTATTTGCTAGATAGTTGGAAATATTAGTAGTGAAAGTTAGTAACGTAGCTCTAGATAGTGTTATATCAGCGAGTATAGTTACTAGAAGTTTATTCAATAAGAAGACTTGAAGAAAGTCTACCGACATAAATAATTCACAGTCACTTGTCATGGAGAACAGAGGCAAAAGACGGTATAAGGACCAGTTCGGAGGTCTGTGACGCATCCGAGGGCAGATTAAAGTCTAAAGAGAGATTATTTCCATTGAGGGAAGCCAAGTCATATCAAGTAGAATTATTGGGTACGAAACAAAGAACAAATTTGGAAAAAAGCTAAGGAAAAATGATGAGAAGAAGAATATAGACAATGATATTACTACTACCTTGTCTGAGACCGATGCATTCTCACCTTCGAGGAGGAAGGCTGCACGCATGTTACCGGTCAAAATTCCAAGTGGATAGTGAACACAGGAGCTATATGTCATATTATCTATAATCGGCACATCATACATGGCATGTGACTTTGATAATGTGAGATTGGCAATACTAGATTATGGGGCTTGGTGACATATACATGCTAACAAATAGTATGTACATTGATCTTGAACAAATGTGGGACATATGCTCAATATGCAGTTCAACTTACTTTTAGGTTTTACTTTAGACTGAATGGGATATGACATTTACTTTGGTAGAGAAAAATGTAAAATCACCAAAGGCACCCTTATGGTGGATACAGAAAGTATATGTTACAATTTACAAGACTTAAGAGAAGGCTTTATATGATTCTTTGAGCGTGGCTCAAGATGGTGACTCTCTCAATGTATAGCACAAGAGGCTCATGCACATGAGTGAGAAAGGATCACAAGTATCAGCAAAAAATCTCTCATTCTCTTTGCCAAAGGTTCGTCACTTATCCCTAGTGATTATTATTTATTTGGCGAGCAATATAGAGTTTCATTTAGTAAGCTTTCTAAAAGTAAGGATGATATTTTAGATTTAATTTATATAGATATTTGTCATCCTATCAAGGAGAAGTAATTGGGTGGCAATAAGTATTTAGTCACGTGCATCACAAAAGATGTTGGTCTTCATATTTATAATAAAGGATCAGGTATATATAGTCCTCCATCAGTTTCATCCCATGATGGAGAAGCAGACATACAAGAAGTTGAAGTGTTAACATACTGATAATGGCAGAGAGCACACTTTAACAGAGTTTAGAGATTATTGCTCTAAGCATAATATTCGACATCAAAGCACCAACACACAACATGACCATTATGGAAAAAGTCAGATGCATGTTGAAGATGACGAAGTACCAAAGAGCTTCTAGGCCGAAGCTGTTTGCACTATATGTTACATAATCAACATGCCTCCTTTAGTTCCTTTTGATTTTGATATTCTAAAGAGGGTTTGGTGAGAAAAGGATATTTCCTACTCTCTTTTGAAGGTGTTTGGTTGCAAGGTATTTTCACATGTTTTGAAGGAGCTTGTTTGGGTAGAAAATTGTTTTCATTGCTGAATTCATTACAACTTTAGGCATTATAATAAATTCAAAACAAAGATAGCCTTTTTATAAGACTTTCAATACAATGAAAATAGATTACTACTCTCTTTCAAACAACACGCAACAGGTGTTTATCGCCTATTGCTTTGCGTGGGATCTTTGTCTGTGCCGGAGACGTCGATATCCGTGGACCACCTACGGATCAGATCCGGTTGATAGAAAATTGACAGAGCTCCTACTTTACGAAGGAAGTATTCGCTTGAAGCTCTGAGATCGACCAAGTGAAATCAGTAGCTCTTCTCAAGATTAAGACAAAGCCTAATCTCGAGGAACGGACGGACTGGGCTTCAGATCTCTCGAACTCTCCCTCTTTATACTGAAGAACTTCGTCAAGATCAGTTAGCCTCCTCCAAAATTCGTGCTCCTTTGACTCCTTGATCCGGCAGCACCTCGCCCTTTTGATAATAATTCCGCCCTATGAAATGAGCCCCTAGGCCTGTATTTATAGGCTTCGGTTGGGGGTTTTCAGATAAGAATGATGGATTTCGCCATATCTTCAGTCAATAACGGCCTATCCATGTTTATGGATGATATCAAGTCAGTTGGGAATCCTTGGAACAGATAAATCCCGAGAAAACCATGCAAAACTGTCAAAAACGCGTTCGAGGGTCGAAACAGCACGACGGGTGAATCGGACCCGCGGGGGGCACGAGTCG
>NC_033802.1:14284222-14316644 GCF_001876935.1 Asparagus officinalis | reverse complement strand
GGGTTGGACTGATCCGACCTGCGCCGGCGCGGGTCGGATTCGTCCGACCCGCACGGGCGCGGGATGTTTTGCTTTTCGCTGAACTTTTTGGTGTTTTTCTGACTTTTTTAGGACTTGTATTTTCCACCATTTTGTGTATTTGGTCGTCTTGTTGACTTGCACGCGTCGTTTATGAGTATTTCATCGTTTCGTTAACTTGTACGCTTCCTCGTGTGGATCGCTTGACTGACGTACGCACGTTGACTGACGTGCGTACGTTGACTGACGTGCGTACGTTGACTGACGTGCGCACATTAGCTGACTAGCTGACGAGCGCGCGGGCCACATGAGGGTGGTTTGAGTGCACGGGACGTTTGGTTTGCTATTCTGGTGGCTGACGAGCGTGTGGTCTACTTGGCGTTTGTCGTTGTGGTGGTTCGTTGCCACGTCATCAACGGTTAGCCGATTCGCTTCATGCGCTTATCGGTGTCGGATAATCCTCTTTGACTCGGATAATCCTCTTCGACTGGGATAATGATGTTCATCGCTTTCTCTTTGTCTCGAGCTATATTCGGGGACCTATAGGCAATTTTTGATGCCTACAGATACCCCCTCCAAAGAATTTCAGACTCGTTCTTTTATAGAGGAGTCTGGAATGCTTTGGATAAGATATGCCCTTTCCTCAATCTCGTAGAGGGGCCTGTGAACTTCTTCAATTCTTGACTTCTTCAGCCTTCAGTCTATTTAGTATTTTGTCGAATAGATGAAGTTCTTCTGACGCTACGTTTATCATCTGACCGTTGTCGAAATCTTAAACTGAAGTTGATGCGTAAGTTTCTGAATCTAGTTCGTATTATTGAGTTGACTTTGAACTGATCATCTTCGTCAGAAATTCATATCTAAATGCGATTGAACTCCCTGGAATCATCCTTTGCCTTATTTTGACGAAATTATCGATGTGTTGACCGGCATCGACCTTTACTGTAATGCGTTGTCCGACGTTGACCTTCGCTACAACACGTTGATCAGTGTTAACACAGTTTAGCTGGAGTCTACACAGTTTAAGCTCTTAAGGTATTGGAGCGTGGTAGTCCCAAATATTGGGCTACAGGACTAACTATTAAAGCTGATTCATCTGCATGTGTGGATCTTATCCCGAAGTTGTTGGATGCCCAAGTCGCGAGATCAACTAATGGGGCTGGTGCGCCAGTGATTTTCGCATATATAGGATTTTTGACAAACCCTCAGCCATCAACAGGTTTGATGAGGCTTTACCGACTACCATTTGAGTCAGGCTAACATGCGAATTGTTTAAGTCCGTTCCGCATGTAACGTTTTGCTAAAAGAGTTAACTCTTTTAGTGCTACGATATTGAATACATAGACTTCGTCTTTCTCATGTGAAAAGACTAAACGGCGACGTGTGTTAGGCATAGATTTTAAGGTTTTTAGCAAACCCTCAGCCTTCAACGGGTTTGACGTGCCTTTACCGATTACTGTTTGAATCGGGTTTGCATGTGGATTGTTTAAGTCCGTTCCGCATGTAACGTTATGCTAAGGGAGTTATCTCTCTTAGTGCTACGCTATTGAATATGTAGACTTTGTCCTTCTCACGGGAATAGACTACCCGACAACGCGTGTTAGGCACTGATTTATCCTTATTTAGGCTTCGGGATAAAATTCCCCAGACTTGGACTCTGGCGTCTTTTTCAATCGGTAAAAGACTAAACCGACAACACGTGTTAGGCGTTGACTTATCCCTGCTTAGGATTCGGGATAAAATTCCTCGTGCATGTGAAGTACGGATTTTGGCGTTATGAATAACAACCTGCCACAATGTCGAATATGTGGGCTTTTGTTCTTTTTACAGTTAAGAACTAACCGATAATGCGTGTTAGGCATTGACTTATCCCTACTCAGGATTCGGGATAAAATTCCTTATGCATAAAAGGCATGGATTTTTGTTGCTACGATACTGAATACGTAGACTCGGTCGTTTTTATGGGAACGAACCACCCATCAATGCGGGTTAAGCGCTGACTCATCCCTACTTAGGCTTCGGGATAAAATTCCCATGATTGGTATTCTGGTATTTTTTTAATTGGTAAAAGATTAAACCGGCAACGCGTGTTAGGCGCTGACTCATCCCTACTTAGGCTTCAGGATAAAATGCCCCAGACTTGAATTCTGGTGTCTTTTTCAATCGGTGAAAGACTAAACCGGCAACGCGTGTTAAGCGTTGACGTATCCCTACTTAGGATTCGGGATAAAATTCCCCGTGCGTGTAAGGCACGGGTTATGGGGTTGAAAGATGGTGTCTTCTCTTGGGGTAAAGACGAACCCAAAATGGGAGAGGAAAAATTTTATATTCTATTTCTCAAAACCGAAGAGGAAGAATTTTATATTCTATCTCCAGTTACTAAGGAAACTCGAAGTGGGATTTTCACCCTAAGAATTCGGAAAGGTGAAACTAGGAGTGGGATCTCCACTTCGAGAATCAAAAGGTTCGGATAATCCTAATTTTCGGAAGGTTTGATTATCGATCTAAAGGTAAATTTCTCGTTTATCAAGAGTGAATTGTGATTTTGGCTCTAACTATAGGAAGGTTTGACCAAGCGAGAGTTTGAGGTGAGCATAAGTGTAAGAAGGTTTGATCATTCGATTTGAAAGTGGACCTCTCATTCATTGGAGAAATCGAGAGGGGATTTTGGTTTTTGCCCTAACTGTAGGAAGGTTTGACCGAGAGGGAGGTTTGAGACGATCCTAACTGTAGGAATGTTTGATCGCTCGATTCATGGACCTCTCGTTCATTAGAGGAATCGAGAGGGGATTTTAGTTGTGGTCCTAACTGTAGGAAGGTTTGACCAGGTAGACAGTGGGAGTGGGAGTACAAATCATAGTGGGAGTGTTAACTTATACAAATCACTCAGAGGGGGTTCCTGGTGTTAAGTGACAAATATTTAACACGGAGGGGTTTGACAATCGTTAATGATCAGGATATTAAAATTCTAAGTACTATGTCCGGACTTTAACTATGGGAATGTTAAGTGCACAGACGCATCAAAAGTCTGAGTGGATTCAACCGAAAAGAATTTTGGTGGTCCCATCGTCAATTAGTCTGATAGATGGGGGATTTTGTAGTGGAAGACAGTGAGTCATCAAACACCAATGGAAGTTTTGTGAGGGAAGATTGATCCAATGAAGTGATCAAATCTCATCTCAGCAAAAGAGTGTTCAGAAATCACAGTGGGGGTTTAGTGTTTATCACTTTGTTCGTAATGATCGGGTTATCCCTAAGAAAATTACATGTAGCATTCTTTCAGGAACTTCCCGTTACATGAATCATCCACCCCCAGCTTCCTTTGCGGAACTGGGTCTGACATTGTACTTAGTTACATGACCGGGTTATCCTTAAGAGTATTACGTATAAAAATTCTTCAGGAACTTCCCGTCAAAGGTAGGAAACAATTTAGACTTATATACCTATTGGAGTATTGAGAAGCAGTTTATACTTGTATACTCTTCGGAGTGTAGGAAGGAGCAGTTTATATTCTTATACTTGTCGGAGTCTTGAAAGGAGTAGTTTATACTCTTATACTTGTCGGAGTCTTGAAAGGAGCAGTTTATACTCTTATACTTGTCGGATTCTTCATTCGGCTCAATTTAGCGTTATGATGCTGGCTTCAACCAAGGTTTAGATACTATTCTTAAGAGCGAAGCAAGCCTTGGTAGGATAAAGGATCCTCCTATGGTACGCACAGTACTTCAGATCCACAGTATTGTCAGCTTCCTCCTGATTTGCGATAGGTGACAGCTTGATCTTGTTATTTTTAAGGAGAGATTCAAAAATGGCTGGAACATCTTCATCTTTAAAAGAGTACTCTTTTTGGAGTTTCAGATCCGAAGTCTTTTGCTGTCTTCAGGGTTATTGTTACGACGTCTGATTAACGTCAACAACTGCTGTAGGTGCCTTTCCCTTACCACGGGAGGCGAAGTTTGAGTTCGGAGGATTAGCCGTTGGTTGGCTCCTCTCGGCCTTCTTCCTTCTGTGGAAGCGTTCGGCCTGCTCTCCGCGCACCTTAAACTCTTTTCAGGTATTGGAGAGTGCTACTCCCATAACTTCCAACACGTCCAAAGAAAGGTTGTTGTGGTAGGTTTGGAGAATGAAGTCCTCCGTGATCGGATCTCGGCAGTTCATCACCTTATTCCAGAAGCACTTGATGAAGTCGTCGACCATCTCGTCGTCTTCTTGCTTCTCATCAAAGAGTGTCCTGATTAACACATCGACATCATCGTCAAAGAAGTGAGCGAGGAACAGGTTCTCCAGGTCGTCCCAGTTGTTAATGCTTCCAGACTTGAGACGGCGGTACCAATCAAAGACGGGCCCGCGAAGGGTGCTAACGAATGACCGAACCATCAAGGCTTCATTGCCGGAGATCATACCCAAGTGGGACTTGAAGTAGATCAGATGTTGAGTGCGCGAACCCTTCCCATCAAACGACGTGAAGTTAATCAGGTTGAACTTTACCGGGTATGCTATTGAATCCCACTCTCTTGGATAGGGACATGGAATGCTAGTCCTTTTCACTTCTTGAGTAGACATCAGAGCGTTGATTTTGCTCTTGAGATCTTTTATTTTCTCATCCTCACTCGTATCGGGCCTTGGATAATTCTTAAGAGGAATAACGAGGCCACCCCCATTGTTGTCGTTTTCAGTGAGACTACCCCCAGCGTAGTTGTTTTTAGTGGGGCCACCCCAAGTGTTCTGGTCAACGGGAAGGTTATCAGCATTAAGGTGTTCATCCTCATCTGAATCGCTAGCTGCTTGGCTAACATTGTTGTGACAACTAGATTCACCTATATGATTCGATAAGGCTCAGATCTGTTGGTCATGCAATTGTCTCATCTCCTGCATAGCCATTTCCATTTTGATTTTGAATGCTTGCTTTTGCTTGGCTAGAGCATCCTCAACCATTTTGGCTACTTCCTCAGTGTTAATCATAAACACTTCACGGGATTGTTCTGGACTGGATACCGTATTATCAGAAGCGATTGCCGAGTTAGCGTCTGATGCTTCATCATCCGAGGATAACCCTCTCTACATTCTCTGGTAGTCCATGCGTCTAGTGGTCCCTGCGCGTAACCGAGTCAGACGATGCGATACGAGGGGGTCAGAACTAGAAGGTCGAATCGACTTTCCCTTATCAACCATGTTAATTGTGACTTCTGGAAGTTCGTCACCATGAACAGTCAATCGCTTCTTATGGAGACGCTTTGGTTTGGACTTAGCCATTCCGTTGGAGATCCTCTCGAATACCAAGATCCTCTGCGGAGCGGTCTTGGGGCAGCTACATTCTGATAATACTGCCCTAATAAGTTTGGCACACAGATAGTGAAAGCCCATTTTTCGGGTACCTCTCTTTCGAGATCTGTTCGTACCCCCAGCCCGATAGTACAACTCGTCAGTCTGATGACCGGAGCAATCTACCGCACATTAGCACGACTTCTTAGGTATAACGTCGTTGTCAGACAAATACATTTCCTTCTGAGGACTTGCTGCCTTGATGGCATTCTCAAGAGTCACACGTTTGGAGCCACGCTTTCGTGAGTGCGGGATCTTAACGTGCTCTTTGATACTGACTTGTAGTCCGAGGTGGTCAATTATAGGAGTTTTCCTATTATAGAAAGGTTTTGACTTATTTCGAGGGCATGTGCGACCCCTAACTTAAGTAGTTGCTCGGGGTTTAGTCACCGGATCCAAGCGCTCTTTGATTAGAACTTTAATGCGATCCTCGTGCAAAGGACCCAGGCGATCTGCCATCCTCATCTGAAATTGGGATAAGTCCATGCTATCGCGGGGTTTCACCGGAGGTGCGAGATTAATTGAAGTAGAGACAAGACTCAATGGAATAGGTGCAGAATATCTCCTGTCTTGACTCTGGCCCGGATCAGACCTTGGTGACCCACGGCTTGGAGGGTCAGATTTGGATAACCCGTGACTTGGAGGGTTGGACTTGGATGACCCGCGGCTTGGAGGGTCAGATCTGAGTGTCCCACGGCCTGGAGGGTCGGATATGAGTGTCTCGCAGGCTGGAGGGTCGGATGTGAGTGTCCCGCGGGCTAGAGGGTCGGATCTGAGTGACCCGTGTTTTTCGATCTTTTCGGTCGCCATCTTAGACTTTGGCCTCCATACTTTGTGCAGTCTTTATGGCTTATTTTCCACTTCTTCCTTCTGCAACTTTTTGGTTTCTTGCACAAGGATTCTCACGTGCTCAAGCAATGCGCGGTGTTTCTGAATACGCTCCTTAAGGGTTGAACGGGTCCTTTTGACTTGGATCCATTCACTTGTTGATGGTTTGGAGGAGGGGGTGTTTGCTCGTTGCTAGAACAATTGGCGCCTTCTAAGTTTCAGATCTACATTGTAGCAGACCCCGTCAAACGGCTCCAAAGCATTGGTGAATTTGCACGCGAGGCGTTAACGTTGCTTTTGCCGTGCCCTCTTCAATAGGAATGGCACGCACTCAGTACTCAATTCCTTGGTTGAGGAGTCCAGATCTGCAGATCCGGCCTCGTTGGAGGTCGGAGGGGAGTTGCAATGTGCAGCTACCACAGCAATGGGGGCGTTGATCTTCCTGCGTTTGAGAATAGGGGAGGATCTGGAGGAGAAGGACGACAGATACTCCTCGAATTTCAGTTGGTCGAACTCGTACTCGACCTTTTCTTCAACCGGGATCCGGATCTGTGGTTGCGACACGACAGCTTCGGTAGCGAAGCTGTTGGCTCCCACTGTGGTCGCCAGCGTGTTTGGGTAGAAAATTATTTTCATTACTGAATTCATTACAACTTTGGGCGTTACAATAAATTCAAAACAAAGATAGCCTTTTTATAAGACTTTTAATATAATGAAAATAGATTACAACTCTCTTTCAAACAACACGCAACATGTGTTTATCGCCTATGACTTTGTGTGGGATCTTTGCCTGTGCCGGGGACATCGATATCCCGAGAAAACCACGTAAAACTATCAAAAATGCGTCCGGGGGTCGAAACAGCATGACGGTTGAATCCGACCCGTGGAGGGCGCGGGTCGGGTTAGTCCGACCCGCATGGACGTGGGTTGGATTCGTCCGACCCACGCGGGTGCGGGTTGGTTGAGTCCGACCCGCACGGGCACGGGAAGTTTGGCTTTTAGTTGAACTTTTTAGTGTTTTTCCGACTTTTTCGGGACTTGTATTTTTCACCGATTTGCATATTTGGTCGTCTTGTTGACTTGCACACGTCATTTATGAATATTTCGTCATTTCGTTAACTTGTAGGCTTCCTCACGCGGATTGCTTGACTGACGTGCGCGCGTTGAATGACGAGCGCGTGGGCCACATGAGGGTGGTTTGAGCACACGTGATGCTTGGTTTGCCATTCTGGTGGCTGACGAGCGTGTGGGCCACTTGGCGTTTGTCGTTGTGGTGGTTCGTTACCGCGTCATCAACGGTTCGCCAATTCGCTTCATGCGCTTGTCGGCATCGGATAATCCTCTTTGACTCGGATAATCCTCTTCGACTTGGATAATGACGTTCATCGCCTTCTCTTTGTCTCGAGCTGTATTCGGGGACCTATAGGCAATTTTTGACGCCTACAGAGCCAAGATAGAAGCTTGATGATAGGGCAATTTCTTGCATCTTTCATGGCTATAGAGAAGATGAATTTGGCTATAAGCTATGTGATCTAGAGAATAGAAGAATTATTTGATGGGCAGAAGTGGTCTATTAGGAGGAGTAGAGTATTACAAATGTCATAAGAGTACAGAAGACAGATAGTGTTGCTAGTGAGATTCTAGATATGACATACATTCCATCTTCAGTACAATTACAACCTATAGATACAGAGCATGTGCAGGAAGATGATGTTGATGGTATGCTAGGGTAGGGAAATAATGATCAAGGTCACGAGTAGGAGATTGTAGTGCTACATATTAGGAGATTAGCTAGAAAGCACAGACCATCCTCGAGATATTCTCCCTCAGAGTAATCCTTGCTCACAGACGAGGGGGAGCTTGAGAGCTTTTAGGAGGCATAGACTAATAAAGACAAGGATAGATGGTTCAGACTATGCTGGAAGAGATGGAGTCTCTCTAGAAGAATGATATTTATGAATTGGTGGATGTACCAAAGAATATAAAAGCATTGAAGAATAAATGGGTATTCACGTTAAAGAAGGATTAGTATAAGGAGGCTTAGCAATACAAAACTAGATTAATAGTGAAATGCTTACAACTACATTGATTTTGATGTGATTTTCTCACCTATTGTGAATATGACATCAATTAGAGTGATATTGGGGTTAGCAACTCGTTCAACCTTGAGATTGAGCAGCTTGATGTGAAGATTACACTCCTTCATGGTGATTTGGAGGAGTTCTATATGAAGCAGTCGGAGGGTTTCGAAGTGAAGGAAAAAGAACACATTATTTGCAAGTTGTAGAAAAGCCAATATGATTTGACATAGACACCTAGGTAGTGGTTAAAGAAGTTTGACTCTTTCATGTTGAGTTATGGTACCAAAGGACAATGTTAGATTCTCGTATTTTAGGAGATTTACAGATGCTAGCTTCATTATTCCTATTGCTTTATGTGGACGACATGCTGATTGTTAGTTAGGGCAATTAGATGATTAGTGGGCTGAAGAATGAGTTATTTAAATCCTATAAACTGAAGGATTTGGGTTCAGTACAACGTATTATTAGTATGGAGATTGCTTGTGACAAGAAAGCCAGAATGTTATGGTTATCACAGGAGAAATATGTTGAACGTTTGCTTAATATATTTAACATAAAATGTGCCAAGATAGTTAGTACTCCTCTTATAGATCACTTGAAGCTTAGTACGAAGTTATGCCCGACTACAGACAAAAAAAAGTGAGATAGAGAATATTGCTTACTCTTCACCTGTAAGGAAATTGATGTATGCTATGATTTAACTCGGCCGGATATTGCTCATGCAATTGCCATTGTGAGCAAGTTTCTTTCAAATCCAGGAAAAGTAAAATGAAAATATATAAATGTATCTTTAAATATTTAAAAGGCAATTCTAGGTTTTGTTTGAGTTTTGGAGGTTCCAAGCCAGTACTACAAGGTTTTATAGGTGCGGGTAAGGTAGGTAATCTCGATCACAAGAAGTCTAACTTAGTTTGGTTGTTCATTTTTATAGGAAGAGATGTATCTTGAAAGTTCATATTGTAGAATTGTGCTGCTTTATCAATAATAGAGGCAAAATATATTAGAGCTACAGAAGCCAGTGAAAAACTACTTTGGTTGAGAAGATTTTTGTAGGAGCTAGACATGTGACAGAATGAGTATCAAGTTTTTATTGGTAGTTAGAGTGCTCTAGACTTGAGTAAGAATTTCATATTTCACTCCAAGACAAAACACTTTAATGTAAGATATCATTAGCTTAGAGAAGCAGTTGAAAAAGAGGAGTTGAAGTTATAGAAGATTCAACTAACAAAAATCTAGCAGAATTTTTGACGAAAGCTTTCCCCGGAGAGGAAATCGAATTGTGTCGACGATTGGCCAATATAGACTCTCGATGAGGAGTCATAGATTAGCATACCCTCCTGTTAGGTTGGAGGGGGAGTTTGTTTTGTGGATCCAGCCCCAATAAGGCCAACTAAGACAGTCAATATTGATTGAAATCCTAATTAGAAGAGGATTGGACCTATGAACAAATCTAATTGGTTTGGGGACCTTAGAATAGTTTTCCTTAAAAAAACAAGGGATAACTGTTTGGTTCAAAAGTTAGCTTTTTCATTGTCATTAAACCTGTTATAATAATTTATCGATTACAAGTTCAAAAAATAGAAAAATTAATCTTTTTATAAGATCTTCTTACACAATGGAAAAAATAAAAGATTACAACTTTATCAAACAACACACATGTCTTATTTATTAGTCTCTGTTTGCGTGGGATTTTCGCCTATGCCGGGGACGCGTTAGTCTATGGACCGTCGTGGATCAGATCCGGTTGACAGAAAAATTAATTAATGCTCTTTCTTCATAAAAGAAATAATTACAGAAGAGATAATCTCGACCAATAGAGATTACAACTCTTCTCGAAATCAAAATCAAGTTTGATCTGGAGGAAAGGAGGAACGGGCCTCAGATCCTTCGAATAGCTTCCTCTTTATGTTGAAGTTCGCCAAGATCTGTTAGCCCTCCTCTAAAATTCATGCTCCACTCGCCCTAGCTCCTCTAAAATTTGTGGCTCCATTTAGATCTCCTTTTATGAGGGTGCTAGGGGTGTATTTATAGGCTTTAAATGTCATGTTTGTAGATAGGAATGTCGTATTTATGGATAGGGTCAAAGAACAATTGTTATTATCCGTTTAGGTGGGTTTTCAGTTATATAACAGCTTCCACACATTTAAGGATAACCCCACATGTTTATGGATGAACCCAAGGATTTCTAGAAGCCAATCTTATCAGAAAACACATCGGGAACTGACTTGGGCACGAGTCACTTCGACTGTCTCGCACATGTCCAAGACAGCTTGGACTATCTCGGGTATTTTGGTCTTAACTTTTTCGTACCGGAATGAGATGATTCAAGATGTGTTGGAAATGTGACAAAGATACCTATAACTTTTATATTTTGAGATTCTTCAAATTCGAATCGTATCATGATCAAAATGTGCGGGACACAATTGGTGTCTCACAGGTGCGAAACAGTCTGGACTGTCTCGGGTATTTTAGCTCTAACTCCCTCGTCTGATCTCGGAATGAAGTGATCCAAGACACGTTAGAAAGCTCGCGAAGATATCTACAACCTCCCATGGGCAAGACACCCATGTGATGAGTAAGACACGAGTGGTACTTACTCCTTTGTGGGTGAAACTTAACCCCGGCCAGGTCGAGTCGCTTCTTTGTTATTCTACCATCCTGTTGATTTGTATGCTTTATCAACTCGCTTCGTGCGTTCGTTAGCTTCTCTATGATATCAGATAATCCTCCTTGATTCGGATAATGATGTTCATCGTCTTCTCTTCGTCTCGAGTTGCGTGCGGGAACCCATAGGTAATTTTTGACGCCTACAATAACTTTGTGAAAGTCCGTAACTAATTTTGGAATGGAAATAGAGAAGAGATGAGTCTGCCATTTTCGAGAGGTGAAGAGAAATAAAAAGAGAGGAACAAAAAAATAATTTAAGGATTGCTTGGTTGTCTGATTACAGTGATTTAATAGCCATTTTTTTAGAACGATGATGCCATCAAGGATATAGTGTTGATCTCTCCGCGGATATTGGAGATTCGTGGTGAAACATATTTCAGTGTTTGGTGCTATGAAGGTAACACTGTATTTTCTCTTATGATTTAATACTCAAGTTTGAGTGTAGGTTTTAGGACTTGCACGCTTGATTCATATTAGAATATTTCTTTTTGGATTGCCCCGTGGATGAAGGCGTGATTTGCCAAACTATCGTAAATCTTAGTGTTTGCTTGCGAGTGATATTTTGGTTGGTACCATTATTTATTTCTTGTGTTTAATTCCGTAGATTTTCTCATTAAAATTCCTAAAAAAACACTATAGTAAACTTTAAAGTTACAATGAGTATTAATAATTATAACTTTATATCTAATATACTACGGCATGTTAGGTGTTCTTTTTTACGGATTGAAATTTTAACTTGTGCAACAGTTAGCGAGTGGGATTTAAACTCTAATTTGTCCTAATTCTATGTTAAAATATTTTTCACCATGTCAAGACTCCCGAAGAGAGATGAGAGATGAGGATTGAGTATTGTAATTTTCTACTCAAATATTTTCTGCTCAACTATTATGAAATTACTTTGATTTTGTTTAATATTTTAAGGAAGGTGTTAGTGTGGTTCAAATTTGAGTCATGTCATAATCATCGACCGATCCTCCCTCCGGCCTCCACCACATGAAGCTTCGTACTACCGCTTTCGACGTCCAAATATAAAATAACACCAAATAATTTAAATACGGGTCCAACAACGATTTGGAAAGAAGGATCTGAGCCTCGAAAACCGACTTCAGGTGGGGTTCGCTCGTTTTGCCACCGTGTATTGTGGAGCTAATAATGCACCTCAAATCAAACGTCCAGATCATACATTGCGGTTGTCTGAATTTGAGGTCCACAAATTATCCTCATAATAATTGATATGCTTCCTTCCAGCAATTCCGAATATGTTAGTAATAGTAAATTCTTTTACGATAATCATTTCAGTGCTCCGATAGTAGAATCTTTTAATCATTTAAATTAGTAAAATAGGAAATAATAGGCTGAAAAATAGGAACGACATTTTTTGTATTTCCATATCTATATTCCCTTTACTTTTACCTTCCCAAAACCGTTTCTCAACTTACTCTCTTTCTTATTTACTCTTTTTCGCACCGCCTTACAGTACAAGCAAAAAAAATAAAATAAAATAAAGGCTTTATCCCCCCTTAAATGAGGAACACGAACATATGATTGAATTAAGAATTATTTTATAAATTAGAACAATAAAAGAGAAAAAAAATAGGGAGCACGTGATTTTTTTTAAAAATAATTAGTGCAAACAACATAATAAAGGGTATCATGCGTTTACTACACAATTAATTGTTAGAGTACGAAAGTTCTTCCCTACTTTTGTTTATGGATAAAATAGTACTTAGATACCCTGATATTTTAAGTACTTTCCACTTAATATACCCCACCTTGTATTTGTTAGCAAAAAATACCTTAAATTATTTTAAACTTGCAGTTATATACCCTCATTTTTTCATGACACTTAAATACCCTAAAGTTTTTACATTTAACACTTAAATACCCTAAAGTTCCTAAAAACTTTCACATAAATACCCTTAGTTATACAAAATTGAGGATATTTAAGTGCAAATTTTAAAAACTTTTAGGGTGTTTAAGAGCTAGATTATAAAACTTTACGGTATTGAAGTGCAATTTTATTAACTTTAGGATATATAAGTGCTATCCAAAATAAGTGAAGGTATATAAGCGCAAGTAAAAAAAGACGCTTGGATATTTTCTTGCTATAAAATACAAGTAAGGGTACATAAATGAAAAGTAGATGAAACAGAGTATATAAGTGCTATTTAGCCTTTATTTATTTTAACTTCTATAATGAAATCAACAACATGTAATGTCCTTTAAAGGTTGCACCTAAACTCTTATTATAGATCTCTTATTATAGTAAGAAAGGATCTAATTTTCTCTTGTTCAAGAACTCTAAACCCATTAGAACTTTTCTCTTTAAAACCCCTCAACCTTCTCCCATAAATTCGGATTTTGTGCTCCTTTATTGGCCGAAAATCTTCTTCTCTCAAGGCTAGGGTTTCATCACATCTTCAAGCTCAAGTTTTGATTTTTGGAGTTGAGTTTTCAACCTCTTGACTTGGGTAAACTTCTCTCAAAGCTCTCTCTTTTTTTTGATAAAGATTAGAACTTTATGCTTATAATGAGGGTATGCCATGAATTTGTATGCAAGAATCATAGCTTGTGTTCTCATGAGTGAGGTCTTGTGAAAAGGATTGGATTTTGATGATGGGTTGTGTATATAGGCCGAAATTTGGGGGGTTTTATGCCAATAGTGCAATATGGCCGAATTTGAAGGACTTTTGTGCAAAAGTGGACTGAAATTTAAGAACTTTTGTGCAAAAGTGGGCTGAAATTTAGGACTAAAATTTCCCACCTATTTGGCCAAACTTTTGGGGGGGGGGGGGTGTTTTCATGCAAAAGAATCAACATTGTTGAGGGGTTTTATTGCAAAAAGCAATCAAATATTGTAGAGGGGTTTATTTGCAAAAGGGCTGAAATTTTATGGCTGAAATTTCAAAAGTTTAGGCCACAGACCCATGATCAAAATTTTGAGAAGAGTATGTGCAAAGTAGACCGAAATTTGTGGAGGGGTTTATTTGCAAAATCGGCCAAATTTTATAAAAGGGTTTATTCGTAAAATTAGCCAAGATTGTGAGATATCGGGGATGTTAGATGAACAAAAACGATAATCATGGCCCAAATCGAATGTGTCCATGACTAGAATTTAGTCTCGAACATGAGGGGTATTTTGGGTATTTCACCAAAGAAATCATCATGAGGGTTTATACTACAACTTGAGCCCATTGTTTGCATGCGCAAAATCATAGGTTTAATTAGACTTAAACTATAAAATCTTATCCTTTTTATAGGATTTTAGTTAAAGTTCTTAATTTCCCTTTTAACTTTCGGGCACCCGGATTTATGATTGTACCTAATCCGTTGATTTTCATTGCAGGTCATCCATGTCTCCGCGCCGATCGCGATTTCATAGGAGTCGTTCTTCTTCACAGCATAGCGAGAGGGAGACTCCCGTAGCATCCTCTCCCGCGGCATCCTCTTTCGGGGGTGAGCATTTGTGCTTTTTGTATCCCTGTTTGACCCCTTCCCGGGTCATTCGGGAAGAACCGACGTCCTTCTTCGCGAGGATCGAGGTTTCAAGAGATTTGTGGTTCTGTCATGCCCTCGTTTGGCCCATTCGCGGGTCATTCGGGAAGGACCGACGTCCTCTTTCGCGGGGATCGAGGTTTTAGGAGATTTGTGGTTCTGTCATGTCCTCGTTTGGCCCCTTCGCGGGTCATTCGGGAAGGACCGACGTCCTCCTTCGCAGGGATCGAGGTTTCAGGAGATTTGTTTTGCTTGGTCAATTCAAATCTTCCGGCATATTGGGGCGATTTTGTGTTGTATTACACTGTGTAGGTCGGGGTACGTTACCACGTTGCTTACGTGATGATGCATACCGCTAAATTGTCTCGCCAATTGCTCACTGAATGATCCTATCTCGTCATCTTGTGAGATGAATTTGATCATTGCGTACTTCATGGATAATTTTCTGATTCTACTCTTGTTTTGTCACAGTTGAATTCCCCGCGGACAGTCTTCCTCCTCATGCTACTAGTGGTTGTAGTGGGGAGATTTTTTCCTCTGTTTCTGATGGGCAGGCCATTGGTCCGACTCCTCAGTTTGATAGGAGCCGTTCCGATGAATCCTGTCATTTGATACGAGATGGGGGACGTCGTTTATTACGCAAGTTGATTATTGATGCTCCTTTTACTGCAGACTCCATTTCCACTCAGGCTTTAGAGAGGCCCGGTTATTTATTTGGAGACCATGTTGAGGATCCGACTAGGTTGACTCTTGCTGACGAGCACTGGTTGAATAACAATGAAGGAGCTCTTCTTTACATTCCTTCCATTCCTAGCCAGCATTCATTTACTCATTTGGAGATGCAGGCTGTACCGCGACAGATGTCCTGGAATCTTACAGATGATCGTGACCGAGTTCATTGCGGATTTATCTCCCACCATAAGACCCCAGGTTCCGATGGGTATAATTATATTCACGGTCTTCGACCAACGATTCTGGGTCTTGATACCGCACCCCCAGACGAGGTGTCAGTAGCTGCTCCTACTGTGAGGAATCATTTGGCCAAGCTTGGGAGGAAGTTACCTCCACCAGATTTCAGATGTTTTGGTTGGGTTTACTCACAACCCAAGGGGTGGTGGACACGTATGACTAGTTACGTCTTGGGACGTTAGGAGAGGGATCTGGGAGGCAGCGGGTTGTATGCACCTATACGAGCCACCATGTATGGATTCCTGATCAGCTGTCGCCACTTCCTAGCATTATTGGAAACATATATCCCTGATAGTAACACCTTTCTAACTTGCAGTGGAGAGTTGGGGTTAGCTTTACATAAGATGCACAAAGTTTCTGGTCTCCCGATGGGGGATTGTCCGTACCAGGAGTACTTTCCCTCCAACCTACAACTGGAGTGTTTGAAGAAGAACTCTCCCGACATGTACGACACACTTTGGGATCTCAAGTGTCATTATGTCATTATTATACATCTCTGATCAAAGTGACCTCTCAAGCGAAGAGGAAGAAACATATTAGCTTGAAGCAGTTCGTTGTTTATCTATTCTAGCATTTGGAGGGTGATCCAAGCAAGACTGTTCGTGAGTTAGATATTTTGACATCTTCTGCCATTAATGAGTTGATGGAGAAGGCCGAAGCTTACTCCTACACTATTGCCGATGCTGAGGGAATTTTTTCTGCACGGACCAAATTTCAGACATTCCTTTGTCATGCTCAGAAGTCTATTCGGCCCAAGACTCTGTTAGCGGGCTATCTTGCTATCTGGGACATTCCTTTGTCATGCTCAGAAGTCTATTCGGCCCAAGACTCTGTTAGCGGGCTATCTTGCTATCTGGTTGAAGAAGTGCGTCGTTCCAGAAGTCTATTCGGCCCAAGACTCTGTTAGCGGGCTATCTTGCTATCTGGTTGAAGAAGTGCGTCGTTACATATTAGTTTTCTGACGCCTTACCTATTGAGGTACTCTTCCCTGCCGTTCAATTAGCTTACAGGAGGGAGCTTTCTCTACTTCCGGTGATGCTTGCTGGCATTCATTGTGGGCTTAGGTATTTGGTTGATGGTTTTACACATGTGGGTTCTGAACTGTCGACCAAGCTTATTTCTGTAAAGGTCGAGCTTCCGTATACATACATGATGGCGTGGCTCGTTCTTCATCATCCTCATTTGATGTCGGTGCCTAGTACTGTTGACGCCTCCGTTCCTTTTGTGCAGCTATTGGAAAGGAGTAAATGTTTGGAAAGACATTCACTGATGTACAGCGAGAGCTTCAAGTTTGTAAGAGTTGGGAGTTCTTAAAGTGTTTTCCTCGCTTCTCGGGCCGTTACGGCGATGTGTTGATGGATGAGGAGAAACCCAGGACTGGTCGGACTTCTCTTGACACTGGTTGCTTCCGTTGGTTGGTGGACATCCGCATTAGATATCTTGTCCTTCAGGTGAAGAATCGTTGCCACATAGAGCCTTATCTTCTGTGCTGCTTCGCTCGCCAGTTCTGTTACGACCAACTATATGTTGGGAACCCGAGCCGGGGTTTGAGGACTGAGGGGGAGGGGGTCTTATTGATGGCGTTTGAGCATGGCTTTGGACTATGGTGGGCTGTACTGGAGTCTACTTCGCCCTTCCTTCATCTAAGCGCAAGCTATTGTTTACTTTTCTCAGCTGCAAGTGGCTCCTTTCTGCCAATGAGTTTCTAGGCGTGAGGAGTCTTTCAGAGTTGGAAGCTGAGCATTTTGTTCAAATCACTATCAAGGCTGCTCGTAAGGCCGAGGTTTCGATGAAGCAGGGGAAAAAGCCTACCAAACCCTCCTATTCGAGCAGAGACAGGATGGAGGATGCTGAAGAGCTCCTTCCTACTGACGATGAGGATGAGACTTCTGAGGAAGAATATGTGGACATAGATACCGATGGGGAAGAACCTAATGCAGGTTTGTCAAACTCTTTCTTTTCAGAATTAATGGATTTGACCTTCTCTCGTTGGCATCAACGTTATACCCTTTCTAGATCTCAACTGGCTTTTCAAAAGCCAGAGCGAAAAGTCTTATTCACTTATCCTAACAAGATGACTCTTATCACCCCAGGTAGAACGGTTAATGAGTATGAGCCGCTCGCTTCTCGCTACGCGAGGTCATGGCCCAGTGGTAAAGCTTCCATACATGTTGAGATGCGTACTAAGTTCATGCATGAACGGCCTGCTGGTTTTGTAAGAATTCGTATTCCAAAACGGAATAAGACCTCTCATAAATCACCTACTGGTCAGCGCGCCTACGGAGCAGAGTTAGGAGGCACTACTAGCGGAGAAGAGGGTAATGATCTATTGTCTTAATTGCTTTAAGATGATTCTCTTTTGGATTCGTTGAATTCAATTATGTTTTGCGTTTCAGGAAACCATGACCAAGGTGAACTTCCCCGAGACTCTGTATTCTCAGATCCTAACCATTTGGATAGCTTCGTGCAGCAGATGTGCGATGCCGTTCATGACGAACCTATGGATGTCGAAACAAACAGAGATGCTGAGCAAGTTGATAGCGTCGGGCCGACAGTTCTATGCTGAGGTATATCTAATATTAATAATACACTATTCGAGCAGCAATTAAAGGGGTTAGGGAATTCAGGATTTATTCCTCCTTTATTTACTTCTGCGCTTCGTTCTCTTTTAGACAAATTGAAGAATCCAGGCATGGATATTGGGGCAAAAGAATCTTCTGCCACTGCTACGGGTAAATCTGAGTTCTTTTATCTTTCCTGTCTCCTTCTTTTTTTTATCCAGCACTTAAATTCTCACGCAGGTGTCGTGTTAGAGAGACCAGTCTAGGACGAGACCTTCCATGATATGGGTTTTGGGGAATTCAGCGAACATGTGTTTGTTTCAGCACCGAGTTTCTCAGAATCTGACACTAGATAGTTAGTTAATATGTTGGCGGAGCAGGCTACCAGAGGGGCTGTAGGACCATCCTTCGAAGGTGGTTCATCTGTAGGTATGCGTCTACTTTTCTGTCATTAAAATTCTCTTCATTTTGTCAAGGTTTTTTTTTGACTAATAAAGAGTTGAAATCAAAGGACCAACCACTGGGATTGATACAGTTATGATTCCTGGCATCTCTGGTTTTACCTGAGAGTGATGGATCTGTAGGTATATATATAATCTACGTCATCGTAATCCTCCTTATTTGTCCGAATTTCTACTAGACTAATAAAGGAGTGTAATCATAGGACCAACCATCACGACTGATACGACTACGGTTTCTAGCACCGCCAGTTTTCCTAACGGTGGTGCTTTTCCTCCACATCCTAGAGGAATTACGGATTTATCTAGAGGAGTTGATATAGCCCCCACGATCACACCTGCTATTACCTCCGAGCCTGCTGAGATTAGACTGACGGAGCCGATCGTAGGACCTTATTCCGCAGGGACCTCTATTGGTACTGGTATGCTTGTAATTCACTTTAACTTTTCCACCATGTTCGAGAGTCTCTTACTTTTCCGCATCATTACTTATAGTATCTCAACCATCTCCATATGAGCGTGTCCTCGCCCTTTTGGCCGATCCCGATCCCAACAAAGACATTTTCCGAATGGATCTTGATTCTTTCATCATCTTTTTTGACGGCATGATCGAGAAACTTCTTCATCAAGGATATTGTTTTGACCAGTTCAGACGTTCCCTTTCTCGCCACATGATGATGATCAGAGAAGAGGGACATCCGGAGTTAGCTAATTCTTTTGCTGCCGACTTTGTTATTCTGGAGTCTGAACTCCGAGAGTTAGGGGAGCTAAAGGCTAATAGAGCTTCTTCCTTCATATCTTCTCAGTTGGAGCATAGACTGGCACAGTGGCGTGACCTGAGATTTTCCATTGGTAGCGAGCTTTAGTCTCATGAGAGTTCTATCGTACAGCTGATGACTAATCTTGCGAGAAAGGATACGGATAGAGCCGAGTTACTCAGTTCTTTGGACTCCAACCGTGAGGAAGTGGATAGGTTGAAGAAGGCTTTGAAGTATGTCGAGGAGTCTGGTGCTATCATTGTCGAGGAGCTGGCTAGATTAGAGAACTCTTGGGGACGGATACTTGAGAGACTAGGATCTACGCAGGAGAGATTGATAAAGCTGAAAAATGAAGCCGCGAAGATCTTGAGCAGTTCTGAAGAATCTGTCCGAGCTGATTTGCAGGCTGAGCTTGAGCAGAGTTATGCAGATAGGCTTTCTAAGTTAGAATTTCACATTCTTGATCGCCGACTGCGTTCGGGCCGATGAGCTTATTATTGTATGCTTTGACTTGATTTATTAGTAAAGACCTAGTATTTGATTTAATACACTCATCTTTTATCATGATGTTTCTTTATTGATTGTGAACCCAATGGACACAATATTTATAGAATTTTTGGCAAATCCTCAGCCATCAACGGGTTTGATGTGCCTTTACCGATTACCGTTGGCAAATCCTCAGCCATCAACGGGTTTGATGTGCCTTTACCGATTACCGTTTGAATCGGGCTAGCATACGGGTTATATTGATGTGCCTTTACCGATTACCGTTTGAATCGGGCTAGCATACGGGTTATATAAGTCCGTTCCGTATGTGACATTATGCTAAAAGAGTTAACTCTTTTAGACTTGGTGCTATGATTTTGAATACATAGACTTTACCATTTCTTATGGGAAAAAGGCATCCAGCAACGCGTATTAGGCGCTGACTTAGGATTTTTGGCAAACCCCCAGCCTTTAACGGGTTTGATGTGTCTTTACCGATTACCGTTTGAATCGGGCTAGTATGCAGATTATTTTAGTCCATTCCACATGTAACGTTATGCTAAAAGAGTTCACTCTTTTAGTACTACGATATTAAATACGTAGACTTCGTCTTTCTCACGCGAATAGACTACCCGGCAACGCGTGTTAGGCGCTGACTTATCCCTACTTAGGTTTCAGGATAAAAATCCCCAGACTCGGATTCTGGTGTCTTCTTCAATCGACGAAAGACTAAACCGGCAACGCGTGTTAGGCGTAGGCTTATGTCTATTTAGGAGTCGAGATAAAATTCCCCGTGCCTGAAGTGCGCTGTTTTGAACTTGAGAATTGTGTCTTTTCTCAGGGCAAAGACAAACCCAATGCTGGAAAGGAAGAATTTTATATTCTATCTCCGGGTCTTGTTTAGGGTAAAGACGAACCCAAAAAATAGAAGAGGAAGAATTTTATATAATATCTCCCAACACTGAAGAGGAAAAATTTTATATTCTATCTCAAGTTGGAAAGGAAACTCGAGGTGGGATCTCCATCCCCAGAATCCGAAATAATAAAACTAGGAGTGGGATATCCACTATGAGAATCGGAGAGATTCAAGCAACCCTAACTTTTATAGGATTGGTTGCTTAATCCAAAAGAAAAGTTCCTCATTTATTAAGGGAAAATTCCGATTTCGATCCTAACTTTTATAGGTTTGGCTGAAAAGGAAAAGATGAAAGTCTTTCGTTTATCGAAAGGGATAACTCAATCTTAGTCCTAACTATCTGTAGGTTTGACTAAGTGAGTTTGGAGACAATCCTAACTTTTATAGGTTTGATTGCCCAAACTGAAAGTGGACCTCTCGTTCATGGAAGGAATCGAGAGGAGAATTTGGCTTTGGTCCTAACTTTTATAGGTTTGACCTGGAAGCAAAGAGAGTGGAATACAGATAATAATAAAAATACTGGTTAGTACTAGCCACTTGATGGAGGATATCGATGTTAGGTGATTAGGACTTAACACGTCAAGCTTTGAAAATTGACATGAATTGGCGGATTAAAATTTTAATGGACTCACCGTCAATTGATTTGATCAGTGGATGGTTTTGTGAGGAAGGATTAATCTGTCAATGGATCGAATCTCGTCTCACAAAAATAACTCATGAGAGTTAGAGAATTTAATAACAATAAAAGGAAACATTCTGACATTCAGAGTTTAAATGTGGATCTCTTATTTATCACTTTTACAGTGATTGGGTTATCCCTAAGAATACCACACGTGGTATTCTTCCGGGAACTTTCCGATACATTGGTTATCCTGAAGGTACTAAGGGTAGTATTTTTTCAGGAACTTGCTGTTTATCGGCATCATAAGCCGGTCACCATCCTTGGTAACCAGGCAATATGCACCACTCGAGTAGACCATCTCTACTACAAATGGTCCCTCCCATTTGGATTCAAATTTACCTTTCTTCTTGGAGTTAAGGATCATAGGCCGTCTTTCAGTTAAGACTAAATCTCCTTCTTTAAAACTCTGTTGCCGAACTTTTTTATCAAAAGCTCGGGAAATTCTGGCTTGGTAGAACTCAATATGTTGTTGAGCTTCTAAGCGCTTTTCGTCGAGCATCTCGAGTTCTTTGAGACATTTCTGATGTTGTCCTTCGGTCGTCATCTAGCTTGCGAGAGCGATTCGAAGAGATGAAATTTGTATTTCTAACAGAAGGACGACTTCACATCCATATACCAAAGAATACGGGGTTGCTCCAGTAGGTGTATGAACTATGGTGCGGTAAGCCCACAGGGCTTTACCGAGTTTATCATCCCAATCTCGTTTGTTAGTCTTCACGAGTTTTGATAAAAGTTTGATGATAGTCTTGTTAAAGGCTTCAGCTAATCCGTTTGCTGTGGGATTATAAGCGGTTGACGAGACATCTTGAATTTTGAACTTCTCACAAAACCTGATGAAGGTGTTACTGACAAATTGAGGACCGTTGTCATGTATGATTCGTCTTGGGACACCATGTCGGTAGATAATATGGTGTTTGATAAATGCAATGACGTTGCTTGTCTTAACTTCTCTGAGCGGAATCGCTTCAACCCATTTGGAGAAGTAATCAGTAATTGCCAGGATGAATCGGTCGCCTTTGAATGACGGGGGATTTATAGGACCGACAATATCCATTCCCCAAGTCTCAAATAGCCATGATGTAACCGAAGGATGTAGATGCTCCAGAGGTTGGTGCATATAATTCGCGTGTATTTGACACGCATGACACTTTCGGGCATACGCGACTGCGTCATTCATCAAGTTAGGCCAAAAATATCCCATTCTTCTGATGTGGTCATAAAGTTTGGGACCAGGTTGGTGTGCACCACAAACCCCTTCGTGTGTTTCCTTGAGGACTTCTTCAGCTTCTTTAGTAGATAAGCAACGTAGTAGCAAACCATCGTACCCCCTGTGATACAGCGTTCGACTCTCCGTGTTATAGTAGAATCTCAGTGCTCTTCGTCGGATTGAATCCCTCTCCTTCACGTCTTCTGGTAAGATTCCATGCAAGACGTAATCGATGATAGGAAAACGCCAATCTCGGGGTTCAAACTTGACTTGAGTTAAATATACCTCCTTAACATCCTCTTCTTTGTCATCTTCATCGTAGATTGGCACGAAGTGTTGGCGAGTCCTCAATGTAACAAATTGTTCTGTTTTAGGAGGCTACGCCAGGGACACAGCTAATGCTGCTAACGCATCTGCGTAAGCGTTCTGTAACCGCAGAATGTGTTCGATGAAGAATCCTTCGAATGATTCTTCCATCTCTACGTCCATCTTATGATATGGTATTAAGTCCCGACTTCGGATCTCATACTCCCCTTGAACTTGCTTAACTATTAGTTGAGAATCACCGAAAGCTTCGAGATACTCAACCCTCAGTTCTTTAGCGAAAATGAGTCCTATGAGTAGCTCATTATACTCGGCTACATTATTTGAGCATGGCTCGGTCAACGAGAAGGCTCGAGGCATGACATGTTTTCCTGGGGAAACTAAGATAACTTCAACTCTAGAAGAAATCTTAGAACATCCAGGAGCACTTGCTACATTAGCTGCTCGAGAAGCGTCATCATAGTACAAGCGCCACACTTGTTGGTGCGAAGTTGCGTTGACTTCGTGGGTTTCATCTGGCAGATCGTCATATATCTCGGCAGTATCCATAGTTGGATTAGCTGCCAGGAGGTCACAAATGGCATGTCCTTTTATCAACTTCTGTTGTTTAAAGTGTAGGTCATATTGGGATAGGAGCAAGGCCTATTTTGCCAACCGCCAATTCATGAAAGCCGGCTGTGTTATGAACACTCGAACTAGATTAACCTTGGAGATAACATAAATAGTCTGTCCAACCAAGTAATGCCGCATCTTCTGATATACGAACACCAAGGCGAGACATTCTCTCTCAATCATTGGATACCGGGATTCGGCACCTACCAAGGTTTGGCTTAGGTAATATATTGCCTGTTCGTGACTGTTATCGTCATCTTGTGCAAGTAGTCCACTTATTGAGTGGCTCGTCGCCTTGACATAAATCAAGAACGGTTTGCCCGATTTTGGTGTAACGAGTACAGGAGGTTTTGAGAGATATTCTTTAATACTCTCGAACGCCTTTTGACAAGCGTCGTCCTATACAAATGATACGCCCTTCTTTGTGAGTTTGGAGAATGGTTGACATTTTCCTGAGAGGTTTGAGATGAACCAACGGATATAAGCCAGCCGTCCTTGTAGCCCTCTGAGTTCTTTGAGATTTCTCGGGGGTTACAACTCGTTAATTGCCTTTACTTTATCAGGGTCAATGTGAATACCCCTAGTTGTGACGACGAATCCAAGGAATTTGTTGCTGGACATTCCGAGAAAAGATTTGGTAGGATTCATCTTCAGTTGACGAGTTCGTATCAGATCGAACATTGTCTTCAAGTCTTTGATGTGATCATTTTTGTCACGACTTTTCACGGCGAGATCATCCACGTAGCATTAAACAGTCTTCCGGAGATGCTCCTGGAAAATCTTCGACATGGCTCTCTGATACGTGGCACCTGCGTTCTTTAAACCGAAGGGCATAACCATATAGCAGAAAACACCAAGGGGTGTTCTAAATGCGGTATGCTTTTCATCATCTAGATGCATCTTTATCTGGTTATAACCGGAAAATTGGTCTATAAAAGATATTATTTCGAATCCGTACGTGTTGTCAATAATAACGTCCGTGATGGGAAGAGGGAAATCGTCTTTTGGACATGCAGTATTCAGGTCTCTAAAATCGATACAAATTTTGATCTTCCCATTCTTCTTAAGGACCGAGATAATATTGGTAAGCCATTCAGGATGTTGCTCCTCCCTGACGAAACCCGAGTCGATAAGCTTTTTGACCTCGGACTCGATTGCCTCCATAAATTGCGGACGAAATCATCTTTGTTGTTGTTTGATAGGTTTGACATCTAGTTTAATATTGAGGTGATACACTACCACATTTGGATCGAGCCCTGGCATATCATCATAATTCCATGCAAAAACATCAATGTATTCCCTAACAAGAGCAATTAGTTCATCTTTCTCATTTGGAGGGAGACTGTCGCTAATGAATATTGGCTTTGTATTATCCGCGTTACCCATATTCACCTGGACTACTTGATCTTCGGTGGGGGGCTCTCTTTGTTCAAACCTATCACCGTACTGCATATTCAAATGGTGAACCCAAGGGTTTTCCCAAGTTGGTATTTGATCATCTTCCTCTATTGTGGTAGGGTTGACCGTAGCTATGTTCGACATTAGTCTTTTGAACATTTCTCCAAGACTAGCATCAGAATCCCAAGCTAAAGATTCCGAAGAATATCCGTTTTTACCTTTGTTAGCAATTTGATCAATGACTTGCCAGCAACACTCGTCGTCGGTCCGAAGAATATCCGTTTTTACCTTTGTTAGCAATTTGATCAATGACTTGCCAGCAACACTCGTCGTCGGATGAGGAGACATAGCTTGCCAGCAACACTCGTCGTCGGATGAGGAGACATAGCCTAAACCTCTTCTGTGGCGATAATAATCATCAAGTTTTCCTTTTGGTACATAGGCCATTCGAGGCGGAACTCGCGGACCTCGACCAAATCAAAGACCTTCTCCAAGCGTGAAGTCATATCCATATTTCTCCATGAGATTACGCGCTTTTGTGTTATATCTAAATAGATGGGGGGCAGGTTTATCATCATCGTCTTCTTCTTCCAAGAAGTGGCTGGTATCAGAGATTCTCTTCCTTTACCATAGATAACTTCCTTTTCACCCCCTGTCTTTGCAGGGATGACAAGTGTTGTTCCGAATCCTGTACCTGCTTTTTTATCATGCAAAATGATTGAAGTGGCTTCTACAAGTCAGGGTTATCATACAGCCCCTTTGTGATATTATCAAGACTCAACGAGTACTCTAAATCATCATTTATTACAATATCTTCGACAAGTTACCAGTTACAACTACTTTCTGATGATTCTTCATCGTCAAGATTGATTACAATGGGTACAATGTTATTAAATACAAAACCACCATCATAATCAAACCCAGCTTCGGTATCAGCTTCGTTTCCGCTGTCTGTTCCTTGGGCCGATGGTTCAGTATCGGATTCGACACCGTACAGAAGGGAGTCGGTAAAATAGTTTTCTAACACCTTAAACGGTTGCTTATCCGCGACCACCATCTTGACTTCGTTATTGGTGTCCACATATTTGAGGCACTGATGAAGAGTTGATGGGACTATAAGATTACCGTGGATCCAGGGTCGTCCCAACAGTAGGTTATAGGAGGTCTCTGCGTTAATCACATAGCATGTGACTTCCGACTTCAAATCCCCGATCTGGCACTTCACTCGAATTTTTCCCAATGGTGTGGACCCACTAGTGTTGAATCCGTAGATCGTAGTGCCTGTGGAGGCTAGCTTACTAGCCGGTATTCCGAGATTGTACATCAATCGGAGTGGCATGATGCTGATAGCGGAACCCGGATCGACTTGGATCCGGTTGATAACGCTAGAGCCAATGTATCCGGTGAAGTACAATGGCCGGTCATGCTTTGAGTTCTTCATCTGCATGTCTTCTTTGGTGAAGGAAATGCAGGAAAAATGGTGTGCCGCGAGATTGCAGTGTTGGACTAACGGCTCCGGTTCTTCAGGAGATAGCTTGATCCGAGTCAGGAAAGCTTCAGAATTGCTCAAGGCTTCTTGTAACGCTTCCCTTGTGTCCTTTGAAAGACGCAGCAGCTCATACAGAGTTATTCTAGCCGGTATATTAGATAACTGCGTCATAATATTAAAATGCGGTGGAGAGCTTGAATTTCCCGATTTGTCTCTCCCAATCGGATGATTGAATCGAGAATGCTTCGGGTTTTGACCCTCTTGGCATAAGGGTTCTTCCCCTTTTTGCTTTTGTTGGGTCTTTTCTGCAACTACGGATATCGGAGGAGTTGTGACAACTCCCATTTCTGCTAAAATCTTAGAGGGAGTGGTTTTGGTTACCCCTTGCTTAGCTAATTGTTCGGAAGCGTCTGGATACTTGAAATGATATTCATTCCCGCTCCGAGTTACAAAGGCTTCCTGTTCATCTTCAGAAAGCAGGAAAGCAGGAATTCTTTCATCATCTTCTCCTGGAATAGCAGAGGCTCCACAATAGGACTTTCCTTTTCCTTTTGATTTTCTCTTGGAAGAGGATCCGATCCACTGTTCATCTCCAATCAGATAGGGGTGAACCTAAAGAATCTCGCCATTTGGGGCTGTGTGTGGCACAAGTCTTTCTGGCGTTGCTTGTGAGGATCATCGTTAACGGTCTTTACCGCCACGTTTATCACAGGCTCAGGCTGAAACCAGTTCAAAGGAATGGATCTAAAACTAATCGACACTTCATTCGTACCCACCTTCTTCTCCTTAGGTTGCTTCATAGTGATGAGCCCGACATCGATTAAAGCTTGGATCTTATCCTTGAGGGCGTAGCATGCCTTGGTAGGATGATGCACTGCTCTATGGAACACGCAGTACTTTGGGTCATTAACTCTTTTAGCATCTTCCTGATCTTGGATCAGAGGTAACTTGATCTTGTTATTCTCTATAAGGTATTTGAAAATACTGGGAACTTCATCCTATTTGAATGAGTAGACCTTCGGGAATTTTGGTTCCGAAGTCTTCTATTTCTGAGGCTGTTGTTGCCACCGTGATTGCTGAGGTGCCTTCTGCTACTGCTGTTGGGGTTGCGATTGCACTTTGAATGTTTGGTTCACATCCACTGCATTTGCTTGTGCTTTCCCTTTACCTTTCGGAACAAAATTCTGTTGTGGAGTATTATTTGCCGTTTGACCCCTTTCGGTCTTCTTCCTTTTAAGGAATCGTTCGGCTTGTTCTCCTCGCACTTTCAAATCTTTCCAGGTCTTTGGTAGTGCCATTCCCATAGCTTCGAGGATGTACAATGAAAGATTATTATGACAAATCTCGAGGATGAAGTCTTCACTGACCGGATCTCTGCAGTTCATTGCTTTGTTCCTGAATCTTTTAACGAAGTTTTCGACCGACTCTCCGTTCTTCCGTTTCTTGTCAAATAGTGTACTGATTGAAATCTCTGTGTCGTCGTTGAAGAAGTTTGTTAGAAACATGTCTTCCATATCATCCCAACTGCTGATACTCCCCGGCTTAAGACGACGATACCAGTCGAAGGCTGCTCCACGAAGAGTACCTACGAATGACCGCACCATTAGAGGTTCATTCCCGGATATTATTCCTAAGTGAGACTTAAAATATATTAAGTACTGGGTAGGGGAACCCTTTCCATCAAACGTCATAACATTGATCAAATTGAACTTCGCCGGGTATAGAATTGATTCCCACTCCCTTGGGTATGGACATGGTGTTCCGGACCTTTTTACTTCTTGAGCACCCATCAACGCATTGATTTTGTTCTCCAAATCCCTCATCTTCTTATCTTCGCCTGTATCTTTCTTCGGGCGAATTCAGGGAGAAGTAACATGGTCTTCCTTTGTATTGTTATCATCCGAAGGACCAACGTCGGTATTGTTGTCGATGGGAGGGATGGTCATGTTGGCGTTCTCATTCACTTCCCGCTCATTATCACTTTGGTTAGGATTATTGTGACGACTAGATTCTCCTTGATGAGTTTTTAGTGCCGCGATTTGCTGGTCATGCATCTCTCTCATTTGCTGCATAGCCATTTCCATTTCAAATTTAAAATTTTCTTTCTACTTGGTCAAAGCATCCTCAAGTATCTTAGCCATCAGTTCGGCGTTAATCATGAATGATTCGTAGGATTGTCCCGTGCTGGATTCGGTATCATCGGAAGCCATTGCTGAGCAAGCATCTGAGCAAACATCCAATGTTTCCTCTTCTGAAGGAAGTCCCTTGTGCATTCTTTGGTAATTCTTTTGCCTGATGGTTCCTGATCGCAATCGGGTCATACGTCGGGATACTACAGCAAACTTGTGACGCCCCTGGGTTCACACAAGGCTGCAGTCCAAGGTGAAACCAAGAATGTCAAACCTGCCATGCACCACACCGTGCAATAACATGTTTCACCATCACAATTAACATCTATCTAGTAGAGTCAACAACTGGTGTAGGTACAAAACAGGTAAAAGATAATACAAGATATACTGATGGAATGATAACAGTCACATAAATATCTCATCATCCCACATACAGAAATACATAGCCAAGATTTGAGTAGATAAACTAGAATACTCAACAAGTCTCAAATACAAATATCTGACGAAAAGGAAATAAGGCACACAGCCTTTACAACTTCTAGAACAAGACTCTCAAATGTCTAAATAAAAATCTACTGTGGAACTCCAAAAGAAAATATAACTAAAGAGATGGCTGAAGCTAAAATGCATCGCCATCAGTCTACGACTCTCCGGGCTCCTGGCTCGTTACCTGAAAGGGGGAGGGACGACGAGCGTCAAAGCGCTAGCGAGTAACATCACAACCAACCCTAAGGGAACAAGGCTCGTTGTATAAGAAAATACAGTTAATATATAAGAGATAAAAAATCATTGATCTTACTAAAGAGGGTTTTAGTATTTAGAAATTTACAACACGAGCATAGGTACGTCGAGCGAAATAATCCAAACAAGGAAACCCTCATGAATATACCTTACATCTCAAATTGTAAACTCCTAAATACCAAACCCAAGGTTCTAGTGCAGTAATAATAATAAAAGAAATACGACGAACACCAGAGCATGAAAACAGTGTTGTGACATAGCCCACATGAGTATCATGTTATTACTTACATGAATATCATGTCAAAATCTACATAAGTGTCATGTCAAACTTACATGAGTGACATGTCAGAAAACGATTAAGTGTCCAAAACATAGACTATAAAAATTAAACGTCCGACCCATAGACTGCATGAAGTAAACGTCCAACTCATGAACTGAAAATAACCGTTGTCCAACGCATGGACCGGATGTGACCGTTGTCCAACGCATGGACCGGATGGTAATGCATATCCAACACGAGGATTAAATAGCAATGCATGTCCAACACGAGGACTAAGTGGGAAGGGTGTCCAACACGAGGACTAAAAGGTAATGCTTGTCCAACACGAGGACTGAGATATACAGAAAAACCTACTTATATCAATCCACACTCAAATCAGTGTGTAAGTCCCCAATTTATACCCTCAGGTCATCTATCATGCATGGATACATAATAAGACTAAAACCAATGTCAGATAATCCAGACGAACTCTCGCACATGAGTAAAATACCCCAGAATACACAAAACAGGGGTTATACAACAGACAGAGCGGCGGTCGACCGCACCGGTCGACCGCTCTCTGATACGCGGCTGGCGGTCGACCGCTGCGGCTTCGCGGTCGACCGACAGAGCGTCGCGGTCGACCGCAGCCCTAAAGCGAGCCCGGCGGTCGACCGCTCCGGTCGACCGCCAAGCGGACAGAAACCCAATTCTGGGTTTCTGTCAGCTCGAAACCTAAAACAAGATTTGATATTCTACGATAACAAGAGTTTTAACGATTCAAAAATCATACTAAAGATAAACAACTAACCCCAAGCTTGAAATCTACATTTTTAATATTCTAAATCCATGAGAAACAAACCAAAAACGTTTTAATAACTGTAAAAAAATGATTTAACTCTTGTTTAGGCAATTTCAGATCTAGATCTTATTGATAAAAGTCCTTTGGTGAGCTTTTAAAGTTGAAAACATGATTCTCATAACATGTACCATATAGATCTACTATCTCTACAAGAAAATACGATTTTTGCAAACCCCAAAAACAAACTTAAACAAACTCAAACCCTTGTTTAAAACTTTCTTAAACTTGTTTTTAAAACTCTCTTAATCAATCTGAAAAGACATCAGCAATGGGGTATATATACCCTCTAAAGATCTTAGCAAAAATCCCCAAAACAAATGACAAAACAGCCCCCAGAGAAACAGCTCAAAAATAGCCGTTGGAAGTCCAACGGTCACATTGTCGGTCGACCGAAAATCCCATCGGTCGACCGATGAGAGCAAAAACACGAAGAAAACTTTCTGGACAACTAGCCGTTGGAAACAGAAAAATCCATCGTCGGTCGACCGGAAATTCTGTCGGTCGACCGATTTGAGCTCTCGGTCGACCGGACCGGTCGACCGACGACTCTCTGGAAAAATACTGACGAATGGTCAATTGACCGGTCGACCGTACCGGTCAACCGAAAACTGATATATCCAGAAAAATCGGTTTTAGAGCTGATTTTAAAACACTGTTTAAAAATATCAAATAAATTCAGAAAAATGTAAAACTTTGGGGAATGATTGTAGACATTATAATACACATGCTACAAAAACTGGTTTTCTAAAAAGACTTCCCAAATGAGAAATATCATCATTTTGCAAAATAGTTCAAAACATGAAAACCTGAAAATTGATATTTTGATATTTTGACTTAAACAACATTTTGAAACCTTATGAAATGATTGTATAGACTTGATAAAAGATATAACATATTGTTATGAAGTCTATAATCTAGAAATACAATATTCTATGCAATATATTCAAAACACTAAATATGATTTCATTAAATATAAGCTTGTTAAAGGTGAAATCATATATAGGCATATAAACATGAAACAAAATAGTATTTTCCAATTTATTCATTTGTTTCATATATAAACTCAAAAATTATTAAACCAAAAACATATATGTATATATATAACTATATATATACAAAATCAAAACAATGGCGTGTATGTGTGTGTATGATTGAGCTTAAAGTACTAACACACATAATATAAAACCTAAAACTACATTACCCAAGCAATCTTGATCTTCAATTAAGCTTGACTTGGTACACTTGCGGATGAAGCTTGAACTTGGATCTTGAACTTTGAATAGCAAGGCTTCAACCCGACATTCCGCCAACCTCCATTGGATATCATCGTTGAAGCGCTATTCCATCCATCCTCCAACAACGTTGTTTGTCTACAAAACATAGGAATGCACAAACACTAGACAAACAACATTAGTAATAAATTGTTTGTTAAACATCATCAAAACAAGAAGGCCAACAGATGTGATCGTTGTCCAACGCATGGACCGGTGTGATCGTTGTCCAACGCATGGACCGGATGGTAATGCATATCCAACACGAGGATTAAATAGCAATGCATGTCCAACACGAGGACTAAGTGGGAAGGGTGTCCAACACGAGGACTAAAAGGTAATGCTTGTCCAACACGAGAACTGAGATATACAGAAAAACCTACTTATATCAATCCACACTCAAATCGGTGTGTAAGTCCCCAATTTATACCCTCAGGTCATCTACATGCATGGATACATAATAAGACTAAAACCAATGTCAGATAATCCAGGCGAACTCTCGCACATGAGTGAAATACCCCAGAATACACAAAACAGGGGTTATACAACAGACAGAGCGGCGGTCGACCGCACCGGTCGACCGCTCTCTGCCTGATACGGCGACTAGAGGTCGACCCGCTGGCGGCTTCGCGGTCGAGCGCTGCGGTTCGGCGGCGTCGACCGCTGCGGCTTCGCAGTCAGCGATGACAGAGGCGTCGCTGGTCGCGACCGCAGACGCGTACGCGGTCGACGCAGCCCGCTAAAGCGAGCCGCGGCGGTCGAGGCGCTCCGATCGACGCGCACACCGGACAAAAACCCAATTCTGGGGTTTCTGTCAGCTCGAAACCTAAAACAGATTTGAATATTCTACGATCACCCAAAGAGTTTGTAACGATTCATCTTTTCGCTG
>NC_033802.1:14199718-14284197 GCF_001876935.1 Asparagus officinalis | reverse complement strand
GCACCGGTCGACCGCCAAGCGGACAGAAACCCAATCTGGGTTTTCTGTCAGCTGTTAAACCTGTAAACAAGTAAATTTTTTATTTGATATTAAAATACTAATGTTTCTAATAATCATATAACCATATACGAAGAAAACATTGGTGAACTTTATTACCCAAAACATTGGTGGACTTTTTATAAACTGAAACACAAGATTTTCGCATCATATGCTATAAAGAACATATTTTTATACTCACATATACGTTTTAGGCTCAACAAATCCCATTAAAACTGATTAGAAAACTTTTAAGAACATAGGAGAGGACTGGGCGAGATGTTACTCGCCTGAGGGGGTATTGTAGAACTCCTGAACACGCGTGAGCATGCTCCTCCTTCGATAGAATCGCTCCAAATCCCGCTGAAACTCTTCGAGACTCCTCACAAATCGCCAAGAACGGATCTAGGGTTTGGGAGAGAAGAGGGGGGCTGCTAGGGTTTGTAAAACAGAAGAAAAGATGTGATTTTCGTGATATAACATGTATATATATAGCAGCAAACCCGAAACCCGAAACCCGAAACTGGAAATTCAGTCTGACTAGGAACATTCTCTTTGGTATTTTGGCTATAACTTTCTCATACGACCTCGGAATAAGGTGATCTAAGATTTGTTGGAAAGATCTTGAAGAGACCTACAACGTTGATTTTATACACTTTTCCATATTCTTAATGAATCAGTAAGAAAAACATAGAAACTCTTAACTGGTCAAAATTCCCAGATTCTCACTCTTGGCCTTTGTGCACGATTTGTGTATTTGTACTCACATATATACATATATACATTGAATTGATCTCAAATCAGTTCCTAGCATACTCAAACATCATAATATATTATTTATAAATGTATAACATATTTATTATTATTTATCATTAAGTATTCAAATTTTTGGGGTTTTACATTCTTCCCCCCTTAAAAGAATTTCGTCCTCGAAATTCAGAAATCATACTTAAGCAAATAATAATACTAGAAAAACACATAGTGGGTCTAATTCAACCCGCAACCAAAAACATTTAGAATTTTACTCTTGATAAGCATATATGGATATTTATATTTAACAGTCCAGGATGACTATATTCCCACTCAACCATTAATCGAATGGAATTAGTACGTCGGGCGAAAAATCCAAACAAGGAACCCCCCATATATATACCACGTGTTCCGAAAGATTAAGAATTAAGTAAAAATATCCTCATTCTACCGTTAAATCAAAATATAACCACACAAATAATCGTACACATAAATCAATGCACTTCCTCAATAGGTTCAGGAAGTCGCGCGACATAACATCTTCACGACCCTGAAGATCATCTCAACTCCTTTCTGGTTCCACTGAGTTTTCTCCAAGGGAAAAAAATATCTTGTTACTAATCCGCTAGCTTTGCACGAAAAACTCTCGATCGCAAGGGAAAAGACAAGAGCATAATCTTTTAACAATAGGGATCGGTTTAGTTATACCTCCGTCGACGCTGGTGGATTAATAATAGCCGGTTTGTTTTTCTTCCTAAAGATATGAACCTCGTCTTTCTGCTTTCCGCAACGAGCCTTCACCAAGGAGCCCTCGCGTTACACTTGATGACTTCCTTGAGCCGGAGTTCATTGCCACCCTGTGATAATAGAAATAAGAGTAACAATTATTTGATCATCTTTAGCGGAAGAAGAAGAAGAAGAAGCAGACCTCTTTCTTTCTCTTCTCGTTTTGGTCCTCCATGGCGAAGTCGGCGATTTCACGAATATCCTCAGCGGGCCAATCGCTGCCAACCGGTTGGATGAGAGCGATAGCGAAAACATTGGGTAACGGAGGAACATCAAATCCCTAGTTAGGGGGGAAAGAAATGATTGAAAATGACCATCCATCTATGGATGAAATGCACTACAGTACGATAAATCTGTTACCCAAAAGAATCCTGGAAACTCTTCCAAAAATGTGGAATGAACACTGAAATCTCAATCTGATGCTATCGTATCTGGAATTCCATGAAGTCGAATAGTCTCTTGAATAGGTATCCTCGCATACATCTCAGTTGTATAGTTAGTCCTTGCTGGAATAAAAATGTATTGACTTCATCAGTCCATCCATTACCACCCAAATCGAATCATTCTCTTTCTTCGATTTTGACAACTCTACAATAAGGTCCATAGAAATGTCCGCCCACTTCTACTCCGGAATGGTTAAAAGCTGACGTGATCCTACTTGTCTCTGGTGTTCCGCCTTTACTCATTGACAGGTAAGATACTTAGCTACATACTTTGAAATCTTCCTACGCATAACACTCCATCCAAAGGTGTCTCTTTAGGTCCTTGTACATCTTAGGGGTCCCTGGACGTACTATGAACTGAGTACGATGTGCTTCATTTAGCAACTCCCTCTTAAGCTCTGCACTGGTTGGCATAACCAGTCTATCCTTCATCCGTAGACTTCCATCTTCTCCAACGGCCCAATCAGTCTTAGGCTCTTTGGAAATTTCCTCCTTCTAGATTTAAATTCAATAGTTTTCCAACTGAGTTCTGACAACTCTATCACTCTAAGATGGCTGCACTGTCACAGCTCCCAAAAATGCACTGGTTCCTCCAATCTCGGGTCTAAAATCAAGCTGGCTAAGAGTGATAAGATCCCGATGCAATGAACATCTCAAAGCTAAAATATGATGTCTACGCTTCCTGCTTAATGCATCTGCTACGACGTTCGCCTTCCCCGGATGATACTGGATCGCGAACTCGTAGTCCTTAATAAACTCAATCCATCTCCTCTGTCTCTGGTTGAGTTCCTTCTGGGAAAAGAGATACTTCAGACTCTGGTGGTCTGTGAATAACTCAAACTGCACTCCATATAGGTAGTGCCTCCAAGACTTTAGTGCAAATACCACTGTTGCCAACTCCAAATCATGAGTGGGATAGTTCTGCTCATGCACCCTCAACTACCGTGAGATATAAGCTACTACCCTCTGAGTCTACATCAATACGCCTCCTAAGCCTGCCAACGATGCATCTGTATATACGACGAATGTCCTGTCGCTGCTCGGAATAGTCAAAACCGGCGCTGTAGTCAACTTAGTCTTCAAAATATCAAAGGCCTTCTGGCACTCCATGCTGCATATGAATGGTACACCCTTCTTTGTAAGGTGTGTAATAGGCGTCGCAATATTCGAGAAGTTCTGAATGAACTTCCTATAAAATCCAGCTAAACCCAAAAAGCTGCGAACCTCTGTCACCGTCTTCGGTGGCTCCCAATCAAGAACTATCGTGACCTTAGCCGGGTCCACTGCTATGCCCTCTCTACTAATGACGTGGCCAAGGAATCTGACTTCTGAAAGCCAAAATTCGCATTTGCTGAATTTGGCATGCAACCGATGCTCCTGAAGAGTCCTCAATGCTATCCGTAGATGCTCCTCGTGATCCGCCTCCGATCTCGAGTAAATGAGAATATCATCGATGAAAACGATCACGAACTGATCTAAGAAGGGACGAAAAACCCGGTTTATCAAGTCCATGAATACTGCGGGTGCATTGGTCAACCCAAATGGCATAATCAAGAACTCGAAAGAACCATATCGAGTAAGAAAGGCGGTTTTGGGAATATCAATCTCCCTAACCCGCAACTGATGATAGCCTGAACGAAGATCAATCTACGAAAAACACTGCTCACCCTGCAACTGGTCAAACATGTCATCAATCCTAGGTAGTGGGTACCTATTCCGGATAGTGACCATGTTCAACTCTCTATAATCTATGCATAATCTCATACTATCGTCCTTCTTCTTCACGAAGAGGACCGGCGCGCCCCACGGAGAATGACTCCGGCGAATAAAACCCTGAGCTAATAACTCGTCCAACTGGGTCTGAAGCTCCCTCATCTCAGCTGGGGCCATACGATAGGGTGCGCGGGATATCAGGGCTGTGCCTGGCTGCAACTCAATGCAAAACTCCACCTCTCACTGGAGGTAATCCAGGTATGTCCTGAAAGACATCCCGATACTCTGAGACAACTCTAGTCTCCAATAACTCAGCACCCTGATCCCGTCGCATCACCTCCTCGATGTACGCCAGAAATGACTCCGCAAATCGGTTGCCCTGAGAGGCGGCTACACGTCGGATGCTCGCAACTTGACTGTCTTCGCAAAGCAGTCAATACTAACATGGTAGGAAGATAACCAATCCATACCAAGGATGACATTGAACTCGGACATATGAAACACTATCAAATCGACTATGAACTCCGAATCGTCTAAACTGACGGTACACCCCCTACAAATGCTCTCCAGAAGCGATACCTCACCTAAAGGGGTGGAAACAGATAAAGGGGTGTCTAGTGGCTGAGCTACAAGCTGGAGTCTAGCCATAAACGCATGCGATATGAAAGAATGTGAAGCTCCCGAATCAAAAAAAAAAAAGAATACGGGCGGGAAAGGATTTCACGAGGAACGTACCCTCCACTACGGCTCCGCTAGTTCCATGATCGCGGGGAAAAACCGCATAAACCTTGCCCGTGGCTGAAGACTGCTCTGCTGCTGGAGCTGGAGAAAATGAGACTATCTGCCCCTGAGGAACCTCCTGAACTGCTCGAAGTTGGATCATTTCCCTTCTGAGCTCTTGTTGGTGCACTACGGCACTCTAATGCCTTGTGTCCGACCTTGCGACAGTTAAAACAAGTTCCCCGGAACTTGTGCTGCTGACGTGCTTTCTGATCCTGTTGAGATCCCTTCTTATGAGGGCCCTGCTGTTGCTGTTGAGGTCCAGTCAAGGGTCTCTTGTTCTTACCCTTGTCTCTGACGTGCACTCTCTTAGTACTCCCTTCCTTGTCCCTCTGAAACTTAGCTATCCTATTTTTTTTAGAAATAGCGGTTTCAGCTACTGGTGGTGGTGGTGTAATGTGGTTCATCACAAGCTCCTCGATTGCTGCTATCCTAGCGACTAGGGGAGCCATAAGATCTACTAGGTACTAGGGAGCCTGCTGTGGCTCAGGTGGTGTCTGATGTGGCTCGGGTGGAGTTTGCTGTGGTTCAGCCTGTCCAGATCTCTGAGTACGTGACATATCATATTCTGACATATCTGTTTAAGAGAAAATAAGAGTTCAGGAGTCAAAATAGACCTCTATAAATAGCGTATCACGATACAATTTTCACCTATATAGTATTTGCATAAATACTTTAAATTTATACAAATAGTCGTCAAAAAAAAAATTCTTAAAATTTTGAGATATACGCATATATCGTCCTCACTCATACTAGGAATTCCTTACGGACTCTATACATGAATCCTAAGAAAATCTATCCTAGTTCCACGACTCGACACAGGATGATCCTAATGATATTGGAACTAGAGCTCTGATACCAACTGTGACGCCCCTGAGTTCACACAAGGCTGCAGTCCAAGGTAAAACCAAGAATGTCAAACCTGCCATGCACCACACCGTGCAATAACATGTTTCACCATCACAATGAACATCTATCTAGTAGAGTCAACAACTGGTGTAGGTACAAAACAGGTAAAAGATAATACAAGATATACTGATGGAATGATAACAGTCACATAAATATCTCATCATCCCACATAAAAAAAATACATAGCCAAGATCTGAGTAGATAAACTGGAATACTCAACAAGTCTCAAATACAAATATCTGACAAAAAGGAAAAAAGGCACACATCCTTTAGAACTTCTAGAACAAGATTCTCAAATGTCTAAACAAAAAAAAAATCTACTGTGGAAAAGAAAATATAACTAAAGAGACGGCTGAAGCTAAAATGCATCGCCATCAGTCTACGACTCTCCGGGCTCCTGGCTCGTTACCTGAAAGGGGGAGGGACAACGAGCGTCAAAGCGCTAGCGAGTAACATCACAACCAACCCCAAGGGAACAGGGCTCGTTGTATAAGAAAATACAGTTAATATATAAGAGATCAAAAATCATTAATCTTACTAAAGAGGGTTTTAGTATTTAGAAATTTACAACACGAGCACAGGTACGTCGAGCGAAATAATCCAAACAAGGAAACCCTCATGTATATACCTTACATCTCAAATTGTAAACTCCTAAATACCAAACCCAAGGTTCTAGTGCAGTAATAATAATAAAAGAAATACGACAAACACCAGAGCATGAAAACAGTGTTGTAACATAGCCCACATGAGTATCATATTATTACTTACATGAATATCATGTCAAAATCTACATAAGTGTCATGTGAAACTCACATGAGTGACATGTCAGAAAACGATTAAGTGTCCAAAACATAGACTATATAAATTAAACGTCCAACCCATAGACTGCATGAAGTAAACGTCCAACTCATGAACTGAAAATAACCGTTGTCAAACGTATGGACCGGATGTGACCATTGTCCAACGCATGGACCGGATGGTAATGCATATCCAACACGAGGATTAAATAGCAATGCATGTCCAACACGAGGACTAAGCGGGAAGGGTGTCCAACACGAGGACTAAAAGGTAATGCTTGTCCAACACGAGGACTGAGATATACAAAAAAACCTACTTATATCAATCCACACTCAAGTCAGTGTGTAAGTCCCCAATTTATACCCTCAGGTCATCTATCATGCATGGATACATAATAAGACTAAAACCAATGTCAGATAATCTAGGCGAACTCTCGCACATGGGTGAAATACCCCAGAATACACAAAACTGGGGTTATACAACAGACAGAGCGGCGGGCGGACGCACCGGTCGACCGCTCTCTGATACGCGGCTGGCGGTCGACCGCTGCGGCTTCGCGGTCGACCGACAGAGCGTCGCGGTCGACCGCAGCCCTAAAGCGAGCCCGGCGGTCGACCGCTCCAGTCGACCGCCAAGCGGACAGAAACCGAATTCTGGGTTTCTGTCAGCTCGAAACCTAAAACAAGATTTGATATTCTACGATAACAAGAGTTTTAACGATTCAAAAATCATACTAAAGATAAACAACTAATCCCAAGCTTGAAATCTATATTTTTAATATTCTAAATCCATGAGAAACAAACCAAAAACGTTTTAATAACTGTAAAAAAAATTATTTAACTCTTGTTTAGGCAATTTCAGATCTAGATCTTATTGATAAAAGTCCTTTGGTGAGCTTTTAAAGTTGAAAACATGATTCTCATAACATGTACCATATAGATCTACTATCTCTACAAGAAAATACGATTTTTTGGCCCAATAAATTCAATAAAAACTCAAAATTTGCATGAAAACAAAAGGGGGTGGAGTTGGGCGAGAAGTTACTCGCCTGAGGGGTGTAGATGAACTCCCAAAAACAAGTGAGAATGATCCTCCTTCGCTGAACACCGATGGATCTCGCGTCGACTCCTCCAAAATCCTCCAAGAACGGATCTAGGGTTTGGGAGAGAAGAGGGGGGGCTGCTAGGGTTTGTAAAACAGAAGAAAAGAGGTGATTTTCGTGATATAACATGTATATATATAGTAGCAAACCCGAAACCCGAAACCCGAAACCCGAAACCCGAAACTGGAAATTCAGTCTGACTAGGAACATTCTCTTCGGTATTTTGGCTATAACTTTCTCATACGACCTCGGAATAAGGTGATCTAAGATTTTTTGGAAATATCTTGAAGAGACCTACAACCTTGGTTTTATACACTTTTCCAGATTCTTAATGAATCAGTGAGAAAAACATAGAAACTCTCAACTGGTCAAAATTCCCAGATTCTCACTCTTGGCCTTTGTGCACGATTTGTGTATTTGTACTAACATATATACATATATACATTGAATTGATCTCAAATCAGTTCCTAGCATACTCAAACATCATAATATATTATTTATAAATGTATAACATATTTATTATTATTTATCATAAATTATTCAAATTTTTGGGGTTTTACAATTTATTTATAAATGTATAACATATTTATTATTATTTATCATAAATTATTCAAATTTTTGGGGTTTTACAAAACTGATCCGGACTAAAGTGCCGCGTTGACTTCGTTCTCCCGGTCATATTGACAGACATTTTTGGAAATTCATTGTCTCGAAGGGTAGGTTTCCTTCTACGGAAATGTCTTGGTTTGGTCTCGGACGTTCAGGTGGAGATTCTCTCAAACACAAAAACTCTTCGTGGGGCTTTAGAACAGCAGTATTCTGATAATACCATCTTGATTATATTGGCACACGGACAATGAGAATCCACATCTTGAATATTTATCTTTCTGGATTTGTTCGCACCCCCAGCTTGATAGTACAACTCGTCAGTCTGATGACTGGAGCAACCTATCGTGTGTCGACACGACTTCCCAGGTATAACGTCATCATCAGATGTATATGTTTCCTTATGGGAATATGAAGCTTTATTGGCATTTCTAAGAGTCACTCGTTTAGATTTACATTTTTGTGAGCGTGAAACTCTAACAGGCTCTTGAACTTCAACTCGCAATCTAATGTGGTCGGTAACAGGGGCCTTCCCTTTAGTACTCTTGGGGGGATTAGTACGACCCCCAATCTGAGTTGTTGTCTGGGGACCTTTCAATGGTCCTAATCGTTCCTTCACAGGTGCTTTACCTCGGTCTTCAGGTAGAGGACCAAGGCGATCTTTCAAAGGAACTCTGTATTTGGTGAGATCCATACTACCACACGGCTCCGTCGGAGGTGCGTGGATAGGGGAAATGGGATCTGAAGTTAACGAACGCTGGGCTGTAACTTCGTTCACTTTTGCCTTAGGCGCTGACTTTGCCTTCGGCACCCACACCTGTTTGTGCTTGGGCGACTTATTAACTTTCTCTTCTTTCTGCATCTCTTTCGCTTTCTACAGAAGGACTCGGGCATGCGCGAGCAATGCGCGATGCTTCTTGATTCGCTCCTCAAGGTGGAGCGGGTCCTCTTGACACAAACTCATTCGTTCGTTTTTGTCTTGGAGGAGGGGTTGGTTGCTCGTCGTTGTCATTCTCGGTGCTACCTAGATTTCAGATCCTCATCATAGTGGATCCTATCAATTGACTCCGAAGCCTTGGCCAATTGACGCGCAAGGCGTTGACGCCGTCTTTGGCACGCCCTCTTCGACAAACTTGGCGCCTTCATCAGTTATTTTCACAGTGGAGGAGAAGTCCGGATCAATAGCTTCGACCTCTTTGGATGTCGTAGGAGCGTCGCGGGGTGTGAGTGTAGCGACGACGAGGGGATCTTCGATCTTCAAGCCTGAAGTCCTGCGAGTGTTTCTGGAAGAGGAGGCCTTCCTACTCCTTCTTGGAGAGGCGGATCTGGAGGAGGAGGAAGAGAGGTACTCTTCAAACTTTTGCTGATCGAATTCATATTCGATCTCTTCATTCACTCGGATCTTGATTGTCGGTTGCGTCACGACAGCCTTGGCAGCGAGGCTGTTGGCTCCCACTGTGGTCGCCAGTTTGTTTTCGCTAAAAGTTTCCTTTATCACTGAACTCATTATAACTTTAGTTGTTTACAAAGAATTCAAATAATCAATAAAAGAAATAAATAAAGGAATTACAACTCTCTCGAAAATAACACAAGATCCGTTCGTCGTCTCTTGCTTGCGTGGATTTTTGACCGGTGATGGGGACGTCAATATCCGTGGACCACCTGACAATTAGATCAGATCCAAGACTTTGTTGATCCACGAAGGAATCTAGAAGCAGAAGCGTTTATCTCGACAATGGCGAGATAATTGCTTTTCTTAAGATTACTGTAACGGGATAATTCTAAGGAACGAACACGGGCGATGTAGATCTGAAGAAACTTTCTCTCCTGTGCCAAAGAACTTGATCAATTTTCAGTCCGGCAGGGCTTCACCAATTCTCCAAAATTCTAGATCCAAAACAATGAGGGTCCTGGGGCTGTATTTATAGGCTCTAAGGAATCCAGGCGGTTAAAACTGTATAACAACAAAAAATCTGATTTTTAGGGCCTAGGACACCCTCGGGTGTCTTAGTGAGGGCCGAGATACCTTGGGGTGTCTCGATTGGGCCGAGATACCTCGGGGTGTCTTAGCTTAGGCTGAGACAGTCCGTTGTGCATGCTTGTCCGTTTTCGCCGTAACTTCTTCATCCGAACTCGGATTTGAGTGATTAAAAGTGCGTTAGAAATCCGACAAGGAGATCTACAAGCTCTGATGATTGAATCATCTGTGGAATAAATGAGACACGAGGGGTGTTCTACCTTTCGTAAATGACGTGAGGCTCCTGATCTGTTCGTGCCCTCGTTATTCTGAAACTCCGTTGCTTCACATAGTCCGCCGATTCACTTCAAGCGTTCGTCAATATCAATCAAGCTTATGTGACTTGGATAGTGATGTTCATCGTCTTCTCTTAGCTTTGAACTATTCGTGGAGACCTATAGGTAATTTTCGACGCCTACAGTCCCAAGATAGTCCAACTGTCTCGGCCTTGACCGAGATAGTGCAAGTGTCTCTCTGCTATTTTATCTCTAACTCTCTCATACAACCTTGGAATAAAGTTATCCAGGGTGCGTTGGAAATCAGGAGGATAAATCTACAACTTTCTTCTTTTGAGCTTCTTCAGATTCAAAGCGAGATAGTCTCTACCAGGGCCGAGACACTTGGAGTGTCTCCGCTAAGTCCCTAAACACTTGAAGTGTCTCCACTAAGGCCCGAAAACTTGAAGTGTCTCCACTATGTCCCAGACACTTGAAGTGTATCCACTAAGCTAAGTCTCATACACTTGAAGTATTTCCACTAAGTCCCGGACACTTGAAGTGTCTCCACTAAGGCCTGGACACTATTCAGGCGCGCCTCGGTCATTTTCGCTATATTTTCGTCGTTCAAACTTAGAATTATGTGATTCAAAGTACGTAAGAAAATTGACGAAGAGATCTACAATCTCCTATGGATAGATCATATTCAGAATGAATGAGATACAAGGGGCGCTTCGTCTTTCGTTAGTGAAACGTAACTCCTGATCGAATTGTATCTTCGTTATTCTGCTATTACGTTGCTTCATATGGTTCGTCAACTCACTTTATGCATATGTCGATGTTAGATAAACCTCTTTGACTCGGAAAATGATATTCATTGTCTTCTCTCCATTTCTAGCTGCGTGTGGGGACCCATAGATAATTTTTGACGTCTACAGATACCTCCTCCAAAGTGTTTCAGTCTCGTTTTTTTTATCGAAAAGCCTGAAATACTTTGGATGTGCTAGGCCCAACCTCAGTCGGTGTAAAATAACATATAGTTAGCTTTAATTCTTGACTTCTTTAATTTTTAATCTATTCAATATTTTGATGAATAGCTAAAATTTCTCCGGCACTGCGTTTATCGTCTGGCTATTGTCGATGTCTTGAATCAAAACTGATGAGTTAGTTTTAGCTCGTGTCGTTGAGTTGACTTTGAACTGACTATTTTTATCAAAAATTCATATCTCAACTTTGGAGTTGATAGGAGGCCATGCATTGACCGTCATTGTCACGTGTTGACCGGTGTTTACCTAAGGCTATGCGTTGATCAGTGTTAACCTAGGGCTACGTGTTAACCAGCGTTGACCTTAGGGTTTCACATTAATCAGTGTTGACTTTAGAGTTTTGCATTGAGTGGTATTGACTTTTCATCACAACACGCTGACCGACGTTGACTTTCATCACAACGCGCGGACCAGTGTCTACACAGTTTATGCTCTTAAGGCGTTGGAGCGTGGCGGTCCCAAATGTTAGGGCTCAAGGACCAACTGTTAAAGCTGATTTATCTGTATGAATGTATCTTATCCTGAAGTTGTCGTATCCTTGAGTCAAGAGACCAATTAATGGAACCGGTGCTTCAATGACTATCACATTTATAGAACTTTGGAAAATTCTTAGCCATTAACATGTTTGATTAGCCTTTACTGACTACCGTTTGAGTCGCGCTAGCATGCAGATTGTTCAAATCCGTTCCGTACATAACGTTGTGCTAAAAGAGTTAACTCTTTTAGTGCTACAATATTGAATACGTAGACTTCGTCTTTCTCCCATGAAAAGACTAAATAGCAACGTGTATTAGACGTAGACTTAGGATTTTGAGCAAATCCTCAGTCTTTAATGGATTTGGCTTGCCTTTACCGATTACCATTTGAATCAGGCTTGCATGCGTATTGTTTAAGTCCGTTCTGCATGTGGCATTATGCTAAGAGAGTTAACTCTCTTAGTACTACGATATTGAATACATAGACTTCATCTTTCTTACAGGAATAGACTACCCAACAATACATGTTAGGCACTGACTTATCCCTACTTAGGCTTAGGGATAAAAGTCCCCAGACTTGGATTTTGGTATCTTCTTCAATTGGTGAAAGACTAAATCGGCAACACTTGTTAGGCGCTGACTTATTCCTACTTAGGATTCGGGATAAAATTCACCACACGTGTAAGGCGTAGATTTTGGGAGTTGAAAAGTAGTGTCTTCTCTTGGGGTAAAGACGAACCCAATGCTGGAGAGAAAAATTTTTATATTCTATCTTTAGTTGCAAAGGAAACTCAAAGTAGGATCTCCACTTCGAGAATCTAAAGAGTAAAACTAAGAGTGGGATCTCTACTCTGAGAATAGAAAAGATTCGGATAATCCTAACTTTCAGATAATCCTAACTTTCGGATAATAGAAAAGATTCGGATAATCCTAACTTTCGGAAGGTTTGATTACCGAACTAAAGATGAATTTCTCATTTATCGAGAGTAAATTGTGGTTTTGACCCTAACTGTAGGAAGGTTTGACCAAGAGGGAGTTTAAGGTGATCCTAACTGTAGGAAGGTTTGATCACTCTATTTAAAAGTGGACCTCTTGTTCATGGAAGGAATCGAGAGGACATTTTGGCTTTGGCCCTAACTGTAGGAAGGTTTGACTAAATAGGGGGTTTGAGCGATCCTAACTGTTTAAAGGTTTGATCGTTTAATTTACGGACCTCTCGTTCATGGAAAGAATCGAGAGGGGATTTTAGTTATGGTCCTAACTGTTTAAAGGTTTGACCAAGTGGGAGTAAAAGTATAAATCGCAGTAGGAGTGTTGACTTGTACGAATCACTCAGTGTGGGTTTTCGATGTCGAATGATGAGATCTTGACACGAAGGGGATTTGACAATCGCAATAGACCGTTCGAATTAAAATTTCCAGTGCTATGTCAGGACTTTAACAACGGGAGTTTAGTGTTTATCACTTTGTTTGTAATGACCGGGTTATCCCTAAGAATATTACATGTAATTTATCACTTTGTTTGTAATGACCGGGTTATCCCTAAGAATATTACATGTAACATTCTTCTGGGAACTTTCCATTATATGAATTTATCTTTCTTTATGAAACTGGATCTAATAAGGAGCACATTGTCCTCAGTCGCATGTTCAGATTATCCTTAAGAATATAAAATTCTTTAGGAACTTTTCGTCAAAGATAGAAAACAGTTTAGACTCATATACCTATTCGAGTATGCAGGGAGTAGTTTAACCTCATACACCTGTTAGGGGATTGAAAAATAGTTTATACTCATATACTCTTCAAAGTCTTGATACAAATTAATTTAGTGTTATAACGCCAGCTTCAACCAAGATTTGGATGCTATTCTTGAGGATGAAACAAGCCTTAGTGTGATGAAGGATCCTTCTGTGATACGCACAGTACTTTGGATCCGAAATATTATTAGCTTCCTCCTGATTTATGATAGGTGGCAGCTTGATCTTGTTGTTTTTGAGGAGGGATTCAAAAATGCCCGTAATGTCTTCGTCCTTGAAGGAGTACTCTTTTTAGAGTCTCGGATCCGAGGTCTTTTGCTATCTCCGGGGTTGTTGCTGTGACGTCTGATTAACATCAAAAGCTGGTGCAGGTGCCTTCCCTTTTCCACGAGAGGCGAAGTTTGATTTTGAAGGGTTAGTCGTTGGTTGGCTTCTTTTGGCTTTCTTCTTTCTGAGAAAACGTTCGGCCTGCTCTGTACGCACCTTCAACTCTCTCCAAGTCTTAGACGGTGCTACTCCCATAACTTCCAAGATATCAATGGACAGGTTGTTATGACAGGTTTGGAGGATGAAGTTCTCTATGACTGGAACTCGGCAATTCATCGTCATATTTCGGAAGCGCTTGACGAAGTCGTCGACTGTCTCTTTGTCTTCCTGTTTCTCCTCAAAGAGCATCCTAATTGATATCTCAGTGTCATCATTAAAGAAATTTCAGAGAAATGAGTTTTCCATGTCATCCCAACTATTGACGCTTCCAAGTTTGAGATGACGGTACAAATCGAAGGTAGCGCCGTGAAGGGTGCCCACGAATGACCGAATCATCAAGGCTTCATTGCCAAAAATCATGCCCAAGTGGAATTTGAAGTAGATCAGATGTTGAATGGGTGAGTACTTCTCATCGAACAGCGTGAAGTTGATCAGGTTAAACTTCACCGGGTACGGGATCGACTCCCACTCTCTCCCGTAAGGACACGGAATACTGGTCTTCTTCACCTCTCGAGAAGATTGTTGGCCTTCTTGTTTTGATGATGTTTAACAAATAATTTACTTCTAATGTTGTTTGTCTAGTGTTTGTATTTTCGTATTTATTCTAGGCAAACAACGAGTTGGATGATGGATGGAATCAAGCTTTCATGATCATATCCAATGGAGGTTGGTGTAATAGTGGAGTGAAGCCTTGCTATCAAGTTAAAGATCCAATTACAAGTTTCATCCTAGTTTACCAAGTTGAGCTACAATGAAGATCAAGATCAAGCTTGGGTAACATTTAGTTTAGGAGTTTATATTATGTGTGTTAGTACTTTAAGCTCAATCATATACACACATACACGTTTTGGTTTTGTATATATATAGTTATATATATACATACATGTTTTGGTTTGATAGTTTTCAAGTTTTAATATGAAACAATTTAACATAATTAGAAAACATATTTTTGTTTCATACTTATATGCATATATATGATTTTATCAATATCAATTTTATTTAGTTCAATGAAATCATGTTTTAGTGCATTATATGTGTATTCTGATAAAATACTACATTCATTGTTTATAGACTTCATAACAATAGTTTACATCTTTCTTCAAGTCTATAAAATCATTTTATAAAGTTTCAAAACATGGTTTAGCCAAAATATCAAAATTCATATGTTTACATTTTCATATTTTTGGACTATTTTGCAAAATGATGATATTTCTCATTTGGGAAGTCCTTTTAGAAAACCAGTTTTTGTAGCATGTGTATTATCATGTCTACAATCATTTTCCATAGTTTCATAATTTTTAGAATTTATTTAATATTTTTAAATAGTGTTTTAAAATCAGCAAACTATTTTCAAATCTAAAAATTTCATATATCAGTTCACGGTCGACCATCACAGTCAACTGCGTCCTTGTTTTTCCCTCGGGATGCAGTAGAAACTTTAACGGTCGACCGTCACGGTCGACCGTTAAGCTAAAAATTCCCACGGTCGACCGTTGTAGGCTGTCTAAAAATCACAACAGATAGCTAATCCCCATCAAATACTGATGATGGAAGTTACAATTTGACGGCTTCCAGAAGGATATAATTTGAAGACTTTCACGTAGATCGATGAATGTTACAATCTGACGACCTTCGCAACAACTAATGAAAGCTCTAATCAACAGCCTTCACAATCAAGATCGGGAGTTACAATCTAACGACTCTCATATTTTTAAGGAGCCAAGACCAATGTTACAAGGTGACGATCTTTGTAACGCTCTAGCAAAAGAGACTACAAATCGATGGTCTCTTCAAAACAAAACGCGGATATCTCTCAAACCGTAAGGATTTTGGAAAAAATAACGGAGCAAACCGAATCCTATGGGGTGGGTTTGGTCGGCTCCGTCTCGTCGAGATAGACGATTTTCATATATAATTCGTCCCATTTCGACTTATGGTTTGAAAGTTATAACCTGTTCTTTGAGCAAGTTATGTTATAAAGTCCGTCTGTGAGACTGCACTTCACCTGAACATTGGACTTAGCCTGAAGCTCACCAAGCATACTTGAGGCTCACCTCTGCATCCAAGATTCAAAACGCAGAGGTCATGCCCGCGTTCTGAACTCAAAACGCAGAGGTCATGCCCGCGTTCTAAACACAAAACGCAGAGATCGTGACTGTATTTGAGATTCAAAACGCAGAGGTCATGGCTGCATTCCAAACTCAAAACACAGAGTTCGTGGACTCAAAACGCAGAGTTCATGCAGAGCCCAACTATGCGTTCCAGGTCCAAAACCCAGAGTTCATCTCTACGTCTCAGATGCCAAAACGCAGAGTTCATCTCTGCGCCTTAGATGCCAAAACGCAGAATTCATCTCTGTATCCCAACTCTGCGTTTCAGATTTACAACGCAGTGTGACCTGTGTGTTCAGCCACCAAAATAGGCCCAACTCTGTGTTTTTAGTCTAAAAACGCAATGTTTGGGCCCTGAACGCTATTTTTCAGCGTTTGACTCGTTCAAAGCAAGAATTGAACGGTTTCAAAATCGTTTTCCCCACGATTTAGGGAGCTGTTTAAGGGGGTGGTTACACCCCTATTCAGCTCTACTTAGGAGCGAATTAAGGGGGCGGTTACACCCATTAATCTTCTATAAATAGGGATAAACTCAACCGACTTAAGGGCTGGCTTTTTGGACCTTAGACTTGGCAGCGAGGAGGAGATCTTCGGCTTGGTAGTGAGGGGAAGGTCGACGTTCATCCTTTAGCAACGTTCAACAACAGAGAGCTTTCATCCATGGCTTATAAACCGATTTTGGTTAAATCAACTCTTTCATAGAGTTTCAAACTCGTTCAGAGTTATCAACTCGATTAGAGTTCAAAACTTGCTCTGCAAGTTCTTCTAAAACTCGCTCTGAGTTATTAACTCGTCAAGAGTTATTTTCAAACTTTCCACGTAAGTTCTCCAGAACGTCAAACCATGAGGAGAAGACATCGTTCCAGTGAATCGAGACGTTCGGATCGTCAATTAGAAGCAAACTCGACGCGAGCATTCGAGGGAGGCATCTCATCGCCACCGTGAAGAACCCAGAATTAAACCAAGGGGTGAATCCAGATCATTCTCCTCTCTTTTGTAATCATAAAATCTAATTGTAATTGAGATTAAAGGAATATAGATCGATTTTCCTTCATTTTTTTTACTCCAAAATTTTCCACAAACAAAAGATGGCGACTCCGCTGGGGACTAGCTTCTCTAACGAAGAGTTGGTGGCGCAATCCGACGTCATGCTCATTGGAACGACCGTTGAAACTCTGATCATCGAGTTAGATCAAGCCAAGTTTGAGGAGGTCCTCTCCTCCGGGTCCCTCAGCCCCAAGGCTATGCGTAAGATCCACAAAGTTTCTAAGGAAACTAAAGCTCCAGTTATGGCCGACTCATCGAAGGACTATCTCCCTTAGGGGTTGCACTGTTCATACAGTCCCCTCTCTGAAGGAGAAGTCTTAGCTTCGGCACAACTCCAAAAAAGCCGATCCTGTAATTAATGCGAGCTCCGTGTTTGTGAGCCTCAACATGAGCTCTGCATAAGCCAAGCTAAACACAGCCCTCAGGGGTACGTTTTCCAAATAAAACACAACCCTCAGAGGCGCGTTCCAATGTCAAAACACAGACCTCAAAACTGCGTTGATATGACAGAACATAACTCTCAGGAGTGCGTCCCAGAACTAAAACGCAACTCTCAGGAGTGCGCTCAAGATCCAAAACATAGACTTATGAATTGCGTTAACCGACAAAAACACAATCGGCAAAGACGCGTTTCATCAACAAAACATAGACTTTGGTCTAGCGTTAGTAAAACAGAACACGACCCTCGTGTTTCTTCTTCAGAACACGATGTGATTCGTCGTGTTTGAAAAGATCAATGTGGACTCAAGATCCATGTTCACCAGGAGCCAGTCCTGTCCAATCATAGAATGGGGGTTTCAATTTAAACCTCACGATCAGTGAGTAATTCTCGAGTCTTTACAACAGACTTGAGAAGTTCATATCGAGAGAAAGAACGATGCAACAAGCTATTCGTTCATTCCAATATGAACAACTGATTCCTACGGTCCTCTCGGGATGTCAATGCTTCTCATATGCGGCCAAACTGTTGGTGTTCGATCAATTTACGAATGTTACTTTGCCCAACCAACGACGACGTTCCCACAGGAAGAAGTCTCCCGAGACCGAATATCCTGGGGTCACTATCAATGTGATCGGCAGAGGGAAAGCCTCGGGTCCTAGTTTCGATGATTCTGAGACAAGTCGTTCACCGACCGTCAGAGAAATCGCTAACGAGTTTGAAGGAGTCTACCAACGCACTCGAACGCAAACATGAGCCATTCCCTCTGTCAACTATCGGAGGTTAGCCAGAGGAACCAATTTCAATGGTGAACACTCAGCTATTGCAGAGTCCCAATCATCAAGATTTTTTGTTGAACATAAGAGCTCCGCTTATATGACGGGAAACCATGAAGATCTCGCGAAGAGACTTGACGAGCTGGAGGCCATGCTCAAATATCTGCAGGAGTCCATCAATGAACTCATGGTCCTGTTGACTCAAATCGTCGCAGACAAGGCCAAATCTTAGGAAATAGATTCGCCACCTAGGCAAGAATCTTCCCAGAGAGGAAAAGCGTCTTCATCCTAATTTTACACAAGCAAAGGGAAGGAAAAAGTGGTTGATGGTGCTGCTTCTGATTAAGAAGCCCACAACGTGAAATCTTCCTCTGATCAAAGAAGAGAGACGGAGAACGAGCAGAATCTTCGGTCTGCCAAAATAGAAGAATTAGAAGCCCGTCTCAAAGCCATTGCTAACAGAAACGAGCTCTAAGATGAGGGAGTTACCAGGCCCTATCCTGCCGAATGGGATGCAGTCCCTTATCCTCCAAAATTCGAAGTCCCGACGCTACAAACTTTTGATGGCACGGGATCACCGAACCAACATATCTATCATTTCAAGTCACAGGCTAGGAATGTGATATCAAACGATGCCATACTGGCTCGATTGTTCATTGGCACCCTCAAGGGAGTTGCCTTTGAATGGTTCAGGAAACTGCCTGCGGGATGTATCCAAAAGTGGGCGGATCTAGAGAGACTCTTGCTGTCGAGATTCTTCAAAGAGGATACAGAAGTCTCCATCCATACCCTTCTCTCCACTAAGCAGAAGAAGAGAGAGTCTGTTAAAGCCTTCTTCAAGAGGTTCTGAACCATGGCTCTCCGGTGTTCGTCAGGTATGCCATAATCTACCTTAGTAGAGACATGTCAACACAACTTACAGACCGACCTCCTAGCCCGAATAGGAGTTACAGAATGTCGTTCTTGGAGATAACTAATCTCTCAAGGCGAACAGGCTCAAAAGATTATTATCAGGATCAAAGCTGAAGAACAAAATAGGCAGGATCAGCTTGAGCAAACGGACCCAGCCCAATCTTCTCAGTCGGAAGGGGAAGATACTACGGTCACTGAAGCTAATCCTCTTTAGTAGGATGCTAGGGTCTCCAATAACTATCACATTAATAATTACCTCTGATAGTCAAACTCGTTAGATAGTAGCCCATTAGGCGATGTGTCATGTCTGCTCCTTTTTCCCCCTACACTTGTTTAAGACTGGGGGTTGGTTTATTTGTAGTTTATTGGATTATGAATAATAAATTTTCTGAGTTGTCACGTTCAATAGAATACCTCTGTCAACCACGAAATCCGTTAAAACTATCACGTTAACATCTACCTCTGATAGTTAATCAATCTGTCAATCCTCTTCAATAGGATGGTAGGTCCACCAAAACTATCACGTTAACATCTACCTCTGATAATCAATCAATCTGCCAATCCTCTTCAATAGGATGACAGGTCCACCAAAACTATCACGTTAACATTTACCTCTGATAGTCAATCAACTTGGTAATCCTCTTTAATAGGATGACAGGTCCACCAAAACTATCACGATAACATTTACCTCTGATAGTCAATCAACTTGCTAATCCTCTTCAATAAGATGGTAGGTCTACCAAACTATTACGTTAACATTTATCTCTGATAGTCCATCAATTTGCTAATCCTCTTCAATTGGATGGCAGATCAACAAAACTATCACGTTAATAGTTACCTCTGATAGTTCATCAACTTGCCAATCTTCTTCAATAGAATGGTAGGTCTACAAAACTATCACATTAACAGTTACCTCTGATAGTCAAACCCATCAGATAATGGCCTACCAAGTGATGTGCTTCTATTCCGACTTCATGGATAGTGCCCCACTGGGCGATATGCCTTGTCTACCTCTTTTTATTCCCCTACTAAGTCTTAATCAAGAATGGGGGTTGGTTACTTGGAATCCACTGGATTAAGAGTAACTAATCTTTCACATAATCGAGTTAACATTACACTTCTGACGATCATCACCACTACAAAGTATGAATGCAGCTTGCATCACTCCTAATTTGTCACATTAACAATACACCTCCGACAACAATCAACTTATCAATCCTTATCAATAGGATGATAAGTCCTCAAAATTGCTCAAATCGTAATCTTTCCCAACAAGACACTAAGTCTTCAAAGTCTTGTTCAAATCACAAGTATCAAAATTTATCTCTTCTGGTGATAAACTCACCTAGCAAGTTTCCCCAGCGAGACTCTAATTCCTAAAATCTTGTGCAAGTCACAAGTACAAAATCCTGTCAAGTTAATATCACACCTCTAACAACCAATCAACTTATCAATCCTTTTCAATAGGATGATAAGTCTACAAAGTTGCTCCAATCGCAACACAAATCCTATCACGTTAACACTAAACCTATGACAAATTCACTTATTAATCCTCTTCAATATGATGATAAGTCCTTAAAGTTGCTCCAATCGCAACATAAATCCTGTCACGTTAACACTAAACCTCTGACAAAATCAACTTATCAATCCTCCCTAATTGGATGATAAGTCTACAAAGTTGCTCCAATCGCAACATAAATTCCCGTCATGTTAACACCAAACCTCTGACAAAATCCACTTATCGACTCTCTCCAATAGAGCGATAGGTACTCAAAATTGCCCCGATCGTAATATTCTTCTTGTCACGTTAATATCACACCTCTGACGACCAAATCAACTTATCGACTCTTTTCAAAAGAGCAATAGGTTCATAAAATACTGTTAGGTTAACATCACACCTCTAACAGTCAAACCCCCCAATGAACTTGTTAATCATTTTTCAATAAGGATATCAAGTTTTCCTTATAAAATCCCCAGCGGATTAAAGATTTTCTAGAATTATCCTAGTGATAGTGAAGAAAAATTCTGAATTTCACTCTAAGTGAAAATTCATGCCAAGTTAATACTACACCTCTGGCACTATAACACAGGAAGAAATAGTAACAAAGCCTATGTATTCAATATCGTAGCACCAAAATCCATGTATTTCATGCATGAGGGACTTTATCTCGATCCCTAATTAGAGATAGGCCTACGCCTAACACGCGTTGTCGGTTAGTCTTTTTCCGTAAAAATGACAAAGTCTATATATTCAAAATTATAGCATCAAGTCTAAGAGGGTTCATTCTCTTAGCACAATGTTACGTGTGAGACGGATTCAAATAATTCACATGCTAGCCCGACTCAAACGGTAGTCGGTAAAGGCTTATCAAATCTGTTAATGGCTGAGGGTTTGCCAAAAATCCTATGCATGTTTACAGGCCCATCAGCTTAATGGATATGAACCGAAACTTGAAACAGATGAGCTAAAGATGAGTCTCAAAGACTTAGTCAAAAATACATGAGAGCCAACTCCGCGTCTCAAGTTCAAAATGCATGGGTCCACCCCTGTATTCCAGAAGCAGGATTATGACGCATACCTTCATACATGTCCTACATAGCAAATCCCTTCAACCAAGCTACCTTTGAAGCGAGTGCAGAGAACAACTCCTTTGTGACAAGGAATCAAAAGCTCCACGATCAGAGTTGAGATCCAAAGTATTCCGAAAATTCATCCCAGTCAACCGCGAACTTTCGAAAACTTTGGAGGGGGTTCTGTAGGCTGTCTAAAAATCACAACAGATAGCAGATTCCTATCAAACACTGATGATGGAAGTTACAATTTGACGGCTTTCAGAAGACTATAATTTGAAGACTTTCACGTAGATCGATGAAGGTTACAATCTGACGACCTTCGCAACAACAGATGAAAGCTCTAATCAACAACCTTCACAATCAACATCGGGAGTTATAATCTGACGACTCTCATATTTTCAAGGAGCCAAGATGAAGGTTACAAGGTGACAATCTTTGCAATGCTCTAGCAAAAGAGACTACAAATCGACGGTCTCTTCAAACCAAAACGCAGATTTCTCTCAAACCGTACGGATTTTGGAAAAACTGACGGAGCAAACCGAATCCTATGGGGTGGGTTTGGTCGGCTCCGTCTCGTCGAGATAGCCGATTTTCATATATAATTCGTCCCATTTCGACTTATGGTTTGAAAGTTATAACCTGTTCTTCGCAGCAAGTTATGTTCTGAAGTCCGTCTGTGAGACTGCACTTCACCTGAACATTGGACTTAGCTTGAAGCTCGCCAAGCACACCTGAGGCTCACCTCTACATCCAAGATTCAAAACGCAGAGGTCATGTCCGCGTTCTGAACTCAAAACACAAAGGTCATGCTCGGGTTCTAAACTCAGAACGCAGAGGTCGTGACTGTATTTGAGATTCAAAACGCAGAGGTCGTGGCTGCGTTCCAAACTCGAAACACAGAGTTCGTGGACTCAAAACGGAGAGTTCATGCAGAGCCTAACTCTGCATCCTAGGTCCAAAACGCAATGTTCATCTCTATGTCTCAGATGCCAAAACGCAGAGTTCATCTTTGCGTCTTAGATGCCAAAACGCAGAATTCATCTCTGCATCCCAACTCTGCATTTCAGATTTACAACCCAGCACGACCTGTGCATTCAGCCACCAAAATAGGCCCAACTCTATGTTTTTAGTCTAAAAACGCAAAGTTTGGACCCTGAACGCTATTTTTTAGTGTTTGACTCGTTCAAAGCACGAATTGAACGGTTTCAAAACTGTTTTCCCCACGATTTGGGGAGCTGTTTAAGGGGTCGGTTACACCCCCATTCAGCCCCACTTAGGAACGAATTAAGGGGGCGGTTACACTCCTTAATCTCCTATAAATAGGGGTAAACTCAACCGAGTTAAGGGCTGGCTTTTTGGACCTTAGACTTGGCAGCGAAGAGGAGATCTTCGGCTTGGTAGTGAGGGGATGATCGACGTTCATCCTTCAGCAACATTCAACAACAGAGAGCTTTCATCCTTGGCTTATAAACCAATTTCGGTTAAATCAACTCTTTCATAGAGTTCATCCTTGGCTTATAAACCAATTTCGGTTAAATCAACTCTTTCATAGAGTTTCAAACTCGTTCAGAGTTATCAACTCGATCAGAGTTCAAAACTTGCTCTGCAAGTTCTTCTAAAACTCGCTCTGAGTTATTAATTCGTCAAGAGTTATTTTCAAACTTGCCACGTAAGTTCTTAACAACATCAAACCGTGAGGAGAAGACATCGTTCCAGTGAATTGAGACGTTCGGATCGTCAACGGGAAGCAAACTCGACGTGAGCATTCGAGGGAGGCATCTAATCTCCACCGTGGAGAACCCATAATTAAACAAAGGGGAGAATCCAGATCATTCTCCTCTCTTTTGTAATCAGAAAATCTAATTGTAATTGAGATTAAAGGAATACAGATCAATTTTCCTTCATTTCTTTTACTCCAAAATTTTCCATAAACAACCGTCAAACTCTCTGGAAATTTTATGAGGTTCAAACGTGCCTCGCGGTCGACCGCGAGAATTTCATGGTCGACCGCTGATAGCCCAACGGCTATTTTTGGTACAGAATTGTATTCCTGATTTTCTGGGATTTTTATTGTTTTGTTTTGGGTTTTGGTTGTTGGTTTCTCTTCCTATATAAACCCCTCAAGCCCTATTCTATCAGTAACCAAGGAGAAAGTTTTAAACTAGTTTAAGAGGGTTTTACAGTTTGTTTAGTTTATTTTTGGGGTTTGCTTTTACAAAGAGGAGCTTGCATCATCTGTTGAGGAGTTCATCTTCAATGTCTTCTCATCCTCTTTTTGTGTTTATAGAGAAGTTTTCTAACTTCTTTCTCTAGCAATTTTATTATTGATTTTCATATTCTTATTATTGCTAGTTTGCTATTTGAGTTAGATTTTATTTCACTCATTGTTTCCACACACCCACATGAGCTTATTGTATTTTTATACATAGTATATTTGGGTTGGTGAGAGTTGTAACAATTAAGTATGAGATTTCATTGTGTTCTCATCCGTATTAGAGAACAATCATTTATTGTAATTGTGCTTATTGTGAGATTCACTTTGTAATATACTTGTACACCGAGAGAAATATGTGGTGAGAGTCGGGGATCATCCCAAGAGGAGTGGCGTCGATTGACGAATCTAGGGAGAGGTTGTATCCGAGCACTTGAGGGAGACACGTCTAGTTCAACACTTGAGAGGGTGTAGAGTGGGATTATAAGAGTGTGTTAGTTGTAGAGTTTTTGGTAAACTAGAAAACCGTATTGTGTGGTGTAAACGTTATTCGAGTAAACGTAGAAAACCCGGTTGTGGTAGTTGAGATATCCTCAAGGTGAGAAGCGGAGACGTAGGTTAAGTGGTTAGACCGAACTCCGTGATCATATCGTTTTGTTTGTGATTGCATTGACGTTCTTATTCTTATATTCATATCTTATATCGCCTTTGTGTATTGCTCTTCATATTGCCCCATCCATTTTGTAGATTGTTTATTTTACCCTTGTGTTAGTTTATATATCCTTGCTCATATATTTGTAATATCTCTTTGCTAGGATATATTCATTTGTTCATATTGCTTATCCTAGCTTATATATCTTGTTGTATTTCATACTTGCTAGGATAACTTATTAATTAGTTTTAAATCGGCATAAAATCAAATTAGATTAGCATAAGACCCTAATCACCCCCTAGGGTTTAACAATGATATCAGAGTGTTGATTTTGCTCTTGAGGTCTTTCATCTTTTCGTCTTCGTCTGTATCATGCTTTGGACGATTTCTGAGAGGAACAACGTGGCCACCCCTGATGTTGTTATCTTGAGTGGGGCTACCCCCAGCATTTTGGTCAATGGGAGGGCTATCAGCATTGAGGTGTTTGTCCTTTTCGGAATCGCCACCTGCCCGGTAGGCATTGATGTGATGACTGGATTCACCGATTTGACCTAACAAAGCTTGGATCCGTCGGTCATGCTTTTCCTTTATCCGCAGCATAGCCATCTGCATTTCAAACTTGAAGTTCTCCTTCTGCTTAGCCAAAGTATCTTCAAGAATCTTGGTCATTTGCTCGGCGTTGATCATAAATACCTCGCAGGATTGTCCTAGACTAGATACCACATTATCAGAATCGACTGCGGAGTTAGCATCTGATACTTCATCATCTGAGGATAATCCTCTATTCATCCTCTGATAGTCCCTATGTCTAGTAGTCCCTGCGCATAGCTGAGTTAGACGATGAGATATGATGGGGTCTAAACTAGAATGTTGAATTGACTTTCCCTTATCAGCCATGTTAATTGTGACTGTGGATTATTTAGGTCCGACAGCTTCTAGCTGGAGTCGAGATATTAGTTGGGCTATTCCCAAATTGACTCTTCTTCCTCGAGAAAAGTCGGGGCTAGAACCACTTGAATTAATCGGAGACTTTTACTTATTGACCATGTTGATGATAACTTCTGGGAATTCGTCGTCTCGAACGACCGATCTTCTTTTGTAGAAACGCCTTGATTTGGGCTTTGACACTTCAGTGTAGATCCTCTTGAATACTGAGACCCTCTGTGGAGCGGTCTTGGGGTAGCTACACACTGATAATACTATCCTGATTAGTTTGGTGCACGGATAATGAAAGTCTTTCTCCCGGGTATCTCTCTTTCGAGATCTGTTCGTACCCTTAACCTGATAGTACAACTCATCGGCATGATAACCAGAACAATCTATCGCGTATTGGCATGACTTCTCAGGTATAACATCATTGTCTGACAAACATGTTTCCTTCTGAGGATTTGCTGCCTTGTTGACGTTCTCAATAGTCACTCGTATGGAACCCACGCCTTCATGATCGCGGGGTCTCAACGAGCTCCTGGATTTCGACATGCAGTCTGAGGCAGTCTGTTATAGGAGTCTGCTCTTTATGAGAAGACTCTGAATTTTTGTGAGGGCATGTGCGACCCCCATCTCGAGCATTCTTTGATCGGAAATTTGCCCTGATCTTTGGGTAGAGGACCAAGACGATCCTTTAATGGAATCTTAAACTTAGAGAGATCTGTTTTCATCGAAAGTTGATACTATTGTGGAATTCATTATATCTTTGATCGATTACAATGAATTTAAAAGAAAATTGTCTTTTTATAAGACCTCTTTTACATAATAAAAGGGAAATTACAACTTTCTAGAAAATAACACAAAAATCGTTTATCGATTCCTGTTTTGTGGGACTTTACCTGTGCCGGGAGTGCTTTGGCTCATGGACCACCGATTCACATATCGTGAGGGTCTTTGGTATTCTTTCTTTGTTTAGAAGCAAGAATAAAAATCAGTGAATATCTTATCAAAGTAAGATGAACACTCTTCTTAAGATCAAGTCAAAGCTTAAATCTCAAGGAATCACACAAGTAATTCAAGTCTGCTCTCTATTCTCAGATTTGATCTATTTTGCTCAATCCCTATAAATAATGATCCTAGGGGAGTATTTATAGCCTCCAGGAGAAGTTCAACTAAAAATACAGTATTTCAGAGAAACTGTGCCTGTGAGACAGTGTTTGCTGTCTCGACGGCCGAGACAGTGTTTGTTGTCTTGTCTTCCGAGACAGTAAGGACTATCTCGGAAACCCAAACTGCCTGACGGTTTCTATTGTAACTGCATTTCCATGTTTCAAACTTTGTTATTTTGGCAGTTATTCACGTCATTTTTGCCCATGATGTTTTCCACGTTCTTTGACAGTTAATGAACACGTGTCATGCAGTTATTTCAACAACTTTTGATCATTTTAGAGCTGTCTCGCATGCGATACAGTCAATACTATCTCGCGTGTGAGACAGTCAACACTATCTCGCATCGCGAGACAGTCTATACTGTCTCGCCCTGTGAGACAGTAAACTCGCATCGCGAGACAGTCTATACTGTCTCGCCCTGTGAGACAGTAAATACTGTCTCGCACAGCGAGATAGTCTATACTATCTCACGTGTGAGACAGTCGACACTGTCTCGATTCTTTTGAGACAGTGTAAGGTCACCTTTTGCCTTCTCGTTGTTTTGAGCTGTGTTCGGATATCTATCAGTATTTTTGATACCTACAGATACCCCCTTCAAAGTATTTCAGACTTGTTCTTTTATAGAGGGGTCTGTGACACTTTGGATAAGACAGGTCTGACTCACAGTTTCTTCAATATTTGGTTGAGTAGATTGTGTAGAAGGACCCGTAAATGGCTTCAACTCTTGACCTCCTTATTTCTCAATCTATTCAGTACTTTGTAGAATAGTTAAGATTCTTCCGGTACTACGTTTATCACCTGACCGTTGTCGAGATCTTGAACCGAAGCTAGAATTTGTACTTGTGCATTCAGCTTTTGTCGTCAAATTGATATTGGATTGTTTATCACTGTATCAATCTTCATAAGAATATAGTTTATACTCATGTATTTTTTCTGAGTTTTTAGGAAATAGTTTAATCTCATATACCCGTTGGGAGGTCGTCAGGTTATCCTTAAGAATATTCTGAGTAATATTCTCCAGAAACTTCTTGTCGAATGTAGGAAAACAATTTAGACTCATGTACCTGTTGGACTATCTGAATTATGGTGAAAAGCACCATCAAATGGCAAATTCTGCCCAAGATAGTCATCACTGTCTCGCTCAGCGAGACAGTGTTATCTGTCTCGCAATGCGAGATAGTTAATACTATCTCACATGGCGAGACAGTGAGTACTATCTCGCTTTCTGAGACAGTGAATACTATCTCGCTATCCGAGATAGTGAATACTATCTTGGACTGCTGGGTCGGGGGTATAAAACCCTGACTTAGGGTTTTTCACGTTGAATTTGAAGCGGTTTTTTGGGCGATTTCCAGCGATTTTTAGCGAGTTTTCGGCCTCTTCTTCTTCTCTTTGTTTCTAATTTGGGTGGAGCTCTTGTTTGGGGAGATTTCACTTGGATTTGGAAGGTTTGTTCTCCCTCTCCCGTTTGAAATTTCAATGTCCTTTGATTCTTCCCCATGCATGCGGTCTTTTGGACTTATTTGGTGCTATCTTCGTCGATTCTAAGCCCAAAACCCTAACTTGCTCATTGGATTTTGACAGGTAGCATATTTCCATCATGTCGCCGCGAAGATCCCGAGTTCCCCGAGGCCGTTCGACTGCCCAGCTCACCGAGGGGGCTGATCCTGCTGCTGCTTCATATGGGGGTATACTCCTTTTACCTTTTCACCCATTTAAACATTGCATCTTGTCAATTTTATCTGTATATATCCATATTTGTATGTAAACCCTCGTTTTTCATCCTTTGAGATGTATTTGAGAAGAGCCGGTATCCTCCTTTGAGGAGATTGACGCTGGAAAGTGTTAGTTTTGCTTGGACAAAACACACTTCAGAGTATACATGGGCGATTTTATTCTACCCTACGTATGTTGAAAGGTTCTGATATGCCGTTATAATGCTCGTTCATGGTAACGCATATCTCTTTTATACATGTGGTAAATGAAAATCGTCACGCCTATTACGAGATGGCGATTCTATCTTATGGAATAAGATATATAGTTTTCTCTAAAGTTTTAAGACTATTCTTACACCATTTATGTGTACTTTTTCTTTGTCAGTGCATTTTCCTTCTATAATCTTCACTGCTAGTGAGGTCACGGGCCAAAGTAATACAACACACTCTCACTATGAAGGAATCCCGTTAGTTGAGTCAGCTCCCGAATTCAACTCAGATTACAGCAAAGGATCCATGGAATTGATAAGACGAGGTAGTTGTCATGTTCTGCGACAGTTAATTACAGATGCGACTTTAATTTTAGAGCAATACTCGAACCAGTGTGTAAGGAAGCCAGATTTCCTATTCGGTGACACTATAAGAGACCCGACAGTCGTTTCTTGTAGATCTGCACAGTGGTTTCATGGGAGTGGGTCGACTTTCTTATACCTGCCCTGGATTCCTCGTGAACATTCGCTTTTGTAGTTTAGAAATTTGGTAGTTGGTCGGGAGATGTTCTGGAGATTGACCGAAAATCATGAGCACGTCCACTGTGGTTTCATTGGGAAAGAGGCTACCCCAGGTTCTAGTGACAGAGCTTCTGTGCGAGGACTTCATCCTGGTGTCTTAGACCAAGATAATCTATCCCAGAATGAAAAGGCAACACATGCAAACACCGTAAAGAACAGGTTAGCTGTGTTGGGAAAAGAATTTCCTATTAAGAAGTTCAGATGTTATGGATGGGTCCACAATTTTGGAGACAAGTGGTGGACAAGAATGACCCGATATGTATTGAACCGCTGGGGGTGAGAATTAGCAGAATTAGGGTTATCAGTTCCGATTTACGCCAACATGTACGGTCTGCGGATCAGCGTGGATCATTTCTTCGCTTTATTTGAGATCTACAATCCCGATACCAACACTTTCTTCACCAAGAACGGGGAGCTTGGACTGCCGTTACATGAAATGATGAAGGTTTCGGGGCTGCCTATAGGTGATGTTCCATATCAAGAATTCTTCCCCACTGTCAGTCAACTGAATAAGATGAAGGATCGGTCAGCCATGACCAATGACACATTATGGGAGTTGACATGCCACTATCATATAGCTGTGGCCGAGATGAAGACTAGAGCTAAGAAGAAATCCCCCAAGATTAGCTTGAAACAATTTGCAAATTATTTGTTCAAGAACCTCGAGAGCCGTTCGAAAGAAGTGTGTGGACTATCCCCCTTAACTTCTAATGAGATTAACCGGTTGTTGGAGAGGACTAACGCACAATCCTAAACTTTTGGCTCAGAAGATGGCTTTCCTCATGGTACCAATTCCGTTCTTATTTGTGGCAAGTCGGCGTTCCGATCAATTCAACCACCCTATTAGCTGGTTTTTTGGCTATATGGTTGAAGAGGTGTGTCGTCCCTCACCAACCTTCTGATGCGATGCCGATTGAAGTGTTGTATCCGGTCGTTCAGTTAGCTACAGGTCGTAGGTTATCCTTACTTCCTGCCATGGTAGCTGATATTCATAGTGGATTACGACAATTGGCTTCTGTATTTACTCAAGAGGGAAAGAAACCATCCGCTGGAATATCCTTGCCGAAATTACAATTACTGTAGGCTGTCTAAAAATCACAATAGATAGCTTATCCAAATAAGCTCCGACAACGGATGTCACAATCAGACGACTTCCTAATCACTGCATCCGCAATTCCACAATCGCCACAAACGCGACCTCACTTCTGAGATGATTGATCTTGATGGCTGTGACAACAGAATGACTAATATTATATTAGCAACTATTAGAGATGCTGATGAGCAGTGGGATGATTTCAGAAATAAAAGGTTGGACTTAGTTGGTGAGTTACTTGGTAGAGAACTGTGGGCAAATATTCATCTTTAAGACACTATGGATGTTGATTCCCGTCTAGCTCCTACAACGAAAGCTACAATCAAATAGCTTTCGGGTCGGTGAACGAAAGTTACGAATGGAGGGCTTTTCACATAGATCGAGAAGAGTTACAATTCAACGACACTTCCGACGACGGATGAAAACTCTATTCAGCAGTCTTCACAATCTACAGTGAAAGTTACAATATGACGACTTTCACACTCCACAACAGCTAAAGCCAGGATTACTAAACAACGGTCCTTGCAATGCACTACAAGAGAAGCTACAAGTCAAATAGCTCATTCTGAAACACGGATGTCATCCCCGCGTCACCACTTTGGAAATGAAGGCGACCCCCGCGTCGCCAAGCCACAATCCAAACGCGGGCGACCCTCGCGTTCATAGGGGTTCAATCAACACTGACCCCCGCGTCGCCAAGCTACAATCCAAACGCGGGCGACCCTCGCATTCATAGGGATTCAATCAACACTGACCCCCGCGTCTCCAAGGCACAAGCCAAACGTGAGCAACCCTCGCGTTCGTAGGGGTCCAACCAACATTGACCCCCACGTTTCCAAGCAGGCAACAAGCCAAAACACGAGCGACCCTCACGTTCAATGGTGTTCAGCTAACACCCAACCTCGCGTCTTAATCCTAAGAAGCGAAGTTGGGTTCTGAACGCCAGATTGGGCGTTTGACTCGCTCAAACATGAGTCGAACGGTTCCAAAACCGTTTATCCCACGTCCTGAGGGATTTTCGCCCACGTAGGAGCGGATATAGGGGTCAGTTACAACCTCTTATCTCCCTATAAAAACTCAACGAACTCAACTGAGTTAGGGGTTCAATTTTTTCTGGGCTCAGATCAGAGGCTATCGGCTGGCTCTTTGAAAACCGCTCGGGTTTGGAGATTTGGCAGCAGCGAAATCCTTGGAGATAGGATTTTTGAATCAATCTCAGAAAATCAAATCTGAGAGGATTCTTCGACAACAGAAAAACAGCTTGATCATTAACCGAATTTTCGGTTCCAACAACTCTACTCACAGAGTTCAAACTCGTTCAGAGTTCTTAAACTCATTCAGAGTTAAACATCAAACTTTCCACAGAAGTTCATCGTTCCCACGAGATAAGAGACGGTCGGATCGTCAACGGAGAGCAAATTCGACGCGAGCAATCGAAGGAGGCATTCCATCGCTACCGAGAAGAACCCAGTTTTAAACAAAGGAGAGAACCAAATTCGTTCTCTCCTCTTTTGTAATCAAGTTGTAATCGAGATCAAAGGAATCAAAGTCAAATTTTCTTTATTCATTCTGTTGTTGAAGTGCCGAAGAAAGCCCTCTCCTTCGGCCAGGAACTCAAACTGGCTTTGTTGGCGGAAAATCCTACATCCGCGTCAGCAAGACAGGCTTCGGGCCACAAACGGCCTCTGGAGGAGATGAGTCCTGTAAACGTCAACGACGTTGCTGCTAAGGCTTTGAAACAAGCCAAAAAGAACGCCGCTCACCGACGGAGAAGATCCATACGACGAGCACACTTACGAGAAAGCCGATTGCTGGCCTAACGCGAAGATCGCGTTTCGGAAAATCCAACCGAGCCTAGCGTTCCCAAAGAAGAACGCTCACTTCGTGGCAATGAGTCCAACTACGAACCTAGGCTGATACAGCTCAAACGCGACCCTGAGTGGCGCGTTGTTCATTCAAAATGCAGCCCTCAGAAGGGATCTGCCAAAACCAAACGCGACCCTCAGGGGCGCGTTCCAATTGAACATGACTCTTAGGAGTCTGTTTCACAATTTAAACGCGACCCTCAGGTGCGCGTTCAAACGAAACATGACTCTCAGGAGTCTGTTTCACAAATTAAACGTGACCCTCAGGTGCGCGTTCAAACGAAGCATGACTCTCAGGAGTCTGTTTCACTAACCAAACGCGACCCTCAGGGGCGCGTTCAACCAAAACTTGACTCTCAGAGGTCAGGTTCATCATTTAAACGCAGGCCTCGGCCTAGTGTTTACAAGTTTCAACGCGACCCTCGCGTTATTTCTCAAGAACGCGATCTTCAAGAGGTCCGTCAGGTTCAGAAGAGTCAGCGTGGCTTCAAAATCCACGTTCGACAAGAACCAATATCACCTACCCAAGGGCAGGGGGTTCCATCTCCACCTCCAAGCCCGGGGAAAGTTTCCTCCCATGTTCCTGATCTGCGGGAATTATTGTCAAGAGGAAAACCAATAGCACAAGCAGCTCACTCATGTCAATGTGAGAGGCTTATCTCGGCGGTTCTGTCAGAATGTCCTTGTTGTGCATCCGTACCTCGGCAGTCCGTATTCGACAGGTTGACGAACATTGTTAGGCCTGCCAAACGACAACGCCGCAACAGAAAGAAGACAACTGAAGCGGAATACCCTCAGGTCACAATCAACATGATTGGCCGAGGGAAGGCCTCGCATACTGATTCCGACGAGTCACAAGAGAGTCATCCGCCAACTGTCCGAGAAATTTGTGACTAGTTTGAAGGAGTATATCAGAATACTCGGACTCGGACAGGAGCCATTCGTCCGGTTGACTATCAAAATTTAGCCAAGGGCGTTACAACAAGTGATGAACATTCGGCAATAGCTGAATCTCAATCTTCAAGCTCTGTCGGAGCACGGGAGGTCTCCGCTTACACGACGGGGAACCATGAAGATATAGCCAAAAGAGTGGACGAACATCATGTCATGCTCCAGGCGCAACAGGAGACACTTCTCCAATTGAAGGATATGTTGGCTCAGCTTCTTGCTGAAAAAGGCCACAAACCTGAGTCTTCCTGGAGAACAACTTCGAAGGGAAAACAAAAAGCGCACGAACATTCAGATCGTGAGACTCATAACCTGGGATCCTCTTCTGAAGGTGAGAAGGAGGTGGAAAAAGAACTGCATCCTCAGTCCACCAAGATGGATGAACTGGAGGCTCGCCTCAACGCAATCGCCAATAGAAGCGAACTCCGCGAGCGGCCTTACCCTGCTGAGTGGGATACAGCTCCCTACCCACCGAAGTTTAAGGCCCCTACCTTACAACCGTTCGATGGTACAGGATCGCCAAATCAGCACATTTACTACTTCAAGTCCCAAACTGGGGATGTGGTAGCAAATGACGCCATCCTGACGCGCTTGTTTATCGGCACTCTTAAAGGTGTCGCTTTCGAATGGTTCATGAAGCTGCCTGCTGGATCTATCCAGAAATGGGTAGGCCTGGAAAGGCTATTCTTGGCCAGGTTCTTTGAGGACGATACGGAGGTCTCAGTCCCAACTCTTCTCGCCACTAAGCAAAGGAAAGGAGAGTCCATCAAGGCCTATGTGGAGAGATTCCGCAGCATGGCATTACGATGCCCCTCAGGTATGACCCAATCAACTCTGGTTGAAACTTGCAGGCACAACCTGCAGACCCAGCTCCTTGCTCAAATGGGGGTGGCAGAGTGTCGCTCCTGGAGACAACTAGTTTTGCAAGGAGAACAAGCTGAGGAGATAGTGGCGCGTGTCAAAGCTGAAGAAGTGCCACAACCCAAGCCGCAGCAGCAACGCAATCAGAAAAATGCACAGCGGTCTAAGGGAAAGGAGACTTTGGCAGCCGACTACACACGAGTATCACCGCCGAATAAGCAAGGCAAGACGCCAAATCAGCAAAGAGCGCCCAAACAGTATTCGTTCAAAGAGGAGCATGTGGATACCTTATTCCAATTGCTTCGAAAGAACAACAAGCTCCAGTTGCCTGAAATCAGGAAGCCAGATGAAGCAGAGAAAGTGGATGACCCCAACTATTGTCGTTATCATAGATTCCTTGGACATCCTACCAAAAAGTGTTATGTCTTCAAAGACATCTTGCAGAATTTGGTAAATGCTAATGTGCTCACCTTGAAGCCGGAGCAGAAGACCGTATCCACTAATATGATAGCGGTCCAATTCGGTGACTTCCCCCGGTAGTAACTGCGAACGGCGTCGTCCCCATTCGCAAGGGAGAAATGCACCTGAAGAATGTTGACTTGCATAGTCAGAAAGACAGGGGGTTGGTGCCCCTTACTACCCCAAAAGGGGAAATCATGTGGGTCCACCCTGATCTGCTAGGAGATCAACAATGGACGAACACCTCGTCCAAAAAGAAGGGAGGCAAGACTAAGTCTTCCAACACGATTAGCCCCTCCATTACTGAAAATGATGACCACGTCAAACCTCTTACTGATTCAGAAGAGGAGAGGATTGTTCTAGCAGCATACCCAGAAAGCAATCCTGGCACTCGGTCAGGGAAAGCTTACCTGAGGGATTATGGCCAGAACACTCCAGAGGTCAAGGAACAGCCCCAAGACAGTGGGGGTTCTGTCCCGAAAAAGCCAGTTGATAAAGGGAAACAGAAGGAGCTCTGGTTCAATAAAAATCTCCACCTAGAAGTCGGAGAATTGAGTGCTCCTTTCCAGTTCAACGTTATGGCATAGTTGGCCAACATACCGGCCAGGATTACCTTGTATGAGCTCCTGAAGTTATCCAAAACTACCAAGGAAGCTCTGATCGAAGCTTTAAAGAATACGGAGAGCTTCATCACCCAAGTCACTCCAGTTCCTGAAGCTTCTGATGATCAAACTTGTCTGCAATGCCTGCAAGCGGCGAGAAGTCTACCCTGCATATCGTTCACGCAAGAAGACATGCAGGTCAAACATGAACATGACCGACCACTGTACTACACAGGGTATATCGGATCCTCCGAAATCAGCCGTGTTCCAGTTGACCCGGGCTCAGCGCTTAGCATCATGCCTTACAGAGTCATGCAGGTCTTAGGGATTCCTATGCATCGGCTGCACACTACCCAGACTACTATCTTCGGATTCAATGCAAACAGTACCCGACCCCTGGGAAAGATCAAACTCAGGTGCCAGATCGGAGATCTTAAGTCCGAAGTAGCATGCTACATCATAGATGCGGACACGTCCTACAATCTTTTGCTGGGACGACCGTGGATACATGCAAACCGCATTGTCCCATCTACTCTGCACCAGGTCATGAAGTACGCCAATGACGAGGGCAAAGTTCGAACCCTAATCGCAGAAAAGTACCCCTTCCGAGGAGTAGAAAACTTCCATACCGACTCCGTCTTCTATTCGGAATCCCAAGAGAAAGAAGATGTGGACAGCGGTAATGAAGCTGACATCGAGCCAGACCCCGATGAAGATTGTCCTTGGGAGTTAAACTTTGATGTAATGGGTCAGGGTGAGAGTAATAATGATGTACCGAGTGGGGGCGAGTGGTGCATTAATGAAGATTTCATTTTAGCGTACTTGTCTGATGTCTCTCTTAACAATAAACAAATAGAGAATGATTCTAGTGCAGGTACCAACCCATGGCACGTACTGTGCACCGAGGCGTCACTCACCTTACCAATCCAGTCATCTTTCGCTTCGGATGAAGAAGTGGAGGATGCACAGAAGGCTTTCTTCAAAGTCCCATCCAAGAGGAGAGGGCAGAAGCCGATCTGTTTTGGTAAAGTCAAACCCGAACCACTTCGACGTGGAAGTTCGGAAGAAGACGATGGGGTCCCCCAATTCCATTACCACGAACCTAATTCTATATATTTAATGAAACGAATGGGGTATAATTTTAATGAGACGCAGGGCTTAAACTTCGGGAAAGGAAGACGAACGCCGATCCGAATGTCTCTTACTCCTGAAGGAAAACCTCCGGACTATTATCAAAAAACTGGAAGGGGCGTGGGTTACGTCACACCTCCCCTCGCCTCGGAAAACGAAATCAGTAATTACTTACGTCATGACCAATCATCCGGAATATCATCATACGAGTCGCCTCGGAAAACGAAATCAGTAATTACTTACGTCATGACCAATCATCCGGAATATCATCATACGAGTCCGACGTCAGCGTTGGACCCTTCTTTAAAAACTTGACTGTGAACATGGTTTCAACTAGTCGTCCAGATGAAGATGCAGGGGGTGACGAGGAATTATTGGAATCGACCGATAATCCCTGGATCAAGCGTCTCAATATCCTGTGGGATATGCGTTTTGAACAACGCGAACCACCCACTGAAGATAAAGTGATCCAGGTTAACATGGGAGATGAGGCTGACCCCAAGCCCATCTTTATAGCCGAAGACCTATCATCCACCGAGAAGGAAGACCTTATATCTCTCATCCGAGAATATATAGACGTCTTCGCTTGGAATTATGAAGATATGCCTAGCCTTGACCCGAAGGTTGCCATGCACCGTCTCAACATTGATCCGGATGCAAAACCCGTTAAACAACAACAACGCAGGTTTCGTCCAGAAATCATGGAATCAATTGAGTCAGAAGTTAAAAAGCTTATAGACTCAGGTTTTGTTAGGGAAGAACAACATCCAGATTGGGTGGCCAACATTGTTCCAGTTCCCAAAAAGAACGGTAAGTTCCGGATATGCATCGATTTCCGCGATCTCAATGCCGCCTGTCCAAAAGACGAATTCCCACTTCCTATCATGGATGTTATGATCGACAACACCTGCGGGTATGAAAGGATGTCTTTCATGGACGGATTCTCTGGGTACAATCAAATCAAGATGCACCCGGACGACGAGAAGCTATCGTTACTTCCAAAGGAATCTCCCTTGATCCAGAAAAAGTGCGTGCCATCCAAGACATGCCACCTCCAAAAAATCTCAAAGAACTCAGAGGTTTGCAGGGCAGACTAGCCTACATTCGAAGATTCATCCCAAATCTTTTAGGACGTTGCCAACCTTTCTCTAAGCTCATGAAGAAAGGAGTATCCTTTGTTTGGGATGGAGAATGCCAAAAAGCATTCGAGGAGATTAAAAGATATCTCACTCAACCGCCAGTCCTCGTGGCCCCGATATCAGGAAAACCATTCCTGTTATATGTGAGAGCCATGGACCATTCTCTTGGAGCTTTGTTAGCCCAGAACAATGATCAAGGGCAAGAGCAGGCCATCTACTACCTGAGCAGGACTATGATGGGAGCCGAACACCGGTATAATCTGGTAGAAAAAGAATGTCTCGCCTTGGTATTCACAATCCAAAAGATGCGACATTACCTAGTTGGACAGACAATTCACGTCATCTCTAAGGTGAATCCCTTGAGAGTGCTGATGACAAAACCGTCATCTCTAATTTGCCGACTCGCCAAATGGGCCATTCTCTTGTCGTAGTACGACATGCAGTTTATGCCCCAAAAGGCGGTCAAGGGTCAAGCATTGGCCGACTTCTTAGCCGATCATCCACTATCGGGAGCGTCCAAGTTATATGAAGAATTACCTGACGAAGTCGCCGAAACTTGTGTTACTCAAGAAGCTACGCAAGTGTGGAAGTTATTCTTCGACGGTGCATCCAGAGCAAATCCTCATGGAGCGATCACCACGGGAGTAGGAGTAGTGCTAATCTCTCCGAACGGGCATGTAATCCCAAGAGGATTTTCCCTAATCGAACCCGGCACCAACAATGTAGCCGAGTATAATGCTCTGCTATTAGGAATGCAGTTTGCTGAAGAACTTAATATTCAGCACCTCGAGGCCTACGGTGACTCTCAGCTCATCGTTAATCAAGTCCGAGGGGAATACGAAGTGCGTCATGAGGATCTAATCCCGTACTACTTCGCAGTGCTAAAGCAAGCTCAAAAATTCGAGGGTTTCTTTATCGAATATGTACCACGAGCTCAGAATGCGTACGCAGATGCTTTAGCTTCCTTGGCAACCTCATTAGCATTGCCACCGGATGCTGAAACAATGATTCTAGTTGCGGGACGCGAATTATACTTTTCCAAGATTCCTAAGGAGGAAAAACCAGACAAAACTTCAACCGAAGAAGTCTGTACAACCTCTATGGAGTTTGAGTCTAGGGATTGGCGATTCCCGTAAATCGACTATGCCATATACGGCATCCTGCCCGACGACTCTAAGGAAGCAGCCTCTATCAAACGAAAGGCCCTCCGATTCTATTATGATGCAGTCTCTCAAGTCCTGTATCGTAAGATGGAGTTTTGCTTCGATGCCTCTCTCGGAAGGAAGCAAAAGAGGCCCTCAAGGAAGCTCACGGTTGTTAGACCCTAGAGGGGGGGTGATTAGGGTCTTATGCTAATCTAATCCGATTAAATGCCAATTAAAAATAATTAACAACTATATTCTTGCAAGATAGGTATACAATCTATTATGGGCAAGAATATACAATATACACAAAGTGATATATCCTATATGATGAAATATATATGCAAGGATATATAAACTAAGGGTGATATAAACATAAACAAGATAAACAAGATAGTGGACAATGTGAACAATAGATAATGGCGACAAGAATGATATGAACAATAAGCACAAGTGAGACGCCAAGACAATCACAAACACACAAAGATGATCACGGAGTTCGGACCTTCCGTCCTACGTCTCCGCTCCCCACTCCCGGGGAGAAATCCACTATCAACCGGGTTTTCTACGTTCACCCGAACAACGTTTACACCTCACACTCGGTTTTCTAGCTAACCGAAAACTTTACAATCAACACTCTTTTGTAATCCCACTCTACACCCACTAAGTGTTGGACCTAGCCGTGTCTCCCTCAAGTGCTCGGTTACAACCTCTCCCTAGGCACGTCAACCGACGCCACTCCTCTTGGGACGATCCCCGACTCTCACCACACACTCCTCACTCGGTGTACAAGTGTATTACAAAGTGAATCTCACAATAAGCACAATATAACAAATGATTGTTCTCAACTATGGATGAGAACACAATTAAGCACAACTCAAAGTTACAAACTCTCACCACCCAACTATACTATGTATGTAAATACTAAAAGCTCAATGTGGGTGTGTGTAACAATGAGTAAAATGAAATCTAACTCAAATAGCAAACTAGCAATAATTAATATATGATAAATCAATAATGAAATTGCTAGGGAAAAGAGTTAGAAAACTTCTCTATAAACACAAAGAGAGGATGAGAAGATTTTGAGGATGAAATCCTCAACTGGTGATGCAAACTCCTCTTTGTAACAGCAAACCCCAAAAACAAACTAAACAAACTCAAACCCTTGTTTAAAACTTTCTTAAACTTGTTTTTAAAACTCTCTTAATCAATCTGAAAAGACATCAGCAATGGGGTATATATACCCACTAGAAATCTCAGCAAAAACCCCCAAAACAAATGACAAAACAGCCCCCAGAGAAACAGCTCAGAAATAGCCGTTAGTAGCCAACGGCTATATTGTCGGTCGACCGAAAATTCCGTCGGTCGACCGATGAGAGCAAAAACACGAAGAAAACTTTCTGGACCATCGTCGGTCGACCGGAAATTCTGTCGGTCGACCGATTTGAGCTCTCGGTCGACCGGACCGGTCGACCGATGACTCTCTGAAAAATACTGACGAATGGTCAATTGACCGGTCGACCGTACCGGTCGACCGAAAACTGACATCCCAGAAAAACAAAGCTGATTTTAAAACACTGTTTAAAAATATCAAATAAATTCAGAAAAATGTAAAACTTTGGGGAATGATTGTAGACATGATAATAAACATGCTACAATGACTGGTTATCAAAAAGGACTTCCCAAATGAAAAATATCATCATTTTACAAACTAGTCCAAAACATGAAAATATGAGATACTTGAATTTTGATGTTTTGACATAAACCAACTTTTGAAACTTTGTGAAATGTTTTTGTAGACTTAGTAAAACATGTATAAACTGATATTGAAGTCTATAAACTAAGAATACAATATTTTCACAAAATTGCATATTCTATGCAATGTTTTCAAAAACATAATAGAAAATATGAAATATAGAATTTCATATATATAACCATAAAAACTCAAAACATATGTATGTATATATATAACTATATATATGCATAGAAACCAAAACTTATACATATATATATGACTATATATATATATATATACGAAGAAACCAATAAATGTGTGTGTATAGATAATTGAGCTTAGAGTATATAACACACATAATATAAATCCTAAACTAAATTACCCAAGCTAGATCTTGATCTTCAATAAGCTCTTCTAGGTAATCTCGCGGATGAAGCTTTAACTTGGATCTTGAACTTTGAATAGCAAGGCTTCACCGACATTCCGCCAACCTCCTTTGGATATGATCGTTGAAGCTCTATTCCATCCATCCTCCAACTACGTTGTTTGTCTATAAAACATAGGAATGCACAAACACTAGACAAACAACATTAGTAATAAATTGTTTGTTAAACATCATCAAAACAAGAAGGCCAACAATCTCCCCCTTTTTGATGATGACAAACAATTTACAAAAAGAAGTATATGCATGAAGTAAATGAACATATACAAGATAATAACTCACATGCATATAAACAAACAAGATAGATATACTCACAATATTTCTCCCCCTTTGACAACATCAAAAAGGGGACAAAAAGAATAAGAGAGCGAAAGCTCCCCCTATCAATAAGCATAGGTGAGTATAAAAACAAACATAGAATAGGGAATAGCTCCCCCTATCAAAAAGCCATAAGAAATATGCAATAAAGATCAAGGCAAAACATGTGAGCAAGCATACATGAATATGCTAAATATCACTCACATACAAAAAGATAACGAGAACACATATAAATATCTCAATATGAAAATAGTGTCTCATTAACAAAAACATAAAGATCAAAAATAGATTTATGAAATCAAAAGAAAAGGAACATGAAAATCATGTAAAAAGTTTTCAAATGAAAACAAATCAACCAAAAGAATTCATAAATCAAAATTTATATCCAAAACCGATGTTTGATCAATGAAATGAATTTTCTTTGTGGGATTTGATCAAACCACATATGGAATACATTATAAGGCACGAATAGATGATCCATAAGCACAAACACATAAATATCATCATATAAGTGAATTATAATGAATTCAAAACAACAAGTCAAAACAAACTCTTTGACAAAAGAATTTCAAGAGAGGCAACAATATATCAAGCTCTTAAGCTTGTTCCAACCCATATAATCATTCTAGCATCCGGTAAACATGATTTGGGAATAAACACCCAATAAATCCGGAGGGTTATATAAATACAAACCTCTCATCAAAATCAAAGCTAGGAATTATGAAAACATAAGAATTTGACCAAAGAAAATTTGTTTTCATAAAAAGTTTCAAAGCATAATTTTCAAATAACCAAGAAAAAAGAAAAAAATAAGAATACTAAAATTCTTGGTTTAAAATTTAAATTTGTTTTGGTACCCAAGAACTCTTGGTACCAAAAGATTTAGGGACATGACCCCTATCATTCAAGCTCAAAGCCCTAGGGTTATGAACCCGTTTGGGCACATATGGTGCACTAACATGGTCAAAACAATATTCATTCAAATGACCCTTCCGATTGCAATTTGTGCAATGAAAGAGATCCATTTGTTTTTGTGGACCATTAGCTCGTGCACGGGAATCATTTGCAAATAAAGATTTTCTTTTAAAATTATTTTGCAAATGAGAAACATTCTTAAACAATGGTCTATTTGGAACATATTGCAATTTAGAAGCTTTTTGTATATCAAAACAAAATTTAGCAAGATGTCCAAACCTACCACAAACATCACATTTAAAAACATGATCAATAAAATTATTATGCAACTTAGTGTAGGCATGCATTAATCTATCATATGCACAAGCAAGTTCATCACTAGATAAATCATTATCGGGTTCGAACTCGCAAACCTCACTAGGGCTATCGCCTAGTGGCCGTGTGTATGATGCTCCACATGAACTTGAAGCCGGATCCTTCAAAGCTTGTCGGATCGCCTCCAAGTCCCCTTGATGTGCTTCTATAAATTTCCAAACTTTGTAAGCACTATCAAAATGAACAAACTTGTTAGACATAGATGAATTAAAAGCATTTAGCAAATATTCTAACAAAATATTGTTCATTGTAAACATACGATGATCATTCTTATTCCATTTGGATTTCTCCAAAGTGGGCACAATATAAGCCTCATCTATAATTTCCCATAAATCAAAGTGTTTAGATTGAACAAAAAGTTTAAATCTAACACACCATTGGGCATAGGGGAAATTATCTAATCTAGGAGCAATATTAATGGCATAACCTAAACCATGCATATCCATAATATAAAAGGCAAGCAAGATACAAATAAAGCTCAAAATTAGATTAGCACAATAAGCTAACTTGGATCTTTAACTCAAGGCGATTAGACCTTAAATCAAAGAGCACCAAGCTCTGATACCAATTGTTAGACCCTAGAGGGGGGGTGATTAGGGTCTTATGCTAATCTAATCCGATTAAATGCCAATTAAAAACTAATTAACAAGTTATCCTAGCAAGTATGAAATATCACAAGATATATGAGCTAGGATAAGCAATGTAAACAATGAGATATATCCTATATGATGAAATATATATATATGCAAGGATATATAAACTAACACAAGGGGTAAACAATGTGAACTAGATAGTGGATCATATAAATAATGAGCTAATGACAATGGCGACAAGAATTATAAACACAAGTATAAATAAACGCCAAAGCACACTCAAACACAAGATATGATCACGGAGTTCGGACCTTCCGTCCTACGTCTCCGCTCCCCACTCCCGGGGAGAAATCCACTAACACAATCCGGTTTGGAAGCCGGAACTTCTTCTACACACTCGGTTTTCTAGCTAACCGAAAACTCTACAACTCACACTCTTGCAATCACACTCTACACCCACTAAGTGTTGGACCTAGCCGTGTCTCCCTCAAGTGCTCGGTTACAACCTCTCCCTAGGCACGTCAACCGACGCCACTCCTCTTGGGACGATCCCCGACTCTCACCACACACTCCTCACTCGGTGTACAAGTGTATTACAAAGTGATTCTCACAATAAGCACAATATAACAAATGATTGTTCTCTCTAACAAGATGAGAACTCAATTAAGCTCACTCTCAATGTCACAAACCCACAACCCTAAATTATACTATGAATGTAAATACAATAAGCTCAATAGGTTGTGTGTGAACAAAGAGATATAAATCAAAATCAAACTAAACTCAAATATAAAATCTAGCTTAAGAACAATGATAATCAAACAAGTATATAAATGTAAAGCTAGAGTTTGAGTTTAGAAAACTTCTCAATTTGATAACAAGAGATGGAGGGATGATAGTTGGAAGCTCAAACTTCAATAGATAATCTCCTCAAGCTCTTGTGGAATTTGATTCACAAAACCGAAATACTCAAATGCTTAAAAGCTTATAAACACACTTAAACCAAACAATAAACCCTTGTTAAAACTTTCTTAAACTTGTTTTAAAACTCACTTGGATTGCTTGAAAGTTGAAGGCAATGGGGTATTTATACCCTCTCACAACTCAGCCAAAAACCCCAAGCAGAAAGACAAAACAGCCCCCAGCAACGGTCAAAAAACTAGCGTCGACCGGTGCGGTCGACCGAAAACAGATATGACAGAAAACTGAAAACTGTTTTGCTGATTTTAAAACCCTGTTTAAAAATATCAAATAAATTCCAAAAAATGTAAAACTTTGGGGAATGATTATAGACATAATAATAAACATGCTACAAAAACTGGTTTTCTAAAAAGACTTCCCAAATGAGAAATATCATCATTTTGAAACACTGTTTAAAAATATCAAATAAATTCAGAAAAATGTAAAACTTTGGGGAATGATTATAGACATAATAATAAACATGCTACAAAAACTGGTTTTCTAAAAAGACTTCCCAAATGAGAAATATCATCATTTTACAAACTAGTCCAAAACATGAAAATATGAGATACTTGAATTTTGATGTTTTGACATAAACCAACTTTTGAAACTTTGTGAAATGTTTTTATAGACTTAGTAAAACATGTATAAACTGATATTGAAGTCTACAAACTAAGAATACAATATTTTCACAAAAAATGAAACCTATGAGTATGTATATGAAAATATATTTGTTTCATATCTATGTAGATAAACCAAATCACAATAATGAGTATGTATATGAAAATATATATTTGTTTCATATCTATGTAGATAAACGAAAACACAATAATAAATATGAAACATGTAATTTCATATTTATAAACATGAAAACCAAAACTTGTGTTGTATATATATATGTGATTACATATATATACAAGGAAACTAATAAAATGTGTGTGTATAGATAATTGAGCTTAGAGTATATAACACACATAATATAAATCCTAAACTAAATTACCCAAGCTAGATCTTGATCTTCAATAAGCTCTTCTAGGTAATCTTGCGGATGAAGCTTTAACTTGGATCTTGAACTTTGAATAGCAAGGCTTCACCGACATTCCGCCAACCTCCTTTTGATATGATCGTGAATGCGCAATTCCATCCATCCTCCAGCTTCGTTGTTTGTCTACAATATATAAGAATGTACAAACACTAGACAAACAACATTAGTAATAAATTGTTTGTTAAACATCATCAAAACAAGAAGGCCAACAACGGTGGTATATGCGGAGCTCATCAGCCCGGAGCCAAATTAGGAGATCGCCTCCGACGAATCGGCTATTATTAGCCGAAGATGTTTTCAGATGCGGTTGAGTACGCTAAACGTTATCACGCATGCCAAATTCATGGAGATTTCATCCACCAAGCACCGGGAAACTTACATCCCACGTCGGCGACTTGGCCATTCGAAATGTGGGGTATGGATATCGTCGGACCGATTTCCCCTCTGACGTCCAAGGGACACCGGTTCATTCTAGCCGTAACCGACTATTTCTCTAAATGGGCAGAGGCCATCCCGTTGAAAGAAGTCAAGACTTCAAACGTGATCAAGTTCGTCAAACATCACGTCATCTACCGTTTTGGAGTACCGAGGCGAATAGTTCACGACAACGGGGCACAATTCGTCAGCTTTGGGTTTCAGAGATTCTGTGACAGATTCAGAATCCAAAGTGTTGCATCTACGGCATATTAACCGCCAGCAAATGGTCTTGCAGAAGCTTTTAACAAAACCATAGTAAAGCTTCTCAAAAAGTTTGTTTCCAAAAGCCGGCGTGATTGGGATGAAAGACTTGGTGAATGTCTGTGGGCTTACCGCACGACAGTAAGGACCTCTACAAGAGCTACACCATTCTCTTTGGTATACGGCTGCGAGGCCGTGTTGCCATTGGAAATCCAGACCCCTTCTCTGAGAGTTGCTATTACAACTGGACTAACAGAAGAAGAGAAACATCAACGGCGTCTGCAAGAACTTGAAGCCTTAGACGACAAGCGACTTCAAGCTCAACAACAGATCGAGTTGTATCAAGCCCGTATTTCCAAAGCCTACAACAAAAAGGTCAAGGAACGGATTTTCAAGAAAGGCGATTTAGTGTTGGCCAACAGACGACCCATGGTGATGACACACAAAACCAAAGGGAAGTTCAATCCTAAATGGGAAGGGCCTTTCGTAATAGAATCAGTCTATTCGAATGGAGCATACCGCCTCATCAATCAAGAAGGAGACAGGCTCATGATGCCAATTAATGGGAAGTTCCTTAAGAGATATTTCCCGTAAATCATGTAGCCCCTTAAACCCCAACCAAATCAGGCTGGGGTTGCCTATTCATAGTGTAATTCTATCTTGTATTTCGTCATGATAACACTACACCTCTGACGATTGTAATTTGATGGAATTATTCTAAATAAATAAAGGGAATTTCGATAGCATTTGCATTTGTCAGATTTCAGCAAAAAGGGACGATAAAGAGCAAAAGTGATATCGTTTTTATTAAATGTTGTTAATCTAAACACAAAAGGATGACAAACAAAATGAAAAAGATACAAAATTTCTTAGCCAAGAACAGGTCAAGAGCTAAACATCAGGCTTCATTAACTTGAGGGTTTTTAGCCTAGACTTGAAGGCAGAGAGTTTCTCCCGGTGATCCGCTCGGACTTGTCCCTCGATCTCCTTTCTGAGTCTTGCTTCAATAGGAAGGGTAGCAACAATGTCCTTACGAGTCTGCTCAGCTGCGTGGAGTGTACGGCAAAATTTCGTATAAATTTGGTCACTTTTATGCTCAAGCTCTTTTCTGACATCCTCATAGTGGGCCAATTGAGCTTTCTTCTGGTCCAACTCGGCTTCTAATCGAGTGATAGTCTCTTCGATGCCCCGGATATCAGAAGCAACACGTTTGATTTTAGCATATGCTTTAGAGTGTTGCTTCCTTAAAGCTGAGATGCGGGCCTTTTTATCGGACAGGTCCTTGCGAAGAGTCCCTGGGTGATGCACCCTCGAGATTATCACCAAGGAAAGAGCCGACTCCACTTCAGAATCTAAATTGGTGCGTTGTAGCTCCCTGAAAGCTGCTAATTCTATCATCAAAAGAGTGATTCCACCCTGGCAGTGATCAGTCCAGGATGCATCCCCTTTAGCCCTAATGTCGTCCAAACATTGGTTCAAGATGGACTCACAGTCTTCAAGCGAAGCTCCTTCAACACTGACCATATTAATAATTGTTAGCATCCAACGTTCCAGTTCATCAATTGATTTCTTCAGAGCCCTTGAGCGTGGAGGAGGAATGGTTGGATAGATTGGATCCGTATGATCATCCTGAACAGGTGTTGGAGCAACTTCAGAAGAAGGGCCCTCTCCAGCCTTATCGTCCTCAGGAACCGAAGGGATCGATTGGGGCATTTCGTCCTCCCCATCAGTTAAACGCTCAACGAGCGTAGATTTCATCGCATCCCCCATTAACTTGGATCTTTTGGAATTCTTGGCCGTAACAGGTAGCCGCTTGCGAATTCTCCTGTCGTATTCGCCTTGCTCAGCAGCAGAAAGAGCCTTCTTACCCGATCTTAAAGGACGAGGCGTAGGAACAGGCTCTTCTGCAGGAATCTCCTCAGTTGTCTTTTCTTCGGGAGAATCGGCAATTGGTGCTCCCTCTTCGATCCCCATAGGAACCTCTGCCTCGGAAGGTTCTCGGGTGGGTAAGTCCTGAGGAGCTTCAATGGCTCCGGCTGCTTCCTGTTCACAAGATAGGTACTCTTCCATCCCTGGCAGACGAGTACTCGCAGAACCACTCCGTGAACGGTACAATTCCCGAATCTCGTTTATACATGAAGTATAAACATCATATTCCAGAATCCGAGAAGCTTCAGCAAACCACTGGCGGAAATCCATAACAGTAGAGCAGCCGGGTGGTGAATTGGGTAAAGTGAATTGCGCATGGGTTCCCCCGGCGGAGAAGAAGTACCATGCGCGAGCTTCTTCGTACAAATTCCCAATCTGAGCTAACGTCGGGTTAGGATTTCCAACATAGAGTTGTTCGTATCCAAACTGTCTGGCAAACCGAGAAGGCAGGTAAGGCTCGATTACGCACTTCTCCCGCGAGCGATAGACCAGGTAGCCCAACCTGATCATAAGAAGCCAACTGAATGTACCCTCTTCCAAAGAAGACGAGCCTTCAAAAAGCAAGTCCATGAAGCAGGCATCCTCCACATCAGCTCCGTCAAAGTTAGGAGCACAGCAGAAAACCCGGTAATTGTCTTCCCGGGATAGAAGCTGTCGAGCCCTGACTATATAAGAACTAGTCCACGTGGTCGACTCCAATCTCTGCACGAAGGGAGTGTAAGCGTCATCCCCCTCATGCACTCCCGTCATTAAGGAAGGGCAATGCAACACGAACCAGGCCACTAAATATATATACGGCATTGGTACACGTGGTTGAGGAGCTTTCCCAGCTTTCTTCTTAGTAGCTTTGACTCCCGCAGCACTGAGAAGTTCTGAAGTCAATACCCTCAGGCCGTTCTGGATACAGCCAACCATAGTAGTAAGGAGACTCACAGGTCTCCCGTGTGCTAGCAAAACAGCTGGATACACAACCTCAGCTAATATTACCTCTATTGGTCTTGACAGTACTACGCACCGCTTCAACCAAATCATGAAGAAGCCTGCAAGTAGAGCCGTGTCAGAGATAGGAACTGTGGCTTGGTAGTGGAAACTTTCAAACTCGACACCAGCTTCAAAGTCATCCTCTGCATGCTCTATTTTATAGGTAGCACCAGGAACTTTAATCCGAGCCTGGGCATCTTTAAGTGAGACAACTGCAACACGGGATATGGCTACATCTTTTCGATTTAAATTCTGAAAGAGGTAGTCTGCCCATGTGGTATGCATAATGCCCCCTCCACGCAACCCAAAGACTTGGGCACATATGTGGAAGTGGCACATCAGTTCCCAGAAAGTAGCATAAATTTCCGGGTGTGCCACCTTCAGTAAGGAAAGCTCCTCGGTGGTGGGGATAAACTCCTCGTAGGGCGTTTTTCCAAGCGACAGCCCCGACACTGCCTGCATCTCATGAAGAGCAAAATCGTGTAGCTAACACAGGAACTGTGAGACCCAATTGAGCGAGCGAGTCCTTAAGCCCTTCAAGAACAAAGTCAATCATGCGGGTCCACCAACCTCCTTCGCCAGAACAGACCCATCTAAGGGACCTGAATGTCTGGGTAGAGAATTCACCATGAGTTGCAAGGAATTGGCGGATAAAAATGGTCGCTGGACGTGGCACCTCCGGAACCAGCTCTTTCTTCTCAAACAAACTAGGTTTTAACCCCTTGAGTTGTTCCCCGATTTGTGTACAAGCTCGTCGACCAAATCCAAGCGACATGTTCTCCTTCTCCTTTACTATGTTGAAGGTCAAACCCCGACGGCAGCTCACATTCAAAAAGTAGGAGAGAGGGTACATCCTCTTCATGTTCGGGAGAAATAAAGAGCGATTATCAACTCTCCGCAGCAGCTTTGAATCCTCCACGTATGTGAGATGATCATCGGCTGGGGGGGGGGCTCCAAATATGAACGCTGGTTTAGGAAACTGGGCATGACCGGCAGGGGTCTCCATGTCTAAATCAATTATCAGAATCCTGAGAGTAGAGCATTGGGGGAATTTAATCATTTCTGCTCTTTCCGAATCAGAAAAAGTACACAATGGAATTTGGTTCTGAAGACTGAATATTTCATTCGCGTCAGGTCCCCCGATGTACCCAAAATGATGCTCTTGTGAGAGCGGCACGTTTGGGAAAAGCACTGCACAATCAAAAGCAGAAGTTAGCAGCTAGAAGCGAGCTATCAACATAAAGACAGAGTCTGAAACACAAATGGTTAAAGGCTCATGTCGAAATCTCCAACGCGAAGGTCAAGCCTCGCGTCCGAAATCTCCAACGCGAAGGTCGAGCCTCGCGTCAGAAATCTCCAACGCGAAGGTCGAGCCTCGCGTCAGAAGTCTCAAAACGTAAGAGTCAACCTCGTGTTGAAAAATTTGAACGCGAGGGTCGAGACCCACATGGGATCCCAACCCCACGTTTTCATTGAGTTAAAACGAGTCATCTTCCTCGTTATTAAGAACCCATCTAGGGTTTTCTAAGAACTTGCCAAGGCAAGTTATTTTGGTCTGCACTCACCACAACAGGGAGGCCCCTGAAGCGGCGATGTCGACGGCAAGGTCCCCGCATGGACAAGAACACCGCCGGCGTCCTTAGCCGACGGCACTTTGGAAGTCGCTCCGGCGACTTCCTTGGAGTTCGAACCCCTTCTCCGAGGTGCCATTGATGCAGTCAATCGGAGGAAATGTTCTTGAACGAGGAAGACGAGGTTCATCGGAGATTTCACCGAAATCAAACGAGAATTCTCGTTCTTGGGAACGACCAAAAATTTTGAGAGTCAAGTGACTCTTGACATGACCATTCAGGTCTATTTATAACAGCCGCCAAGCTGTTAAGATGGCACAGGATTCTAGGAAGTGAATCCCAACCATCTCCAAAACGCGAAGCTCACAGTCGCGTTCAAATTTCACAAGTGCAAAGCTCTAGCTAACGTCACGAAGGCCCGAACCTCGCGTTTCAAATATCAAACGCGAAGGTCACCCCATCGTTGCAATTCTTCTAAACGAAGAATACACACTTGTAAGCTCACTTAACAGAGTGTTAATCAAAACCTCTGTATCTCTTCAGCAGAATTCAAATTCTCATTGGGTTAATACTACACCCCAAAATCCACTTATCAATTCTCAAGAATAGAATGATAAGTCTCCAAATCATTTCCAATTTATTAGCTCTCCTCAACAGAGCAATAAATAACTTGTTTTCAGTGGAGTAACAAACTCCCCCAAAATCTTGTTCAAATCACAAGTATCACAATTCATCGCTCCGATGACAAAACACATGGCAGTTCTCCCCTGTGAGACGCTATAATATTCTTTCCCCACAAATGTAAAGTTAAAATTATACCTCTGACAAAAATCAACTTATCGATTCTCGTCAATAGAACGATAAGTCCTCAAAATTGCCCTGATCGCAATATTTCTTCCTGTCACGTTAAAATCACACCTCTGACAAAAATCAACTTATCGCTTCTCGTCAATAGAACGATAAGTCTTCAAAATTGCTCCGATCGCAATATCTCTCTTGCTAATAGCATTTATAGACTTCTTTTAGTGTTTAAAGCAAAATATAACACATGAAGAATTCTACCATTCAGCCCTATTGCGGGAAACTCTCCTTTCTTTTCCAAGAACCTCTTAACGAAGGTCTTTGCCAGACTGGGTACTTCGCCTAGGGGATACTCCTTAGAAAATAAACTCGGCCGTAAAGCTGTCACATGCTGATTATAACCAACGGTGCGGACCCCATGGAAAGTCAGAGTTCCGAGGGCAACCCCATCTTGATCCTTAACCAGGGGTCAATCCATACGCCTCGGGACAGAAGCGCATTGGAAATAAGATATGGGGAACATCCTCTCCATATTGGGCAAGAAAAGGTTACGGTCCTCAACCTTCCGCAGCCACTTATAGTCCCCATCATACGCAGTGCTTGCGTCAAAGTCAACAAAGTCCCCGAAGAGGTATCCAGGTTTGACTATTGGCCTACGGCTTGGGCTTTCAAGTCGAGCGTCCGAAACCAATGTCCTAAGAGTGTCATGAGAATCTTGGGTGATCAGTTCCATGCGACTCTTCTCCCTCATCCGGAAAACTGGGAGTTCTAATCGCGAGCTGAAGGTTATGTTCATGTCTGCACCACCTTCATGTCCAAAATGGTGGCAAAAAAGAAGAGGCTCGCTAGTATGACGCACTGCAAAAAGAGGAAAAGATTTAGACAACTCAAAATCAAAGCTCAGACGCGAAGGTCAAACCCCGCGTCAAACAAGCTCAGACGCGAAGGTCGAACCCCGCGTCAAATAAGCTCAGACGCGAAGGTCGAACCCCGCGTCAAATAAGCTCAGACGCCTCAAAATCCAAGCTCAGACGCGAAGGTCGAACCCCGCGTCAAATAAGCTCAGACGCGAAGGTCGAACCTCGCGTCAAACAAGCTCAGACGCGAAGGTCGAACCCCGCGTCAGAAAGTTCAGACGCGTAGGTTGACCCTCGCGTCTAAAATCTCAGACGCGCAGGTCGACCCCCGCGTCAAGAAAGATGAAACGACGGAGTCCAGCCCCGCGTTATTGAAACGAGTTTCCTCGTTGATCTCAAGATCAGAACTTGCCGAAGCAAGTTTAATGCGACGGGCTTCTTGGGTGCCATTGAATCTCGTCGGAGGAGATGAGCAGTGTTCGCCGGAGATGAGAACGAAATTTTTTCGTTAAAGTTTCAAGAAGAGTCGAATGACTCTTGATTTGACCCCTAGCGGTCTATTTATAGACAGCTATGAGCTGTCAAATCGTAACGGACAGGATTCGAGGCTATCAGCCCGCCCAAACTCGACCCTCGCGTTCGAGTTGGTTGAACTTCCAAACGCGATGGCCCACGTTCGCGTTCAAAATTCTCAACGCTGGGCTCACCCACGCGTTCCAATCCTCAAAGGTAGAAATTATCTCTGTGTTCGGACCGCTGTGTTAGCAACTTCTTGACTACCAAGGCTACGACACGGCCCCAGATAAGTAACAGAAGAGCTAACAGCAATCGTCAAGGCGACTAAAGCCAGGAAGAAACAAACGATTTCACTAGGGAGTCAGTACAGATAGATTACAGTCTACAACATTGAAATCATCTGGCTCGATTAGATGGAGTGAGCAATTAATCCACTAAATTTTGGGATCTAAAGTATTCCGAAAATTCGTCCCAGTCAACCGCGAACTTTCGGAATATTTGGAGGGGGTTCTGTAGGCTGTCTAAAAATCACAATAGATAGCTTATCCAAACAAGCTCCGACAACGGAGGTCACAATCAGACGACTTCTCAATCACTGCGTCCGCAATTCCACAATCGCCACAAACGCGACCTCACTTCTGAGATGATTGATCTTGATGGCTGCGACAACAGCATGACTAATATTATATTAGCAACTATTTGAGATGCTGATGAGCAGTGGGATGATTTCAGAAATAAAAGGTTGGACTTAGTTGGTGAGTTACTTGGTAGAGAGCTGTGGGCAAATATTCATCTTTAAGACACTATGGATGTTGATTCCCGTCTAGCTCCTACAACGAAAGCTACAATCAAATAGCTTTCGCGCCGATAATCAAAACATACAATCAGATAGTTGTTTGGTAGAGAGCTGTGGCTTCCGACGACGGATGAAAACTCTATTCAGCAGTCTTCACAATCTACAGTGAAAGTTACAATATGACGACTTTCACACTCCACAACAGCTAAAGCCAGGATTACTGAACAACGGTCCTTGCAATTCACCACAGAAGAAGCTACAAGTCAAATAGTTCATTCTGAAACGCGGATGTCATCCCCGCGTCACCACTTTGGAAATGAAGGCGACCCCCACGTCGCCAAGCCACAATCCAAACGCGGGCGACCCTCGCGTTCATAGGGGTTCAATCAACACTGACCCCCCCAAGCCACAATCCAAACGCGGGCGACCCTCGCGTTCATAGGGGTTCAATCAACACTGACCCCCGCGTTGCCAAGCCACAATCCAAACGCGGGCCACCCTCGCGTTCATAGGGGTTCAATCAACACTGACCCCCGCGTCTCCAAGGCACAAGCCAAACGTGAGCAACCCTCGCGTTCGTAGGGGTCCAACCAACATTGACCCCCGTGTTTCCAAGCAGGCAACAAGCCAAAACGCGAGCGACCCTCGCGTTCAATGGTGTTCAGCTAACACCCAACCTCGCGTCTCAATCCTAAGAAGCGAAGTTGGGTTCTGAACGCCAGATTGGGCGTTTGACTCGCTCAAACATGAGTCGAACGGTTCCAAAACCGTTTATCCCACGTCCTGAGGGATTTTCGCCCACGTAGGAGCGGATATAGGGGTCAGTTACAACCTCTTATCCCCCTATAAAAACTCAACGAACTCAACTGAGTTAGGGGTTAGGCTGGCGGCTGGCTCAGATCAGAGGCTATCGGCTGGCTCTTTGAAAACCACTCGGGTTTGGAGATTTGGCAGCAGCGAAATCCTTGGAGATAGGATTTTTGAATCAATCTCAGAAAATCAAATCTGAGGGGATTCGTCAGCAACAGAATGACAGCTTGATCATTAACCGAATTTTCGGTTCCAACAACTCTATTCACAGAGTTCAAACTCGTTCAAAGTTCTTAAAACTCATTCAGAGTTAAAACACCAAACTTTCCACAAAAGTTCATTGTTCCCACGAGAGAGAGACAGTCGGATCGTCAACGGAGAGCAATTTCGACGCGAGCAATCGAAGGAGGCACTCCATTACTACCGAGAAGAACCCAGTTTTAAACAAAGGGGAAAACCAAATTTGTTTTCCTCTCTTTTGTAATCAAGTTGTAACCGAGATCAAAGGAATCAAAGTCAAATTTTCTTTATTCTCTTCTTTGCAATTTTTCCAACAAACAAAATTTGATGACATGGTTGGTACTTCACCGGCCAGACTTAATGGAGGCTCCTGAGACGGTAGATCCAAGTCTCCCTCTACTACAGACTCTTGAAGGTTGTAAGTGGGTCCAACATCAGTGGCCAGGTATATCTAGGCAGTTCAAAGTCCACAAGTGCTGGGAGTTCATTCCTTGTTTCCCTTAATTCTCTAGGACTTACAATGAAACATTATTGGATGCTGAAGAACCCAGGTAGAATCGTACAACTTTGGACGTCGGTTGCTTTAGATGGTTGATGAACATTCGACCAGGTTATTTGATATTCAGGGTGAAGGATGTCTGCCACATTGAGCCTTATTTTCCATGCTGGTTTGCTCGTCAATTCGGCTATGATCAATTGTACATCGGCAACCCGAACCGTCATCTTAGGGTTCAAGGTGGACTCATTAATGGAGCGAGAGCCTGGTTTTGGAGCATCGTTGGCTGCACAAATGTTGAATTCGATCTCCCTTTGGAGACACCCCTTCTGCAGATGACTTTCCTCTACTGTAAGTGGCTGATAGCTGCCAATACTGTTGCTAAAAAAAAGGATATCCAAACTGGAGGAAGAGATAGCCTCCCGACGGGCAATAGAAGCGGTCCATGACATTGTGCTATCACCTCGAAGGAAAGAAATTGCTGAATCATCCAGAAAGGGGAAAGGACCTACTCGCCCGGTTGATAGTGAAGAAGAGCTTGAAACTAATAAGACCGAGACTTCTGAGAGGGCGGATGAAGCTAGCTCAAGTTCTGAAGCAACTGAAGAGGAGACGACTGGTCTTCCGGACTCTTTCTTCGAAAGAGGATGTGTAAACCCTTCTATTGCTCACAGGGCTCAACATACCGATTTGGCTTGACCTCAAGACACTCTGAAGAGAAGGAGGGAGAGGGTCGTTATGACACAACCCAATCGGATGACGGTAGAGGTCCTTAGTGGAGATGAAGAAGAGGAAGAAGATACAGTGCTTCTTGTTCACCGACAAAGATCACAACCTTCAACTCAAACTCAAGTTCCTCCCAAAACTGAGTTGCGCACCAAGTATCGTCAAGAAAGATCTAGGGTTCAAGATGAAGTGTGTCCACTAAAAAGATGAAAGAAGGCCGTCTCTAAACCACGTGTTCGTCTTCCTGCTTTAGAGGAGACATCTACCCACAGTGTTTCTTCGGATGAACAAGGTAACAATCCGTTTTTATTGCTCTTATATTTCTTAACACTCGAAGTTATCTCATACTCAATTTCTATAGGGAATCAAGAAGAGGGAGAATTTCAAGCTGACACTGCTTCTCTCTGCGGTATGGAAGCTGAGGAACTTAGTTTCGTTCAACAAATGTACGATGCGCTTAAAGACGAAACCGTTGGTGTTCCAACAACTTCTGACGCTGACACTTTGGCTTCAAACGTAGGTACAGATCTTTTTCCATTTGGAAGGCAATTCCGAAAGATGAATGAGTCGGAATGCGTGCCTCCTCTAATGACTTGCTCACTTTATCTCCTTTTAGTTAAACTAAAAGAAGCGGGTACAAGTAGCGGAGCCCTCAAATCCGTCCCGGTTAATGAAGGTAAAACTAGTCTCCATTTTATGTAAATTCATCTAAATGTATATGTTACTTATGACCCAACACATTCTGTAGATTTTATAATGAATGAATCAGCTGGAGGAGAACTCACTCGCACTGTTAAGGTCGAGGATTTCAACGAGCACAATCTCAACCTTGATCTCTCGGATGACGACCATCGATACATGTCCGATTTTTTATCGGAGAAGGCTCCTGGGGTAGCTACAGACTCAACCGTTGGAGTTGGTTCAACAGAAGCGGGTCCTTCTGAGAGTAAGGCCTTTGTTCTGTAAACTCCATATTTTATTTTATTATTATTATTATTTATTTTTTTAACTTTGACTAATCACATAAGTGTTCGAATTATAGGACCAGTTGCTGGAACTGATACCGCTACAATTACTGGAAGGTCTGATCAGCCCGAGGATTGTGACTTCTTGTTGTCAACAGGAACTGAGGCCGACATTCAGTCATCAATTCTTGAATCTCAACTTCTGACTCCTATAGACCCCATGATGATAGAAGTTGATGTCACCCCTCAAATTAGTCCTGTCGCAACAAAAGCGAGACCAACTGATAAAGTTGGTACATCAACAACTGCCACATCTAGGACTGGTGAGTTTTTTTTCGCTTGTTTTAAACTTTTGATTAATACTCCAACATACTCATTGTGATGTTCTTGTTCGTAGAATCATCTTTCGGGAGACTTGCTGACTTGGACCCAAAGCTATCTGAGGTCTCAATTGAACAATCATCTGATGCAGCGAGTCTACCAACAAATGTTATTCCTGAAGAAACTCCGGTTGTTGTAGAGCCTACTACGACGCCGACAAACCAAGGTAACCAAGTTGTGGAATCTTCTAATAAACTTGGTATATTTCCGTTCGTTGCTATGTACCAGCGTATATATTTTATGTTAAACCCTAGAGGGGGGGTGATTAGGGTCTTATGCTAATCTAATCCGATTAAATGCTAATTAAAACTAATTAACAAGTTATCCTAGCAAGTATGAAATACCACAAGATATATGAGCTAGGATAAGCAATGTAAACAAAGAGATATATCCTATATGATGAAATATATATGCAAGGATATATAAACTAACACAAGATGATATATCCTATCAAGAGATATACAATATGATGTATGCAAGGATATGTCAACTAACACAAGGATAAACAATATAAACAATATAGTGGATGAAATAAATGAGAAATGCACAATTGGCGATATAGGATAAATGCAAAAACAAATACGCCAAAAACAAACTCAAACAAGCAATATGATCACGGAGTTCGGACCTTCCGTCCTACGTCTCCGCTCCCCACTCCCAGGGAGAAATCCACTAACACAATCCGGTTTGGAATCCGGAACTTCTTCTACACACTCGGTTTTCTAGCTAACCGAAAACTCTATAACTCACACTCTTGCAATCACACACTACACCTACTAAGTGTTGGACCTCGCAGTGTCTCCCTCAAGTGCTCGGTTACAACCTCTCTCTAGGCACGTCAATCGACGCCACTCCTCTTGGGACGATCCCCGACTCTCACCACACACTCCTCACTCGGTGTACAAGTGTATTACAAAGTGATTCTCACAATAAGCATAAATATGACAAATGATTGTTCTCAAAACAAGGTGAGAACTCAATTAAGCACAACTCTTAGTCACAAACCCACAACCCCAAATTATACTATGAATGTAAATACAATAAGCTCAAAAGGTTGTGTGTGAACAAAGAGATATAAATCAAAACTAAACTCAATGTAGTTCTAGCTTAATAACAATGATAATCAAATATATAAAAAAGCTAGAAATAGAGTTTAGAAAACTTCTCAATATATCAAGAGTTGGAGGGAGAATAGTTGAATGCCCAAACACCAATAGATGATCTCCTCAAGCTCTTGTAGAATTGAATCACAAAAACAAACTCTCAATTTGCTTAAAAGCTTTTTAAACACACTTAAACCAAACTAAAACCCTTGTTAAAAACTTTATTAAACTTGATTAAAAACCCTCTTGCCGAAAACTGACATTCCAGAAAACAGGTTTTTAAACACATTTAAACAATTTGTAAAATATTCATTTAACTTCTGAAAATTATGAAACTTTGGGAAATGTATATAAATATGTAAATGAACGTGTTACAAAAATAATTTTACAAATTGCATATCCCATTTGTGAAAAATCATCATTTTGCAAAATAGTTCAAAACACGAAAATGTAAACATGTGAAATTTGATATTTTGGCTAAACTATGTTTTGAAACTTTGCACAATGATTATATAGACTTAATAAAATATGGATATGATTATTGTTAAGTCCAAAAAACAATGAATACCATATTTTCACAAAATTGCATATTCTATGCAATATATACAAAACACTAAATATGATTTCATTAAATATAACTTGTTAAAGACGAAATCATATATAGGCACATAAACATGAAACAAAATAGTATTTTCCAATTCTATTTATTTGTTTCATATATAAACTCCAAAACTATTACACCAAAAACATATATGTATATATATATAACTATATATATACAAAACCAAAACCAATGCGTGTATGTGTGTGTATGATTGAGCTTAAAGTACTAAACACACATAATATAAAACCTAAACTAAATATACCCAAGCTTGATGAAGGTCTTCAATGAGCATGACTTGGTAAACTTTGCAGAAGAAGCTTATAATTGGATCTTTAACTTGAATTGACGTTGCTTCACTCCACAATTCCGCCAACCTCCATTTGATATGATCGTTAAGGCTCGATTCCATCCATCCTCCAACAACGTTGTTTGTCTATAATGAATAGATAATACAAGCACTAGACAAATAACATTAGTTATAAATTGTTTGTTAAACATCATCAAAACAAGAAGGCCAACATTTATACTTATTTTGTTTGTTCTATTTGCAGCTCCTTCATCCTTGTCTGACCGTATTCAAGCTCTATTAGCAGACGAGGACCTGAATAAATGTGTCATTTGCTCAGATCTTCAAAGCTTCGTCTCTTTCTTAAATACTATGGTTGATTGAATTATTCTCAAAGGATCACCTTTCGAGCATTTTAGAAGATCTCTTGATCGTCATGTACTAGGAATTAGAGAAGATGGTTATGCCGAATTAGCCGATTTGATCGAAGCTTACTTAGTCGACCTTAAACAAAACATCGAACACTTGAAGGGTCTTCGTACCGACGGCGCGCCGTCTTATATTGCTTCTCGAATGAACTTGAGGCTACAGGCATGGCGTGATTTTCAAAAGTCCGCTGAATCCGAACTCCAAAAGCTAAGAGCCCGCAATAATCAACTCTGGGTGAATGTTGCCAAAAAAACACAAGCCAAGGTTGACCTGTATCGGGACTTAGAGTCTGGTCAAGCCGAGATAGCCCGCTTAGAAGAGCAACTAACGAAGGCTAAGGATGCTCATGAAATTTTGGAATCTGATTTGGCAGAAATAACTCAAGTTGAAGAAAACTTATTTCAGTAACTGAATCTTCAGGACAAGATACTCACTAAAAAAGAACAAGAAGCCGCCGAACTTCAGAGTGTTGATGAAGAAGCTTTCAAGGTTAAGTTGATAGCTGAGCTTGAACAAGCTTATACGATAGACCTCTCCAAGCTTAAGGACCAAATTTGTCGTTATAAGCTATTGTAATTTGAGAACATATATTTTTTGTAGCTTTGTTTGAACGTTTTTGGTCAATATAGTGAACTCTTTTGCTCATTGAGATTTTATTATGATTACTCATTCTTGTTTAGAATAAATAATCATAATACTTATAGGATTTTTTGTAAATCCTCAGCCATCAATGGACTTGATATGCCTTTACCGACTACCGTTTGAATCGAGCTAGTATGTGAATTATCTAAATCCGTTTCACATATAACATTGGGCTAAAAAAATTAAACTCTCTTAGACTTTGAACTACAATATTGAATATGTAGGCTACATGTATTAGATGTAGGCATATCTCTAGTAAGGGATAGAGATAACATCCCCCATGCATGAACGACATGGATTTTGAAATGTAAGTAGATTACATTTCCTAGGCAGGAAAATAAACCCAAGATTATAAAGAAAGAATTGGATATTCTATCTCTCAATCTCTTGTTTGTAGGTAGAGATAAACCCAAAATCGGAGAGGAAGAATTTTATATTTTATCTTCTGGTCTCTTGTTTGTTGGTAGAGATAAACCTAAAGTCGGAGAGGAAGAATTTTATATTCTATCTTCTGGTCTCTTATTTGTTGGTAGAGATAAACCCAAAATCGGAGAGGAATAATTTTATATTCTATCTCCTGGTCTCTTATTTGTTGGTAGAAATAAACCCAAAATCGGAGAGGAATAATTTTATATTCTATTTCCAGGTACAAAGGAAACTCAATGTGGGATCTCCCCTTAGAGAATCTAGATCTACGGTCGATTAATTTGATCAGTGAGGGATTTTGTGGTGCGGGGCTACGAGTCATCGATCTTCTCCCTCCACAATTGTATTGCGGGGGTTTTGTGAGGAAAAACCAACTGTATTCTATCATTGAATCTCATCTCAACAAAAGCAATAAAAGAATCTTAGTCATTTTATGATAATTAAGAATGGATTATTCAAATGATCAGTTTCTATTTAGAACAATCAACTGATCTCGGGTTATCCTATATTCAAATGATCAGTTTCTATTTAGAACAATCAACTGATCTCGGGTTATCCTAAAAATATCCTACACAGGATTCTCTAGGAACTTCCCGTTTTATATAGGTTATCCTGAACATACTACGGATAGTACTTCTTCAAGAACTTCCCATTTATCGGCATCATTAATTTGTTGTCCTCCTGAGTGATCAGGCGATACGCACCGTTTGAATAGACTGTTTCTATTACAAACAGTCCTTCCCATTTGGGTTGGAATTTTCCTTTTTTCTTAGAATTGAGAATCATAGGTCTTCGAACGGTAAGAACCAAATCTTCTTCTTTAAAACTTCGTCGTCAGACCTTTTTATTGAAAGCCCGAGAAATTCTAGCCTGATAAAACTCGATTTGTTGTTGAGATTCCAAGCGTTTTTCATCTAACATCTCCAATTCCTCGAGACGTTTCTGGTGATTTTCTTCCGTCGTCATTCCCGTTGCGAGAGCGATGCGGAGAGAGGGAATTTGTATTTCTAAAGGCAGGATAGCTTCACATCCATATGTTAAGGAGTATGGGGTTGCTCCCGTTGGTGTGCGGACAGTTGTACAATAAGCCCACAAAGCTTCACCGAGTTTGTCGTCCCAATCCCACTTATTGACTTATACAAGTTTTGCCAAATCTTGATAATAGTCTTGTTGAAAGCTTCGGTCAATCCGTTACCTGTGGGATTATAAGCAGTCGATGAAATATCTTTAATTCCGAATTTGCTGCAAAATTTGATAAATGCATTGCTGACGAATTGAGGACCATTGTCATGCACTATCCGTCTTGGGACACCATATCGATATATAATGTGATGTTTAATGAACTTAATAACATCACTTGTCTTTACTTCTTTAAGCAGAACTGCTTCTACCCATTTTGAGAAGTAATCAGTGATCGCCAGAATGAAACGATCACTTTTGACCGACGGCAGAAAAATAGGACCCACAATGTCCATTCCGCATGTTTCAAATGGCCATGACGTCACTGATGGGTGTAAGTGTTCTGGTGGCTGATGCATATAATTTGCGTGTAACTGACATACATGACATCGTCGGGTATAGTCGACTGCATCCTTTACCATAGTTGGCTAGTAATATCCCATTCTCCTAAGTCGATCGCAGAGTTTAGGACCGGGCTGATGTGCACCACATGTCCCATCATGCGCCTCTTTGAGTGCTTGTTCCGTTTCCTTATTGGATAGACAACGGAGTAATAGACCATCGTACGACCGTCAATACAACATTTGTGCTGTAGCGTTGTCGTAAAATCTCGGTGCTCTTCACCGAATCGAATCCCTTTCTCTTACATTTTTAGGTAAGATACCATGTAGGACATAATCGATAATAGGGAAACACCAATCTCAAACTCCGGGTTCAACTCTCGTTGAGTGTTCTTCTTTGGCAATCGAATCGTAGATTGGAACAATAAGCTGGTGAGTTCTTACTATAATTAATTGCTCCGTTTCGGGAGGATGAGCCAAAGATACCGATAATGCCGCCAATGCGTCTGCATATGCATTTTGGAGACATGGAATGTACTCGATGAAAACTTCTTCAAATGATCTTACCATATTGATGGCTACCTGGTAATATGGAATCAGATCTTGATTTGTGACTTCATACTCTCCTCGTATCTAATTTACTACCAATTGGGAATCACCAAATGCTTCGAGGTATTTGACCCCCAGCTCTTTGGCAAAATTAAGCCCAATTATTAATGCATTGTACTCGGCCACGTTATTAGAGCATGGTTCGGTTAACGAGTATGCTCTAGGCAAGACATGCTTTTTCGGAGAAACTAAAACGACCCCCACTCCTGAGGAAATTTTAGAACATCCGGGTGCGCTCGCCATATTGGTTGCCCGGGAAGCCCCATCAAAATATAATTGCCACACTGGTTGATGTGACGTGGTATTAACTTCGTGAGTTTTATCTGGCAGGTCGTCGTATAACTCGGCTATATCTCTTGTAGGGTTTACTGCCAAAAGATCCCAAATAGCTTGTCCCTTAACAGATTTTTGCTGCTTGAAATGCAAATCATATTGTGATAAGAGTAATGCCTATTTGGCTAAACGCCAATTCACGGAGGCCGGTTGAGTCATGAATATCCGAATTGGGTTTACGTTGGAAATGACATAGATCGTTTGTCCAACTAAATAATGTCTCATTTTCTGGATTGAAAATTCCAGAGTGAGGCATTCTTTCTCGATCATCGGATAATGAGATTCAGCTCCTAACAATGTACGACTCAGATAATACACAGCTTGTTCGTGACCGTTATCGTCGTCTTGTGTGAGTAATGCACTTAACGAATGGCTCGTCGCTTTGACGTAAATCAAAAACGGTCTGCCTGATTTTGGTGCAATGAGAATAGGTGGATTCGCTAGATATGTTTCAATATCTTTGAATACCTTTTGACATGCTTCATCCCAAATGAATGACATGCCTTTCTTCGTGAGTTTAGAGAATGGTTGACATTTTCCGGACAGATTCGATATAAATCGACGGATATATGCTAATCAACCTTGCAGCCCTCTGAATTATTTAAGATTTCTTGAGGGTTGTAATTCATGTATCGCCTTCACCTTATCAGGATCGATATGAATACCTTTTGTAGTGACGACGAACCCAAGAAACTTACCGCTGGACATTCCAAGGAAAGATTTAGTCGGGTTCATCTTCAACTGATGAATCCTCATAAGATCGAACATCATCTTCAGATCGTTAATATGTTTGTTCTTATCACAGCTTTTAACAACCAGGCCATCAACGTAGCATTCATCGGTCTTCCGAAGGTGTTCTTGAAAGATCTTTGTCATTGCCCTTTGGTATGTACCACCAGCGTTCTTCAAACCGAAAGGCATAACAGTGTAACAGAAGACACTAAGGGGCGTTCTGAATGTCGTATGCTTTTCATCATCCGGGTGCATCTTGATCTGATTATACCCAGAAAATCCATCCATAAATGACATTCTCTTGAATCCACATGTGTTGTCAATAATGACATCTATAATTGGTAGAGAAAAGTCATCTTTAGGGCAGCCTGTATTCAAATCTCTAAAGTCAATACAAATTCTGATCTTCCCGTTCTTTTTAAGGACTGGAATAATATTGGCTAACCAACCAGGATGTTGTTCATCTCTGATGAAGCCTGAATCAATCAGTTTCTTGACTTTAGCTTCTTTTGCCTCCATAATTTGTGGACGAAACCGTCTTTGTTGTTGCTTGACAGGTTTAACATCCGGTTTAATGTTAAGGCTGTGCATTACTACATTTTGGTCGAGTCCAGGCATATCTTCGTAATTCCAAGCGAAAACGTTGATATACTCTCTAATGAGGGTGATTAGTTCCTCTTTCTCATCCGGTGGAAGATCACCGCTAATAAATATAGGTTTCGGATTAATTTCATCACCCATATTAACTTGGACTACTCTATCCTCAGTAGGAGGTTCTCTCTATTCAAATCGATAGCCGTATTGAGCATTCATGTAATGTACCCAGTGATCTTTCCCAAGTGGATAATTGATCATCTTCTTCTGTAGTAGATGGATTGACTACGGTCATGTTCGACATTAATCTTTTGAACGTTTCTCTAATAGTATCAGAATCCCAAGTTGAAGTATCGGATGAATACTCACTTTCATTTGTTTACTGATTAATGATTTGCCCATAATATTCATCATCAGATGATGAGATGTAACCTAAACCCCTTCTATAGCTGTAATAATTATCTGGTTTTCCTTTTGGTACATAAGCAGGACGGGGTGGAACCCTGGAACCTTGATCAAAATGAAGACCTTCACCGAGCGAGAGGTCATAGCCTTGCTTTCTCATGTAACCATTTGCTTGTGAACTATACCGAGGGAAATGTCGTCCGAGTTCTTCATCATCCGAATTAGTGCTCAAGAAAATATCAGGAGTAGGTGATGGTTCCCCCTTTCCAAAGACTATTTCTTTTTCACCCCCTGTCTTTGCGGGTAGGATCATAGTTGTTCCAAAAAAAATTTTGGATGTGTTTCGTCGTCGTACATGACGAACGAAGTGGCATGTGTAGACTAGGATCGTCATATAATTCCTACATTATATTATCGAGACAACGTGAGTACTCTAAATCATCATTTATTATTTCATCGGCAAGTTGCCAGTTACAACTTTCATCTGACGATTCTTCACCGTCAAGATCGATTACAAGAGGTTCAATGTCATTTAGTACAAGACCTTCACTATAATCGAGCTCAGCTTCGGTATCAGCTTCTTCTCCGCTGTCCGTACCATGGGCCGATGATTTAGTATCGGATTCAACACCATAAAGAAGGGAATCAATAAAATAATTTTCTAACCCCTTAAATGGTTGCTTATCCGTGACCACCGTCTTGATCTCATTATTAGTGTCAATATATTTGAGACACTGATGGAGGGTGGAGGGAACTTAACATTACTGTGGATCCATGGGCGACCCAACAGCAAATTATAAGAAGTCTCCGCATCAATCACATAACAAGTGACCTTTGACTTCAAGTCTCCGAGTTGACACTTCACCCGGATTTTTTCCAACGGACTTGACCCGCTAGTATTGAATCCATAAATAACGGTTCCTGTAGAGGCTAGCTTGTTGGTGGGAATTCTGAGGTGGTACATCAACCGAAGTGGCATGATACTAACGGCGGAACCCGGAACCCGGATCAACTTGAATCCGGTTGACAACGCTCGGGCCGATATACCCAGTGAAGTATAAAGGCCTATCATGTTTCAAATTCTTGACTTGCATATCTTCTTTGGTGAAAGCGATGCAAGTGAATTTTGTGGCTGCCAAGTTGTAATGCTAAACCGATGACTCTGGCTCTTCAGGGGTTAGCTTAATCTGAGTGAGAAATACCTCAGAATCAGCCAATACTTCTTGCAAAGCTTATCTGGTTTCCTTTGAAAGGCGCAGTAATTTTTACAGCGTGATCCTTGCCGGGATATTAGCCAACTGAGCGATGACGTCGAAATGGTACGAAGCATTCGAGCTTTTCGATTTATCTCGTCCAATTGGTCGATTGAAACGAGACTGCCTCGGAACATGAACCTATTTATGTAGGGGTTCTTTCTCCTTTTGTTTAGCTGGTTGCTGAGGTTTCCCAGCAGCCACAGGAGGAGTTGCAACTACCCCCAGTTATGCAAGGGTTTTAGCATTTGGGTTAGAGGTTTCAGGATACTTATAATGGTATTCGTTCCCACCCCTTGTAGCGAAAGATTCTTGCTTCTCTTCAAAAAGTGGTAAAGCTGGGATTTCTTCATTATTATTCTCAGGAATTGCTAAGGCTCCATAACATGACTTCTCTTTTCCTTTATTTTTCAATTTCTTCTTAGACGTGGATGTCGTCCATTGTTCATCTTCCAGGAGATCAGGATGAATCCAGAGGATTTTGCCATTTAGAGTTGTATGTGACACAAGCCCTTTTTGGCGCTGTCTGTGAGGATCATTATTAATGGTTTGCATTTTAACCTTTGATACCGATTAGGCTTGAAACCAAGATAAAGGAACCGAACCAAAGCTAATAGATACCGCATTCACACCTACTTTCTTCTCTTTTGGTTTTAGCGTCACGATACCAACATCGATCAAAGTTTGTATTTTGTCTTTTAAGACGTAACATGACTTGGTAGGATGGTGGACCCTTCTGTGGTATGCATAATATTTTGGGTCATTAGTCTTTTTTGCCTCTTCTTGATTCGTGACTGGTGGAAGTTTGATCTTATTATTATCTAATAGGTACTTGAAGATGACCGGAACTTCATCGTCTTTGAAAGAATATTCTTTCGGGAATCTGGGCTCTGAAGCTTTAGGCTGCCTCGGGGGTTGCTGATTTTGAAGTGGTGCCAACTAGAAAGATGACTGTTGCGGTTGTTATTGTTGTGGCTGTTGTGATGTTTGATGAGCATCAACAGCAGCTGTGGATCCTCTCCCTCTGCCTCAAGGGTTAAAATTTTGTTTTTGAGGGTTAGCTGGTGGCTGACCCCTCTCCAACTTCTTTCTCTTAAGAAAGCGCTCAGCTTGTTCACTTCTTACTTTCAATTCTTTCCATGTTTTGGAGGGCACAACCCTCATGACTTCTAATACATCCAACGATAAGTTATTATGGCATGTCTGTAGAATAAACACTTCCATGAGTGGATCCTGACAGTTTACTGCTTTGTTCCGGAATCGCTTGATGAAAACGTCCACTGATTCCCCATCTTTCTACTTTTCATCTAATAAAGTGCTGATGGAGACCTGCGTTTCATCGTCAAAGAAATTGGTTAGGAACAATCCTTTCATATCATCTCAGCTGGTTATACTCCCTGGCTTAAGACGGCGGTCCCAATCGAAGGCGGGGCCACGAAGAGTCCCGACGAATGACGGTACCATCAAAGCTTCATTCCCTGAGATCGCACTAAGATGAGATTTGAAATAGATTAAATGTTGCGTAGGTGAGCCCCTGTCATCAAAAGGAGTAAAGTTAATTAGACTAAATTTCGGGGGATAAAGGATCAAGTCCCATTCCCGTGGGTACGGATATGAAATGCATGTTTTCTTCACTTCCTGGGTTGTCATCCGAGCATTGACTTTGCTTTCAAGATCTTGCATCTTCTTGTCCTCTTCCTCACTTTTCTTTAAATAGATTTGAGGAGGTTTATTAGATGACTTAGCCGGACTGCTTCTTGAATTGTCTTTATCAGAAAGAGGATCAGCGAAGATGGTTTCATCCTTATCATGGTCATTAGCGACCTCAGTTATACGTACAGGTATGGCATTACGCTGGCTAGATTCAGCCTTTTGACTCGACTCCGGTTGGTGTTGTTGAGCATGCAAATGTCGCATCTGCTGCATCGTCAATTCCATCTCGGTTTTGATTTCAGCTCTAATTTCTTCGTGCTGCTTAGCTAACGCTTCCTACAATATCTGAGCTAGGTTATCTGGCATAATTGTAAATGATTCTCTTACTTTCCCCACACTAGATGTGGTATCATCCGAGGCAACCGTAGAACAGGTATCTAAAAGTTCCTCATCCGAAGATAGCCCTTCGTGTATTTTCTTGTAGTCTTGACGTCGGTTGGCCCTTCGTTGTAGCCGTTACATCCTTTGGGAAAGACCATGCTCAACTCTTCCTCCTGGAGAGAAATCAGGATCAGGATTAACCAAATGTTGCTTTCCTCTACCGGTCATGTTAATAGTGACCTCTGGGAACTCATTTTGCTGAATTGAAGGTTTCTTTTTATTGAAACGCCTCATTTTGGGTTTTGATGATTCGGCGGAAAGTCTTTGAAATACTGAGACTTTTGTTGGTTCAATTTTGGAACAACCGTATTCTGTCAGTATTGCCTTAATGAGCCTTTCACACGCGCAATGAGACTCTGTTTCTCGAGCAACCCTCTTTTGTGACTTATTAGTCTGATAGTACAGCTCGTCATTATTATGATTTGAGCAACTTATATTCTGCCTTTGAGCCTTGTTAACATGCACAAGATGACTTATCATCGTATATGGGCGATCCAAGGCTATGTGCTTACCTCCCACCGCTTGTGAGTGTGAAGTATTTACTGACCCTAAACGAGTGTGAATTGGTATTTTCTCGTTTTGGGTTTGTTTTGTTCTAATCGGGGGATACTTATAACCCCCAATGTAAGAAACTATCAAGGGTTTACTCGCCAGATCCGAATGTTCTTTGATCGGGGTTTTGCCTCGATCGTCAGACAAAGGACCGAGGCGATACGCCATTGTAATCTTGAATTTTGATAAGTCTGGACTAACCCAGGGTTTCACTAGTGCTACAGTAGATGTAGACACAGTAGACGGACCCAGGATGGATGTCTGCGGCATCTTCGGAATCCAAACTTTACGGTTCTTTGGTGGCTCTTCAGACACTATTTCTTTCTTCCCTTCTTGCATCTGTTGACGAAGGGCACGAGTGCGAGCAGCCTTCACCCGACGCTTTTGTATATGCTCTTTGAGGGTCGAACGAGCCCTCTTGACGAGAGTTCATTCTTCCATTGTGAGTTGTGCAGAAATGTGATTAGTTTGTCATTAAGGCAACTAAATCACTCTATGCTTCCTCGACTCTAGGTCCGCATGGTAGCGAACCCCGTCGGTTTGTTCTAAGGCCTTGGCCAATTGATGAGCACGGTACTGACGTTGTCTCTGACGAGCTCTCTTTGTCAGTGCCGGTGAGCTTTGGTTCAACAACCCCTTAACTAGGGAAGGGTCATTTGGAGAAGACATAATGTAAGCAGCATCATTATCCACAATTGGGCAAGAATTTTCACTCGTAGTCTTCATCGGAGTTGAAGACTAGAAAACCTTCTTGGAAGAAGAAATCTTCCTGCACTTACGAGATGAGAAAGATTTTGAGGATGAGGATGATAGATACTCCTCAAATTTTGCCTGATCTAACTCATATTCAATCTCTTCGTTGATTATGATCTTGATCGGCTGTGACACTATGGTCTCGGCAGCGAGACCGTTGGCTTCCACTGTGATCGTCAGTTTGTTTTCGTCGAAAGTTGATACTATTATGGAATTCATTATATCTTCAATCGATTATAACAAATTTAAAAGAAAATAGTCTTTTTATAAGACCTCTTTTACACAATAAAAGGGAATATACAACATTTTAGAAAATGACACAAAAATCGTTTATCGATTCCTGTTTTGTGGGACTTTACCTGTGTCGGGAGTGCTTTGGCTCGTGGACCACCGAGTCATAGATCGTGAAAGTCTTTGGTATTCTTCCTTCGTTTAGAAGCAAGAATGAAAATCAGTGAATATCTTATCAAAGTAAGATGAACACTGTTCTTAAGATCAAGTCAAAGCTCAAATCTCAAGCAATCACACAAGTAATTCAAGTCTGCTCTCTATTCTCAGATTTGCTCTATTTTGCTCGATCCCTGTAAATAATGGTCCTAGGGGGTATTTATAGCCTCCAATAGAAGTTTAACTAAAAATACAGTATTTCGGAGAAACTGTGCCTGCGAGACAGTGTTTGCTGTCTCGGCTTTCGAGACAGTAAAGAATGTCTCGAAAAACCCAAACTGCCTAACGGTTTCTATTGTAACTGCCTTCCCATTTTTCAAACTCCGTTATTTTGATGGTTATTCACGTGATTTTTGCCCATGATGTTTTCCACGTTCTTTGATAGTTAATCGACACGTGTCATGCAGTTATTTCAACAACTTTTGATCATTTCAGAGCTCTCTCGAGTGCGAGACAGTCAATACTGTCTTGCGTGTGAGATAGTCAACACTGTCTCGCACCGTGAGACAGTCTATATTGTCTCGCCCTGTGAAACAGTAAATACTGTCTCAAACAGCGAGACAGTCTATATTGTCTCGCATGTGAGACAGTCGACACTGTCTCGATTCTTTCGAGACAGTGTAAGGTCACCTTTTTCCTTCTCGTTGTTTTGAGCTATGTTCGGATATCTATCAGCATTTTTGACACCTACAAGATCCATGCTACCGTAGTTCTTTGTCGAATGTGTGTGAGTAGAGGGAGCGGGATCTGAAGTTGACAAAGGCTGAATAGTAACTTTGTCTGTTTTTTCCTTAGGCGCTGATTTGACTTTTGTCATCCAAGCCCGTTTATACTTAGGCGATTTCTTAACCGCCTCTTCTTTCTGCATTTCTTGTGCTTTTCGCACAAGGATCCGGGCGTGCACAAGACGTGCGTGGCGCTTCTGAATGCGCTCCTCCAGAGTGGAACAGTTCCATTTGACACGAATCCATTCGTTAGTAGTTGATTTGGAGAAGAATCTTGATGCTTTCAATGGCAATGGTTTAGCCACTTGGCGTTTCTTGGACTTCAGATCTGCTTGGTAGCGGAGCCCATCCACTTGCTCCAAAGCCTTAGCAAATTGGCGGGCGAGACGTTGGCGACACCTCTGACGAGCCCTCTTCGATAAATCTAGCACGCCTTCAGCAGTCAACTCCTTAATGGAGGTGATGTCCAGATCTACGGCTTTGGCTTCATCGAACGTCGGCGGATCGTTGTGAGGTTCAACAACAGCAGCGGTAGCGGGGAGATCATCCTCTTGGGTCTTTAAATCTAAAGACCAGCAGATCTTTCGGGAGGAGGAGAACTTCATGCACTTGCGAGGAGAGGCGGATTTGGAGGATGAGGAAGAGACATACTCGTCGACCTTCTGTTGGTCGAACTCGTATTCGACCTCTTCAGCCACGGGGATCTTGATTGACGGCTGCGGCACGACAGTCTCAGTAGCGAGGCTGTTGACTCCCATTGTGGTCGCCAACTTGTTTTGGTCAAAAATTAGTTTCTTCATTGAGATATTCATTACAACTTCAGTCGTTACAATAAAAATAAAAATATAGTCTTTTTATAAGATTCTTACACAATGAAAACGTAAAAATTATAACTCTCGTCAAAACAATCATAACGGACGTTTATCACCCACTGCTTGCGTGGGATCTTTGCATGTGCCGGAGACGTTAATATCCATGGAATATAAAGCGATTAGATCAATCTAGAGTTTTATTGATTAGCGATGGAATCAATAAACCAAAGCAATTATCTCAACAACAGTGAGATAACCACTCTTCTCGAGATCGCAGCTAGGTACAATCTCAAGGGAAGGAACCGGGCTATGGATCTGACAAACTCCTTTTCCTTATATCGAAGAACTTGATCCGATCTCCTCCTCCTCTATGAAATGTGTACTTCTTAGTCTCTGATTTAGCAGGGTTACACCAAGGCTCGAGAATTCCTTATCTGTGTAAATGAAGGCTCTAGGGCTATATTTATAGCCTTCAGGAGCTCTGATTTTTGATAAGAATGACTGATTCCCTCTTATCTTCAGTTATAACCATTTTATCACATTCTAGGATAACAATAGACTAGTTGGAACAAATCCAGACGGTTAACGGTTGAAAATTGCTCAAAACAGCATTTTTGGGCCTGCGGACATGCGTAGTGTCTCGGTGTCTCGGCCATGGCAGAGACACTTGGCATGTCTCGGCCTTGGCCGAGATAGTTAGACTGTCTCTGTTGTTTTGTCTCTAACTCTCTCATATGACCTCCAAACAAAATGATTCACTATGAGACACTAATGGTGTCTAGCATATTTTGGCCATGATACAATTCAAATCCAAAAATTCTCAAAAGACAACTTGTAGGTATTTTCGTTACTTTTCAAATGCATCTTGAATCACCTCATTCTGAGGTCGTACGAGAGAATTAAAACCAAAATACCTGATATTATCCAAGCTATTTTGCCCAAATGGGTGAAACACACAACGTGTTTCGCCCTATGGGCGAAACACATATGGTGTTTCACCCTTGGTAAGGTTGTTTCACCTGTTCAGCCTCCCGATGATGTGTTTCTTTATAGATTTGGAGATTTCATTCGTTCCAGAGCCACTCTAACTGACTTGAGACTATCCTTAAATGTAAGAGAGTGGTTATTAACTAAAAATACACTCTTATCCACGAATTTGGAATTTGGAATTGGAGGCTGATGGGCGACTGATCAAGGGATTTGGAATTTAGAGCTGGAGGCGAAGCCCTAACATTTTGAACAGCAAAGGAGCACGAATTTTAGAGAAGAGAATGAGATCTTGGTGAATTCTTCAGCATAAAGAGGAGGAGTTTAGCAGATCTACAACCTTTTAGCACCCCCGCATTAGTTCCTTAAAGATCAGATTTTTTTTTTGATCTTAAGAAGAGTACTCATCTCACAATGTTATGATATTTACTTTAGTTCTTGTTTCCTTTGTGAAATAAGAACAACGAACCTATGTTCCGATCAACCCGAATCTGATTTTTGGTGGTCTATGGACTAACATGTTTCCGACACAAGCAAAGATCCCATGCAAGTAGTGATCGATAAACGATCATGTGTGTGTTTCTAGAAAGTCTTTTTTTATTTTTGTTGTATAAGAAAGTCTTATAAAAAGACTAACTTTTTTGAATCTGTAATCGATAAACGCGTAATGGATTCAATAATGAAAAAGATTTCTGACACAAATACGCTGGCAACCACTGTGGGAACCAATAGCCTCTCTATCGAGGCTGTCGTGTCACAACCAATGATCAAGATTCCGATTAAAGTAGAGGTTGAGTATGAATTCAACTAGCAGAAGTTCGAGAAATACATATCATCCTCCTCCAGATCCTCCTCCCCTTGCAAGCATAGGAAGATCTCTTCTTTGAAGAAGGTCCGTCGGTCTGTGGATTTGAAGACCTAGGGTGATGATTCTCGCCCCCTCTTTGCTAATTCTTCCTGCAACACTCCTACGACATCCAAAGAAGTTGGATCTAATGCTCGTGACACCTCCTCACCAGTTAAGAAGTTGTTCGTTAACGACACCCCAGTTCTGACAAAGAGGGCTCATCAGAAGCAGCATCAACGTCTTACTCATCAGTTTGCCAAAGCCCTAAAGTAGGTTGACGGACTCTACTATCAAGCGGATTTGGAGTTTAGGAGGTGCCAAGTGTCTAAGCCACCACCACAACAAACAACTGACACCTCCAAACCATCAGCCAACAAATGGGTTCGTGTCAAACAAACCCGTTCAACCCTTAAGGAGCACATCCAGAAATGCCGCATAGATTCTCATGCAGAAGGTGTAAGAACTACAAAAGGAAGAGGTAGTAATATACCCACCGAAATCCAAACAAGTCTGGGTGCCAAAGGCTAAAACAGTGCCGAAAATAGTACAGAAAATAGCTGAAACACCTCTACCCGATGCAAAACAGGTTCATTGTTACGCCCCTAGGGTAAAACACACTGAGTGTTTCACCCCTAGGCTGAAACACGCTGAGTTTCTCACCCCTAGGACGAAACACAACATGTGTTTCTCACCAAAGGTGAAACACAATGTTTGTTTTGCACCTATGGCGAAACACATCACATGTTTCGCCCCAGGTTCGAGCCCCGAGGCTGTTTCTCAGTCTCCGACAGCCTCCGTCTGATCCCATACTTTTGGTGAAGCCTAATGATAGTGTGTATCTGTCAGAATCCAAGATGGAGATCATGGATTATTTTGGTCCTTTACATGAGGATCGAGGCAAAGTTTCGGTTAAAGAGCGCTTGGGACCGGTGAACAAATCTCGAGTGATTCATCAGGCTAGGGGTCGTACATGTCCTCCCAACAAACCAACTACTGTAAACGCCTACTTGGGGTTACGTGTACAAGTCTAGGAGCCTATTGAAGCCCCACCCTCACGAAGGTGTGCTTTTAAATGGTTGACTCCTAAGAATGCCGACAGGGCGTTATATTCCCAGAAGGAACGTGTTCGTCAGATGACAACGTTATACCTGGAGATTCACACCGACAGCTGATAGGTTGCTCCGGCCACAACACCAATGAGTTGTACTATCAGACCGGGAGTACAAACACATATCGAAGAGAAGTATCTCAAAAATGGATTCTTGTTGTCCGTGTAAAAAGTTAATCAAGACAGTATTATCAGAATGTAGCTGCCCCAGGACCGCTCGACAGAGGGTCTCGCTATTTGAGAGACTTTCTACTAAAGAATTGAAGCCTAGATCAAGACGCTTTCACAAAAGAAGGTCGGCCATTCAGGATGATGAACTTTTAGAAGTTACCATCAACATGGCCGATAATGAAAAATCAACAAGGCGTTTCATCCCCTGACTCTTTAACAGAGGCAACTAAGTGCATCGCTTGGTTACGATCGGGAACTATAAGACCCAGGTCGAATAGAAGTCACTCCTCAGATGATAGAACATCAGATTCTAACTCTACAATCGCCTCTAATGATACAATGTCTAGCATGGGACAAGCTCGCGAGGCGTTCATGGTCACTACTGAACAAATGACTCAACTACTCGAAGAAGCTTTAAATAAGCAGAAGGAAGAATTCAAAGTTGAAATGGAGCTGACCAAGCAACAGATAAGGGAAGTGCATGACCAACAGATTCAGGCCTTATCCGATCAGATTGGTGAATCTAGTCACCATAACAATGCTAATTAGGCAGATAGTGATTCTGATGTGGATGGAAATCTCTTATATTCATATAGGTCCTGTTATAATATACAATTATTGCCTGCAGGGCACCTATATCTAACAATGACATGAACCCTGCACATATTAGTTTCGTGTTCCCATGTAGAATGAGTATAAAGAATCATCCTCGAGTTTGACATGAGAAAGATATAATAAACTCTAGTTTGAAAATCTAAAAAATTTGCAGAAAAAACAAATTCAGACTTCTGATGTAGATTTTCAAACGTCTGGTCTGTGTTTCAAACATCTAGGAGGGAATATTAGATGTCTTTCCATTTGTTTTTTAATTTTGAGTTTCTGTCATTCGAAAAGCAAATGTCTTGTTTGATTTGTCAAATGTCTAGTTTGAATTTAGACGTCTGGTGAGATATTTTTTATGCTTAAAAATATGTACAATAGTTTTGTTTTTATTTTATGAATCATTTGATCTCATAACTTCTTCGTATGACTTTCCATGATAAGGAAACTTTGTGAACACCTTTGTTATCATGTTGAGTGCGTTCAAAGTTTTGTTTGACATATTGAGTTATGTTTTGATAATTATCCGATTAAAGCAAAAAGCTTAAAAATACAGTTTTTTGATGAATTTGAGTCTTGAGCCAAACTCAATCCAGAGTTCCTTTTAAATAAGAATGAATTTATTGGCAATAATATGGACTAAAAGATATGCTTACTCTTGCTAAAATGGTTCAACTATTGATAATAAATATGCCCTAAAGATTACACATGCAAACACATAGTAATTAGAACTTTAAATATTGGACATTTGTCTCGCTCAATGTATTAGGCTTTTACTTGAGTTGGTGGTGGGCGCAAGAAGTGCAAACTTGTTGCCTACGAGAATATGGACATGTTATGTTGAGAAGAGATAACATCGTCGGATAGTTAAAATTTAATTTTCTGAATTCATGGAATTTGTATAATACACGTTAAGTATTGAGTAACGATGTGCAAAGGGTGAGTGTGGGGATTTGCAACCTCCATTCTTTGTGCTAGATTTCTCGCTCAATAACTTGTCATGTAATATATTAAAACTGAGGTTAAACAACATCGAGTGTAATCTCCTTAAAATGAGTTGTTTTGAAAATGATGAGTCAACATAGTTTAATAGCAAAGAAGTCAATAATGAACATTCAATTATAGAAAAATATAATATCAACATGATATTATAGTATCATAAGACAACACATCACATTGTTAAAATGTAATCAATAACACAGAATAAGCAAAATAGAAAAAATATATATAACATATAAAAATATAATATGAAATATAAATACATAATTCAAATAATTATCAATCACTAAAACATATAATAAAGTATATCAACTCAACAATGTAAATAATTAAAAGAAGAACATGAAGAAGATTAAAAATAAAAAGATCACAACAAAATATAAATCACTCGTGCGTAAGAAGATGATAAACATGACAAAACACAAAACATAAAAACAAAATACAAATAACAGATGAATCATATATAAGCAAAAGCAAAAAAAAAACTTTTGAAGAGTATGTAAGCAAAACAAAATAGCAAAGAATCAAACGTATATATAGTTTAGATAAATATAAGGGATAACATAAGAGACATGGAAATAATAAATAATATTAAATCACAATAGAAATATCTTACAATCAGTTAGTAGGATAGACATTCAAGATATACGAAAAGTATATTGCAAACAAACACATGAATAAAATTAGCAAATCACATTCAACCAGATAAGACATATATGGCACAAATTCTAAAAAATAAAAATTTACAATTATGTTAAAAAGGTTCAAAGATAGTATTATAGAAACATATATTTAAAGCAGTCAAAAACATAAACACACGTAAAGAAGTATAGATATAATAATCAAATATAGCAAATAGTAAAGATAGGACATGATGATAAATTCAATAAAATATTTGTAATTATAATCAATAATTTTTGAGAGCATATGGCAGTAAATAGTTATCATACGAGATACAATACTAAGTTAAATATTAAACTTATTTATATAATATAGTAAATATAATCATCATGTATAATAAGCGTTAAAAATAAAAACACATACATAATAATAAGCATATAAAAAGTCTGAATACTCATAGTACTAATCATGCTAACAAGATAAATTATGATATAAATAGTCACAAAAATATTACAAGATAAAATGAACATAAGAGCGAACAAGCGATTCAAAATAAACATATTATACAAAACATAATGGGAAGAACATAATTATATATTCGAAAAACAATATGGTAATCAAAAATATTAATAATATTCATAAGGTAAAATAATAAATATAAGAAAAATAGAATAATAATAATCATTACTGTATAAAATCAATTCAGATGTAGAAATATATTGTATAGTAGTCAAAATAACATAAATACAATCAACATAAATATTTATAAATAAAGATATATAATAAATAAAATATGAAGTATGGAAGATAAAAAATGGATATATAATTAAATGAAAACATAAGAAGAGCATAAATTCGTAAAATTAAAGACATCAATATATTTTAGATAAACGTACCATGAATGATTGATGGACATGTGAATATAAACACTGATAATACATGAACAGAACACGATTAGACAAAGTTAATACTAAAAATGATGAATGACTATAAATCAACAAAAATATACATTGTAAATATAATAATATACGTGAATACACTATAATGAAAAAGAGAATAGTAAGTATAAAAGAATGAAAAAGTAAAACACAACACAAGTAAAAGAAAATAATGAATAGAGAATAAACAACAAATAATAACAAAATAAGATGACATAAAAATCTAAAAGCACTATAAAATAAACACTGAAAAATAACATGCGTATACAATGAATATTTTCGCAATGATAAAATAATAAATATCAAAAATAAAGCAACAAAAAATATGCAAATGCACTATTAACAACCCATGAGTAATTATCATGCATACCCACAAACACTATTTAGAATTATTTTTATATTAATTATAAAAATAATAATTAATGATACGAGATAATGTAACAAAAACTATATAATTAGTAACTCAAATTCCAAACCTAACAATATGAATAATTGCTTGAATATCAAAATAAAAATACATTACTCTTAGGAATAACGAAACTAATATGAACATACTAAAACAATCTAATAAGACAAAACTAACTCATAAGAAAACTATGTACTGAAATGTAAAGAATAAAAATGTAATGCATATGTAGAATATTAAAATCATAAACTTATTAATGTGTATCACTAAAAATACAAATAATATACAATAATCTAAAACATAAGTAAATAATAGATGGTATGATAGAAAAAGCGTACACATACACAATTTAGAGATGCAAAAATATATTAAAACACAAGAAAATAATCTGGATAACATATATGCTATGTGATGTATATGTGAAATCTCGAGTAATGCGAAACACTTAATGAACATTATTTGAACCATTCAAAATGCATAAGTAATAATTTTTCTTAGACTATGTTACTTATATATTTTTAATGGAAAACATACAATATAATACTGTGTGTGATACATAAAATAATATAATAAATAATATAGAAATCAATACAATTAAACAATATATAAGTCAAATCAAGGAAAACATAGTATAAAAATAATAACATATAAAATAACGATCGGTACAAAGAAAGAGAAGTTATACAAAGAGAGCGTAGTCGGGAAGTGACAAGATAAGAAATGGTGGAAAGTTCCAGAGTCGAAAAGTGATAAGGTAGGGACTAATACATAATTCATCGAGATGATAAGATAAGAGCTGACTATAGTCTTACGGATGAAATAATGATATACGTCTAAATTGTCTATTATATTTTCACTTGTAGAAACTCAGGACCGTGACCTGTATGGGCCACCAAAAAAAACCTATCACGCCCCGCTTCCCAAAATACTGGGTAATCAGAATATGAACAAGCCCGCAACGTATTAGATTGAGGAGAATAAAAAATAGACCATTTCTTCTCAACCTAATAAGCTAAGTATCAAGCAATATAACATAAGAAGTCATAGGTCCCCGATCACAATTAGTAAGAATATAATAAACAACTCAGAATAGAAAAGAGTTATATCATAAATAGAATATCATCCAAGACATAAAATATAGGTCAAACATGCCCTTATTACAAAACAGTCTAACTAAAAACATGAAAATACATAGTTCAACAGAAATAAGAAGGAAGTACAGTAAAAATAACTAAATCCCTCGAAAGACTAAAAGAAAAAGTACTACATAAGTAATCTAGTGTCCATCAACAACTACATAAAAGAAATGACTAAGCTTTAGTTTGTTCTCCTGTTCCATTTGGAAGACACTCCGGTTGGGCATACTCCGGCTCTACTTCATCATCATATTGAACCTATCCGTCCTATAAATCTGACGTACACCAGAGAAAATAGATGTATGTCAGCGTGCTTGGCACACAGCAAGACCTCACACAGGAAGATAGAAACGGTCAAATGACCAATGTAATGACAGTAATAATAAAAGAAGCATAGTATTGAAATTCTAATAATTTAAATGCAATCCACCACTATAATAGCAATCAGAAAGATCTAAAATCAGCCGGTAATCTAGGTCATATAGCTAGCCATCCTATAATAGCTCACTGGTCCACATCTCACATAAAGTCAATGTTTATATCATCGGATAACTGACTGTTCAAAAATCCCCTATGTGCATCCAATCCAGCTATACATGCAGCCAGAGGACTACACATAATCCGATTCTGGCCTGGTTCGAACTCTAGCCGACTCGAGTGAAGAAATAAATTCATGAACCAAAGTAGCGACACCGATCCACTTTGGTCCAACAAACCAACTCCAGTGGCGACACTGATCCGTTGGTGCGAACCTGGAAGATATATCAACAACCATATTCAATCACATGAACAAAGACTTTTCTACCCAACTCCTCTCATTATTCTAAGTCAACAATCATAATCTAAACTAAATCTCTGGTTCACCTCCTAATTTCAGTCAACGCACCTACACATGTCACTAAGTCTTGTTCATGACGCACGAGGACCCTAAGTCATGAATTACTAATGGTTCTCAATCATAAGATGGAATAATGAATGCAGCTAATTCTATGCAATTAGAACATGGTATATCATGTAACTAAAATAAGAAACATGAAATCAGCAAATGATTTGCACATAAAATGTTACGGTCAACAACCATCAATCACACAATCATAAACTAAATTAATTCAAAATAAACAATTCTTTTATAAAATAAATTCCTTTAAATTATTTATTATTATTCTAAAATAATCTTTAAAATAATAAATATTAATTCAAATAATGCTTTTGTAAAATAAATTCTTTTACAATTATTTCTCGTAGTAATTATTCTAAAAATAGTCTTTAAAAAATTCTCTTTCTTTTTCTTTTCTATATGATCAGTAACCATTTCTATTTTTTAAAATATTTCTCATTATTTAATATCAATTATCAACAATCCCATATATATGTGCATGTTTTGGTTTTATAGTTTTCAAGTTTATACAAAAAATGAATTTGTGAAAATATTGAATTATTTGTTTATGGACTTTATAACAATATTTGATATTAATTCATTAAGTCTATAAAAACATTTTATAAAGTTTCAAAAGTTTGTTTAAGTCAAATGTCAAAAACATGTATGTTTAGTTTTTATGTTATTGGACATATTTAAAAAATGACGAGTTTTTGTAACATGTTCATCTACATGTTTACAATGATTTTCCAAAGTTTTATATTTTTTGAAATTTATTTGCTATTTTTAAAGGCACTTCAAAAATCAGTTTTACTATTTGAATCAGGCTGATATAATGTTATCAGTCGTCTGATACATGTGTTCAGTCGACTGATGAAAACATCAAAAAACCTCTATTTCTTTTCATTCGACTGATCAGGTCATCGGTCGACTGATCAGTCAACTGATAAACTCATAACGGCTAGTTTTGTATTATTTTTAGATTTTTAGTTTTTAACCAGTTTACAAGATAATTTATTTCTCTCAAATGGAAGTTTATATTTACAAAATTCTTTCTCTAACATGTTAATGTACATGTCTAGAACCTTTTTCAATATTTCATGAATTTTGGAGTTGATTTACTATATCAAATTGATTTTACAAAGTCGGGTGTTTCAGTAGTTTTCAGAAACTATAATATCTGTGTTCAAACATTTATTTCTCTCAACTTGGAAGTGATATTTCATAAATTCTTTCTCTAACATGTTTACATGTCTAGAACCGTCCCTCAAAATTTCATGATTTTTTTATTTAATTTACTATTTTTAATTGATTTTACAAAACCAGATACGCAAAATTCCAGCACTCTGAAACTGTCTGTTTTTCTTCTGTCGAGGTCATCAGTCAACTGATGTACATTTTCAGTCGACCAACAACCTCATAACAGCTAGATTTTCTAATTTTCTTTGTAGCCATTATTTTATCTTTTTTTGGTTTTCTTAGGTTTTTGGGGGTTATTTCTTCATCCTATATATACCCCTTACCCTCAAGCTTCCTATAGGATCTAAGAAGTTTTTAAACAATGTTTAACAAGGGATTAAGTTTTGTTTAGTTTTGTTTCAAGTTTGGTTTGTGAAGATACTTTCACAAGAGAAAGTAGAGATCAATTCATTGGTGGTTGAGCTTCAATTCATCTCTCTCTCTCTCTCTCTCTCTCTCTCTCTCTCTCTCTCTCTCTCTCTCTCTCTCTCTCTCTCTTGTCATCTAGAGAAGTTTTCCTAAACTCAATTCTAGCTTTCATTTATAATTGTTTATTGATTATCATTTCTAAAAGCTAGTTTTTCATAATTAAGTTTAATTTTGATTTACTCATTGTTTACACACACAACCTATTGAGCTTATTGTATTTACATTCATGGTATAATTTGGGTTGTGAAATTGTAACATTGAGTGTGAGCCTATATTGAGTTCTCATCTATTGTAGAGAACAAATTTGTTGTATTGTGAGCCTATTTGTGAAGATCACTTTATAATACACTTGTACACCGAGAGGAGTGTGTGGTGAGAGACGGGGTCGTCCCAAGAGGAGTGGGGTAGGTAGTAATGCCTAGAAAGAGGTTGTAATTCCTAACACTTGAGGGAGACACGGGCTAGAGACCAACACTTGAGGTGGTAGTTAGTGTAGCTACATTGTGAGATTGTGAATGTTAATCGGTAAGCATTGAAAACCAATATTGTGAGGTGTAAATGTTATTCAGGTGAGCGTAGAAAACCCGATTGTGATAGTAGAGATCTCCTCGAGGTGAGGAGCGGAGACGTAGGTCGTGGGGACCGAACTCCGTGATCATATCTTTTGTTTGTGATTGTATTGACGTACTTATTCTTATATTCATATCTTATATCGCCTTTGTGTATTACTCTTCATATTACCCTATCACATTTGTAGATTATTTATTTCACCCTTGTATTAGTTTATATATCCTTTAGTATAGTTCACCATATATCTCTTTGCTAGGATATATCCCTTTGCTCATATTGCTTATTCTTACTCATAACACATTATATATCTATCTTACAAGAATAGTTTATTGAATTAGTTTTAATTGGTATAAAATCAGATTAGATTAGCATAAGACCCTAATCACCCCCCCCCCCTAGGGTCTAACAGTGTTTGGTTCCGTAGCTTTGTTCTTGGACTAAGGCTCTTCAGTTCCAGTCGCTTGATCATGTTTTCAACTTGCTCGCCCTGGCGAACAAGTTCTTTCTAGGTTCTGGTTTCCCACGTGCCGACTCTAGATGGAATGTCAATTGAAAGGTTGTTGTGACACATCTCAACCAAGGTGCTTTGAGAAACATGGTATTGGCATTGAACCGACCTATTCTTGAATCTTTTAACAAAATCGTTGACCAACTTTGTCTTCTTTTGTTTGTCTGCGAGCAGGGTGGCCATCAATACTTTTGTATCGTCGTTGAAGAAACGGGCCAAGTTAAGCCTCTCCACATCAACCTATGAATTGATGGAGCCTAGTTCCAGCTTGTGAAATTATTCAAAGGCTACACCCTTTAGGGTGCCGATGAACAGTCTGGTGAGAATGACGTTGTTCCCCGTGAGGAATCCCGTCTGAGATAGGAAGTAGTAAATATGCTGGGAGGGAGATCCATTACTTACAAACTGGACTAGGCTCATCAGCTTGAATTTCGTCGGGTAGGAGACCGTGTCCCATTCGGGCGGATATGGTCTTACCACTCCCAGCTCATTCATGTTCTTCTGGAGCTTTAGGGCGTTGAGCTGACACGTGAACTCGTCAAACCTCCTGTCTCGGGAAGTGCTGCTTGAATGCGAGTGTCTTCCTTATGATTTGTTGGAATAATCTGAGTGTGGCTCACGATTATCTTCTTCCTCGATTGTGTAAGGAAAGGTGAGCTCTCGCTCTCTGTTCCATAAGGATTTTTTTAAATTTAGCGAATTCTTTTTCTTCTTCTTCTTCTTCTTCTTCTTCTTCTTCTTCTCGTTAAAAAGTCACTCCATCATCTCCTTTAGAGAGGTGATGGTTGCCTGCTACTCCTTAACCTTTTTGGCCAAATCTTTAGAGGATTCCGCCATGTACACCTTTGCGTACTTACTATAGGTGAGCTTGAGGTTTGATATGTTGCTGCTGCTGAGCACACCTCGTCCTCATTGTCATAGATGGGCAACAAATGTGCATAATTGAATGGGATAGCCGCTCTTGCTTGAAGCTGAGTGCGTTAGTATACACCCTCCTCTTAAACGGGGGGGCCATCTGAATCCTGAGGTATATTCAGGATCTGTATTGACTTTGGCTGTCAAAAGCTCCGGGTCATCGGCAACTTGCCTATTCTGATGATTGTGTCTTCGGCGTGGAGGTCTTTATTATTGAGAGAGTCTCTCAAACACCAATAGCTTTGGTGAATCGGAACAATGGTAATCAGCAAGTACCGCCTGGATAAGCCTCTCGTAATTGCACTGAGGGTTTACCTCATGAATAGTGTATTTATAAGTTAGATGATCCCTGAGATCTCTCATAGGTTGGTAGTGGCAACCCCCCAGCAACTAAAGGACCAGATGTGAAGTTGGGTGACGGAGGCTCAAAGGAGCCGACATAAGGACACTTAGGAAATTCCAACCGACCTCATTCAGAAAGGCGCGGTTTGGAATGTGGCCGAGCTTGAGTTTTTGGACGACCTTCGGCCAACTGTTGGCAAGCTCGATCTAACAGCTGGCGAGCTCGAACTGTCTTTTGGGGTTCGCCTGAGTTGTGGCTTCTATCGGCAGGGCAAAGTTCTCCTGACATGCGGGACTCGCTTGTTTAAAGGCGTGATTCGTCTGGATCATGAATCTCGTCTAATCTAGGAAGACGTCTTGAAGAGTGAAGGTCGCCTAACTTGGTGGGCTTGCCTAAGTCGCTCTGTCAGCCTAGATGGGAGACTTTGCTATATGAGTGGGGCTCACCTAAAATATCAGGTTCTCCCGAAATGCCAAGTCGGCCCGTTTTGGGGACTCAGCCAATTGAGCGAAGTTCGACTGCATGGGTGGGCTGGCCTAAGTTGCCGAGTTCACCTAGATATGAGACTATGCCACTAGAGTAGGGCTCACCTGAGTCGAGTCGGCTAGTCTCAAGAACTTTACGTCCTTGCTCAGCTCTTCTTAGGCCTTAATAGTAATTCAGGCCATCATAGGAGACGGAGGCTCGGGCTTTCTGGTAGGCAAGAGCTTGTCGTCGTCGCCACTGGGCTCTTCTGGAAAGGTGGAGACTCATGTCGACAGTGAAGGCGTGGTCCGCGCCGACACGTACCACAGTCTCCTTTTGCATGGGGTACCGTGCAAGTTGCTTGGGAACCCATCGAGCAGTCCTTCGGC
>NC_033802.1:14188775-14199709 GCF_001876935.1 Asparagus officinalis | reverse complement strand
TTCGGCTTGCTTGGCTAGTCGTCGTCTCGGCCTTGACCGGCTTAGGGGAAATAGAACCCCCTGCTTAGGTAGAGCTCTTGGGCATGGTTGTCTCGGCTGCTTAGGGCCAGGCCATATGCACGACTATATGGTATCGGCGAGAAGCCTTACTGCTAGAGAAGGAGAAAGATAAGTACTCTTCGTACTTAGTTTGGTCGAACTCAATCATGAGGGACTCGACGATTGTCCCTTTCACAATGTCGTCATACTGTGCTACCACCATTTCGATTGAAGAAACGGTTTCTCCCACTATGCTCGCTATCTTTTGTTAGGTGTAAAAATTAACTTCTCGATGATGGGTCATTTTTGTTTATAAGAGTGGCTTATTACAAACTAATAATCAATATTTTACAACAGAGGAGAGAGAAAGATCCTTCTTGTTTAACGTGGGTTCTTTGGCAGTGATAGGACGCCTCCCTTAATGCTTGTATCGAGTTTGCTTCCCTTGGACGATTCGATCAATGTCGCGGTTAGAGCTTCAATACTTAGTAGAAACTACATTGTGGTTGGGTTTGAGTCCACCCAAGGCCAAACACGTGCTTGCACTTGTCAGCCAACTGCTTGGAAGGGACCATGGTGCAAGAGTCTACAAAGAGCTTAGGAACCTCAAGTCTGAGAGTTCAGACGAGTCTACAAAGAGCTACTATGCAAGAGTCTGCAAAGAGATAAGGAACCTCAAATCTGAGAGTTCAGATCAAGTCTACTAAGATCTACTATGCAAGAGTTTGCAAAGTGCCACTGAGCCTCAAATCTAAGAGTTCAGATTGAGTCTACTTCAAAAAGGAATCCTTTAGCAAATGAGCCAAGGTTCAACTTTCAAAAGTTGGATGATTAGCCAGCTAAAACCAAGTAGCCGATCAACCCCTTGAACATTGGCCTAATGTAGCTTTAAATAGGCAAGGGATGGCATGAGCCATGCCTTGATTTGTGGGATTTGACCATTAGTAGGGGTGAGGAGCACTAGCCATCCTAGCTGCGGGATGTGACCGCTTAGGGGGGCCTACCAGCTACCTATTCTTGTAGCCATCAATTGTTATTTGTAGAAATAGGGGAGTCCTGGCCAATCCCTTTATTTGTAGGATATGTCCATGCCTAAGTGAGGAGCGTCATGCTTTCCCCCTTGATTTGTAGGATATGACTATTGATGTGACTGTTCCCATACCCTAAGCGGGCAATTGACAAGCATGAGTCTACTAGGCGAGTTTGGCCTTTAGGCGAGCTCAAGCCTATAGGTGAGTTTATAGCTCAAGTGGGTGAATTCAAATCCTATGAACGAGCTGTTAGACTCGTGCTGGCGAGTTAGACAAACAGGTGGGGTTTGGCAATCTAGAAAGTCGGCCAAATAGGTGGGGTTTGGCAATCTTAACTGTGTGGGTGGATCAGACGACTCAAGTGGGCCCTAACTCATGCTGGTGAGTTGGACGGGTCCGACTTATGCTGGCGAGTCGACTCCTAGCGGGAGAATGACACCGCCCTTCGAGTCGACAAGAAGGGGTGTTGTCCTGAGATCTTCTTGGCAAGTCAACTTCGAGATGGAGACTAACACCACCCTTCGAGTCGATGAGGGGGTCTCGGCCACTTAGTCTTCGAAGTGTGGGCTGACACCGTCCTTCGAGTCGACGAGGGGGTATTGGCCCTTTGTGTAGGCGAGTTGAGTAGAAGGTCTAAGTAACTTGGTCTTCGAAGTGCGGACTGACGTCGCCCTTCGAGTCGACGAGGGTGTCTCGGCCCTTTGTTATGGCGAATTGACTAGAAGGTCTTGGCAACTTGGTCTTCAAAGTACGGACTGACACCACCCTTCTAGTCGGCGAGGGTGTCTCAGCCCTTTAGTCTTGGTGAGTCGACTAGAAGGCCTCGACAACTTGGTCTTCGAAGTGCGGACTGACACTGCCCTTCGAGTCGACGAGGGTGTCTCAGCCCTTTGGTCTTGGAGAGTTCACTAGAAGGTCTCGACAACTTGGTCTTCAAAGTGCAGACTATCACCACCCTTCGAGTCAATGAGGGGGTCTCTACCACTTCGAGTCGACGAGGGGGTCTCGGCCACTTGGTCTCTGAAGTGAGGAGACTCTTGACGATTCGACTTCACGAGTCGACCAGCGAGAATTTAGTCATGTAGAACTCTTAGGAAATTTTCATTGCCTACAGTCATCCAGCCGCGATCTCATAGCGGGGTATAAACTGACACACTCTAAGTATAGTCTAGCCGCGGTCTCATTGCGGGAATACCAACTACTCCACTCAAGCATCCGTATAATCATGAAATGTAATGTATATGTCAATCTCTACATGTTCAAAAAAAATATTTATTATGTACCTCCAAATACTCGTACAAACGCATCCTAATACGTGTACTACAATGGTCAAGCACGTGTCTCGAAATGCAGACCCAAATCTCGTGTTCGTGATCAACTCATGTGCCCAAAAATCATATTTTACAAAGAACCGCAACTCAGTCAACCAAAACCTATGTCGGTTGATTAGCGATGACATGCACAACAAGCTCACACAACATAACAGTGATTGGTCGACCGACTCCTTTACTTCGGTCGACCGACCCCGAGCACAGATTGGATATGTGTTTTGGTTTTTCGGGTTTTGATCTACAATGCTACAAATTGATATTTTTACATAAAAATACACATCATTAAACTTGTTTAATATGATTAGGGTTCGATTATCTACATGAAACATAATTAACATATTTAGATAAATTATATAAACCCTAATATGTTCATATTCGTTAGAAACATCATGAAAATCAATGAATCTCAAAAAAAACTCATGTAATTTTTATTTTAGAGCTTGAATCCAAATCAGAGCATTCATTTATAACTTTTTAAAATGAAAAGATTAAATTTTTGTATCACATACTTTTAAAAGATGAATTTTAATACTTCAACTAGGTTTGAAGGCCCAATAAAACCAAATAAAACTCAGTAAAAATCAATTAAAATAAGGATGGGATTGGAGGAGATGAAACTTGCCACAATACGCTACTAGAAAACCTAAGGGTGCAAGAAAACAAGTCCTCCCTCGCCACACGCCGATTATCTCGCCCTCTTCTCGGTATTTGCTTCACAAAGCTCTCAAAATTCACCAAAATATGCTCTAGGGTTTTTGAGGGGGAGGGTGGCTGCTAGGGTTTAGAAATATGATGTAAAAAAAGAGATTTTTGTAGATTATATCCGTATATATACAAACAAACCCGAACCAATTCAAAAAGACCTGAAATCCAACTCAAACTGGGATTCTGGAATTGACCCCATCGGTCGACTGACCACAAAGCATCGGTCAATCGATTGGACATCATCGGTCAACCAATCATCTTGGGTCAGTCGACTGACCACAAAACTATTTATAGTTTTGTGCATATGTGTGCATGTTTTCACTCGTTTACTCTTATATATGTACTTAATCGATCTCAAATCGATTACTAACATGCTCATTCATCAATAAATGGTATTTATCATGATACAAACTCATTTAATATTATTTTCTATAATATTTCAAAATTTATGGGGTTTTACAGGAAGTTCTTTAATATAGCGAGGAGGCTAAAGTGACAGAGAAATTGCTTACCTTCATATAAGGAATAGTTCCCTTATTTATAGCAAAGGTTGTGGGGTAGTTTGGTAACTCTATCCGGATATGGGATTTTGGCTGAGTCAGTATAGGCTTTACAGGTGTTTCTAATGGAGTGGAAGAGATCACTTGCTTATTTAATGTGATGTGACCGGATGCATGCAGCGATAGTGTGGTCCGATGTATCTTAAAGACTTTCCAGGATGGGGAAATGATAGTGCCTGAACATGAATATAATGTGATGGCGACGACCAATCAGTAGGAGGTTTGATGTTTTTGTTGCCTTTCTACTCGTCTGGTCGAGTGGGAGATACCGTTTTTCGAGTCATCTTTTAAAGATGTCGGCCAAGGAGCTTGTCGAGTGGGTCTCTTGTCGATTCGACCTAGCAAGAAGGTCAACACATACCACCTATCAAGCAGGCTAAAGGGACGTCGACCCATCATACCTATCGAATGGGGCACTTAGATTGTCATGAGGTAGTGAACTGATTAGAATGTACATCTAAAGGGGGATGCTTGTCGGCTACTAATTGGAGATTAATTCTTAGTGCTTGAAGCACCATAACAATTGAGTTTGGTACCCACCGTGGGGCCTCTTCTCTTCTCCAAGCAATCATGTCTAGTTCTCAGCATGGGGCTGATCCATCCATCCCTAAAGGACCGTACACAGTCCTTGAAGAGTTGTGCCTAGGCACGTGTCGACTAAGAAGCCCCAATGGAAGAGTCCTCCAACATCCTTGAAATATCGAGCACCTCAAAAAATATTTTCAATAATTTGTACGGTAATTTATTTCATCTTTTTAATTCCTAACTTTGATATTGTATTCTCATAGCACAATCTTAACAAGTATCAAAAGACCTTGGCGCCCTCATCAAGTCCAAGGCACTCAGCAAAAGCCCTTGGCACCATAAGATCATGCCACTTTAATCTTTCGGTCATTCTCGACAAAAGACTTTAGCGCCCTCATTAATTCTAAGGAATTCAACAAAAATCCTATAGTACCATAAGACCAAGGCACTCTAATCTTTTGGTAGTCCTTGATAAAAAACCTTGGCGCCCTCATTAAGTCCAAGGCATTCAGCAAAAAGCCCTTGGCACCATAAGACCAAGGCACTCCAATCTTTCATTCGTCCTCAATAAAAGATGTTGGCGCCCTCATTAAGCCCATGACACTTAGAAAAAGCCCTTGGCCCATAATACTGAGGCATTCCAATCTTTTGGTCGTCCCCGACAAAAGACCTTGGCTCCCATATTAAGTCTACAACATTTAGTAAAAAGTCGTTTTCACCATAAGACCAAGGCACTCCAATCTTTTGGTCGACTCTAACCTCAAAAGACGTTAACATCCTATAAATAAACCTAGTACATTCCATCGCCAATAGTTTGGTGCCCACAGTGGTGCCTTTTCTCTTCTCCAAATCAACCGTGTCTGGTTCTGAGCATGGATTTGATCAATCCATCCTTGAAGGACCCTATACAGTCCTTGAAGAGTTGCGTCCAGGCACATATCAACTAAGAAGTCCTAATGGAAGGGTCCTACAGCATCCTTGGAATATCGAGCACCACAAAAAATATTTTAAATAATTTGTATGGGAATTAATTTCATCTTTTTGAATCTAACACTAATATCGTATTCTTGTCGCATAATATTTATAGGTATCAAAAGACCTTGGCGCCCTTATTAAGTCAAGACACTCAGCAAAATCCCTTGGCACCAAAAGACCAATGCATTCCAATCTTTTGGTCATCCTCGATAAAAGACCTAGGCACCTTCAGTAAGTCCAAGGCATTCAGCAAAAAGCCCTTGGCACTATAAGACTAAGGCACTCCAATCTTTCGGTCATCCTCGACAGAAGACTTTGGCGCCCTCATTAAGTCCAAGGCATTCAGCAAAACGTTCTTGGCACTATAAGGCCAAGGCACTCTAATCTTTTAGTCATCATCAACAAAAGACCTTGACCCCTCATTAAGTCTAAGGTACTCAGTAAAATCCATTGACACCATAAGACCAAGGCACTTTAATCTTTTGGTCTTCCTCGACAAAAGACCTTGGCGCCCTCGTTAAGTCCAAAGGCATTCAGCAAAAAGCCCTTGGCACCATAAGACCAAGGCACTCTAATCTTTTAGTCGACTCTGACCTCAAAAGACCTTAGCATCCTATAAATAACCCTAGGGCATTCCATCACAAACAATAGAAGTGTAAAGGGAGACCTAGCCAACTCGCCCCATGTGCACAAGTCACTCAACACGTAGAATCGACTCACCCTCGCTATTGGCCACTCAAAGCAAAACTATGAGTGGACAAAAATGGAACAAAAGGTGAATGGGAACACCACAATCAAAGAGACGAGTCTGAATTTTCATTGACATGTTTGAATGATTACATCTTTAACATTCACAAAAATAAATTCTTAAAAAGAAGAAGCTCGGGATGGATAATTTTCATTCATTTTGGCACGAGTTAGGTGGGGAACTTGGCAGAGTAGCACCCGACTCGGGAGCTAGGACCGGCTGAATGGCAGGTGGTGCTTGTGTAGCAGATGAGGTGACTTCTTAATCATCCTCTAGCTCTCCTTCATCGTCCCCATCATCCACCTCTTGCGTTATTCCCCCTTCGCTCATCTCAATCTACTTTAAGAAGTCAAGGCAACAGGAGACTCAAGGAAGATAGAGGATGTTTGGGGTAGGTCGAGAGTTGGGAGGAAGTATAGTGGAAAGATAATCGAAGCCGACTTTACAAGCTAAAGCAACTTCGACCTTGCCTAAGGGACTGTGGTGGAATTCCTCCACCACCTCCACCTTACGCTCTTCTGAGTCTAAGTAAGCAAGTCGAGCCTCCAAGGCCTCAATAGTTGCCATAGATGCCTCATTGACAGACCACTCCTCCTTGAGGCCTAGCTGCAAATTTTAGGCCCAGCGATCCTACTGGTCGCACTCCTACGTCTCAAGCTTGACGCGCTTCTCGACCTTAAGCTCCTCACCCAAAAATTTTATTTGGCTATCCCACTCGGTGATCCCTTGCTAGAGACAACTGATATCCACCTGAAGCTTGGTGACATCCTCTTTGAGCTTCAAAATTATGGCTGACTACTTAGCGCGGTGCCCCTGGAGTCCTCTGATCATGTCACCCTTGATCTCCAACTATCGACGCCATTTACCTTTGTTGCGCTTCAAGTCAGCATCTAATGCCGTGACCTTCTCTTTTTTCGCCTTCCTAGCCCTCTTCTCATCAGCCAACTCCTCTTCAAAATTAGTGACGAGCTTATACGTAAAAGAAAGCTGAGAAAATAGCTCTTGCTCAATTAGGGCCCCCCGCAGCAAGTAGGTTTTAAGGGCCAAGTGCAAGCCCACGTTTGGCACTTTCATGAGCACCGTCTCATCCATAGGAAGGGTGAACTACTCTAATGCTCAAACCTGAGCCATGCTCGACTCTAGGACTGAGCTCTCCTTATCGAGGGGCATCTTGACGATCTATCATCCTCTTTGAGCACCTCCCAGTGGGAACGACCATTCCCCGTCTCTCCAATTAGCTTAGCTCTGAGATCATCCCATACTTGGGCGTCGATCTTAGAGATGCAATGGAGGAAAGGCCAGCAAAAGCTACTCTCAACTACTAGGGTGGCCTCAGCACTTACTAGTCTAGCAGGATAGGGAGGGGCTACTTCCTCTCCATAAGCTTCCATCGCCTCGGCAGGCTCCTTGCCAGGCCTACGAGTTAGCACTGGTAAGGAAGCCTAGGCAACATTTTCCTCAGCTTGAGATCTAGCACCGGCAAGCTCGACCACCTGGTTATCTTCTGTTTGCCTAGGAGGGGAAGCCTTGCCAACAATAATGATATCTAACTGCTAGGGAGGAGGGGGTGTGAAGCTCGCTCACAGCTGAGTCAACTTGAATATGCCTGACGGCTCCACTAGACCCTTTCCCTCTATCAAGTCTCCTCTTCTTTTCCAACTTCTTCTTGGTGGTGGCCCCTAGTCCAGCCAACCTAGCCCTGACCTCTGTGGATGGTTTGATCGCTAGCACTTTCAGAGATGGTTTGATTGCTAGCCAATGCTAAATCACCACGAACCCTACTAAGGTCACGATAGCGTCCAGTTTCAATTGAGCTAGCAATACTCCTAGGGCCGTGAACACGTACCTAAGGAAGGGATGAAGAGATAAGCACAGGCCGAACTCTATATATCTCAAATATAGCAGAGTCCGGCTTGCATCATGATCGTAGACCACCTCCAACCTTGTCAGTGTAGTAAACTAATAAACATGAGGAATTTCAAATTTATTGTGGATCAACCTCAACTGTTGCACCGTCACCTTCGAATGAATCTCCACCAATAGCTTTTGCCTCATGTTGAGATGAGAAACTGCCATCAGAATATCCTTAAGAGATTATCAAAAGGCGATCAGAATTCTACTCTAGGAGGGGCTAGATGATCTTTAAGAGCTTGAAAACCTCTCTCCCTCTCCAACTACCCTATTTATAGGCAACTGGCTAATAGTCATTCGAATCTCAATGGTCAAATCGGCATTTAGCAAATAGCCAAGATTGATTCTAGACTTTGAAGTAGCTTCACTGAGATCGAGGCATAGTCCACCTACCACGAACAACCCACAATTTAGTGTGAAAAACGAAGAAACAACGGTCAAAGGGTACCCATTGATGTCAGTCACATCGCGCCCATGGAGTTTTCTAGTTCCCCTCCTTAAATGCACGATAGGGACTCGACCATGAACGCAATCTCATTTCACTCGAACTTAGCCTATGCCGACTTTAAGTGAAAGGGGCTAACTGTTATGATGCTTCAAACACTAAGAATTAATCTCTAATCAGTAGGTGATACGCGTTCCGCATTAAATGTATAATCTAATAAGTTTACCACCTTGGGACAATCTAAGTGCCTTATTCAGATGGCTCGATAGGTCGACGTCCCTTTAGTCAGCTTGAAAGGCAGTACATGTTGACCTCCTTACTAGGTTGAGTCGGCAAGCGACCCCTCAATTAGCTCCTCGGCTGACATCTCACAAAGACAACTCTAAAGATAGTATCTCTCACTCGACCAGGCTAGAAAAAAGGTGACAAATACCTCAAACTGTTGATAGTTAGAATCGCAAAGTCAAATAGTTAAGTTAGGAGTGATTAGGAACCGTTCTCCCCTCCACATGTCCAAATCATAAGATAAGTTGTACTATCCTGCATAATGTAGAAACTCATAAGAGGGTGGGGTTTGTTTCCCCCATTATTCCCCCGATGGTCAAGTCAGCAAGGTGCTTGAGTGGAGGAGAAAGATGAACTATGGAAGTTCTTTAATACAGCGAGGAGGCTAAAGTGATAGCAAAATTACTTACCTTCATAAAGAGAATAGTTCTCTTATTTATAACAAAGGTTGTGGGGTAGTTTGGTAACTCTGGGCAGGCATGGGCTTGCGTCTAAGTCAGCATAGGCTTGACAGGTGTCGACAATGGAGTGGAGGAGATCACTTCCTCATTTAATGTGATGTGACCGGATGCACGCAGCGACGACGCGGTCCGATGTTAAACTTTCCACGATGGGAAAATGATGGCACCTGAACATGCATTTAATGTGATGGTGACGACCTATTAGCAGAGGATTCAAGGTATTTGTCACCTTTCTGCTCGTTTGGTCAAGTGGGAGATACCGTCTTTCGAGTCGTCTTTGCGAGATGTCAGCCGAGGACTAGTCGAGTGGGTCGCTCGCTGACTCGACCTAGCAAGGAGGTCGACATGTACCGCCTTTCGAGCCAGCTAAAGGGATGTCAACGCGTAGAGCGGTCCGAATGGGGTACTTAGATTGTCCCGAGGTAGTGAACTAATTAGATTTTATATCTAATACGGGACGCTTGTCGGCTACTAATTAGAGATTAATTCTTTGTGTTTGAAGCACCATAGCAGATTTTATTTTCACTATTTTCCTTTTATTATCTAAGAGGCTGGAACCCTCTTGGGAATTAGTTTTTATTTTTATTTTCTTCCTTTTATTCTCTCTAGTACAGATTTTATTTCTTTGTTTTTATTTTCTAAGATATGAAAGTTATTCTTGTAAGAATTCTAGAATTGTAAGAATTTTTTTCCTTTATAACTTGTAAATTATTCTCTTATGCTTAAAATGATCATGCTTAGGATAATCAACTAGAGAACTAGTTTGTAGAAAAAGAATTTGATAATCTATATTTATCTTGAGTGGTTTGATAAATTCAGGAATTACTATCTAGTAATTAGATTTTTTTCACGAATGTTAATTTTACTTGGATGATAATTTGATAGGTTAGGCTTTTTTTAAGTAGTTTGATAGTCTATGCATAATAAATCTAAAGTAAAATGTGATAAAAATAGAATAGTTCATAATTTCTAAGTGAAATTAACTAGTGGATTTAATTTTAGATTCCTCATATCTCTAATTGAATCCTCCATCTTTTACTTTCTTAATTTTTCTCTTTATTCTTTATTTTTCTTTATTTGTTTCTTGATTTTATTTTCCTTTATTCTTCATATTTCTTTCTTCTCTCTTAATCTATTTTTGTTTTAATAATAGTCACAACCACTCTCTTTATCTCTCCATAGCCCTTCTATCGCTCTTAATTGTCACACACACAATTTAAGAACCAATTTTGTTTATCTCCTACTAGACCTTCCTCGTGGAAACGATATTTTTATATACTATAACTTGATAGTTGTGCACCTATAACTTTGGTTATTACTTACCCGGCCCCTATCATATGTTGGTATCACACCACTACCATTGATGATCATCCGCCCATGTTTCAACATTACACCAAAGGAAGTGACCTCTCTCAACTCCGATTATATGGTCCAAACCTACTAACATGGTGTCGTAGTGAATTTGGTAGTGCACTTCTGCTAGATTGCACTTCAGCACATTAACATCAAACCTCTGCTGAAGGGGATCAACTATTATGTACAATATTAAACTGAAGGCAACAATCCAATTGTCCTGCCACCAAATGCCAAAGTGACTCCTATGAAGTTCAATAGTAAACTTCTCCTGGATAGGTCTTAATAAGCTCAACATCATACCTCTTCTTAGATGGCTGACGGCTAAGTTTAGAAATACGCTTGTGGTTATAGCCTTCTCTTTAGATTAGATAGCACTCAATTACTGGTGCTTGGATGATTTACTAGTGAGTTCAATAGCACACCTAGGTTCAATAGTACACCTTTGCTAGTATCCACAGATCTTAATGGGTTCAACAGTATAACCTGGTTAACACTACACCTATATTAAAACAATTGTTTGTTAAATTCAACACTATACCTATGTTTGTGGTCCCTCTAGAAG
>NC_033802.1:14050082-14188765 GCF_001876935.1 Asparagus officinalis | reverse complement strand
CAGTGGGTTCAACAGTACACCCATGTTCAATAATTCACCTCCACCAGCATGAATCTTATCAAGTTTAGCCGCACATCTCTGCTGAGATAACAGCTTATTGTATTAAGGCCACACCTTTGGCAGCGGCACCATTAGAAAGGTCAACATTACACCTTTGATCATTACATTTCCTTTCACTTTTATACCCTCATTATCTATGTTACTTGAATAAGTAAATCCGGTAATAATATTTTTTATATTAATTTACAGGTAATAAAGAATTATTGAACAAGGGCTCAAATGAAGATTATTTCAAGCCCAAAAGATCTCTTTTGAAGCACAGAATGCCTAAATTCAAATCCCACGGCTAAGTTAAGAAATAAAATCTCAGCACCTATCACTTTCTGGATCAGTAATTATTAATATTTTGACCTTTAACTGAGAATTGAATTAAATCTGGAAAGAAATAAAGTCAAATTCGTGCTCAGGATGATCAACTACAAAGACAAGGAAATATCTTCCAATTCAAAAATAGATTGTAATATATTATATATGAAAATTGCCTATATCGATGAGATGAGATATCCACATTAGCAGAATCTAGAAATTTTATCAGTAGTAGTAGGTTATAACATAAATCTGAATTTAAAGGTGAGCTAAGTCTTAAGAAGCCCAAAAGCATTCAAGAAAAGCCCAAGAGAATTTAAGAAAAGCTGAAGAGTTTTAAATGAATTAAATTCAAGAGAAATAAAGCCCACAAAGTCCATCTCTGAACTATTGAATCAATGGTTTAGATTATTCTGAGAGATCCTATGATTGTGAGGGTTATGTGGGACCTAAACCAAATCCTATGGTTTTGAAGGTTACTAAGGAGTCAAGATAAATATAAGAGTTGTGAGAGATTGTTATTATCTATAAATAGAGGAGAAGAGTATGGGTTAGAGAGTGTAAAAAATTTTGTTAACTCCTTTTGAAGAGGAGGACCTTTAATTAGGTCTTCAAATTTGTAAATATTTTAAGTTTGTAATAAATAAAAAAATTCTCCTTTTAAATTTTCATTTCTTCTTCTTTATTGATGAAGATAAAGATGAAGATTTATTTTTAAGGAGCCAACCCCTTGCAAGCAAGTTTTCTTTTTTACTCTTTTATTTTCTTATTTTAGAAATTCATGTTTTAGGATTTTATTTTCTTATTTCAAGCATTATAGTATAGATTTATTTTCATAATCTTTTATTTTTGTTGTTATATAGAATTTATTTTCTTGTATTTTGTTTACAGTGTAGATTTATTTTTATGTTCTTTTGTTATCGCTAGTGAGGTCTATATTCTTGCTCTTTTTTTATATTTTCTTACCTTGTTGTGTAACTTAAATTTGTTAGGCCTCATGTGGTGAGACTATTTCTCTAATCTTATTTTGATGATTTAACAAACAATTTATAACGTGTTTTCTAGTTTTTTTTTTTGATTAATTAACCCTGGTTGAATGATTCAAAAGCTATATTGTAAATAGAGCAAATATAAGTCAAGTTAAGATCCATAATTGAGCTTCATATACAATCTATATGGTATATTAGTGTAGGATGTGTATTTTGTGTATCACTACTTTTAAGCTCAATTATATATGCATACACATTTCTTATTTTCATCACAATTTGGGTATTTTTAAGTAATTTTTGTATTATTGACTTATGGATAAAATAACCTTTGTATACATCTTATATATAGTCCATAAATCAATTCAAAATATTTTTATTATGTCAAAATCAAGTGTTTATACAAACTCGTACTTTTGAGTTTTTGCAAAGCGATGAGTTTTTACAAATGAGAAATGCAATTTGAAATTTTTCTTTTGTAACATGTTCATTTTTATGTTTATAAATATTTCCCCAAGTTTTATAATTTTTAGAATTTATTTGATATTTTTTTAAACACGTTTTAAATTCAGTTTTTTAGTAGTTTTGTCATATGTCAGTTTTCGGTTGACCGCATAATGCTTGCCGGTCGACCGATTAGAATGAGATCTTTCAGTATTGCTTCTCAGGGTATTTCGATCGACTGGACATGACCGGCAGATCGATCGACCAGAACATGATTTTTTAGCCGTTTTTCTCAGGGTTCCTCAGTCGACTGACAACTTTCTTTCGGCCGACCGATGGACACCCTTCGATCGACCGACTAGCGTCATTCGGTCGACCGAACTGATGACCGTTGAAATAACAACTAGTTTTCTAGATTTTTGTTGTTTTGTGATATTTTCTTGGTGGTTGGGCATTTTTTTATTGATCCTAAATATACCCCATACCCTTTAACTTCTGAATTATGAAGAAAAATTTAAAACAAGTTCACAAAGGGGTTTAAGTTTGTTTAAGAGTTTTTAAGTGATTTTAAGTTTGTTTTATGAAGAAACTTTTACAAGAAGAGAAGATTGATTCTTTCGTATTTAAGCTTCAATTCCATCTCTCTCTCACTCTTGTTATTTCAGAGAAGTTTTCTCTAAACTCAATTCTAGCTTTACATATTTATTTGTTGATTATTAATTTTATTTAAGCTAGATTTCATATTGAGTCTAGTTCTCATTATTGTTCATATTGTTTCACACACACCCATATTTAAGCTTGAGTATTTTTACATATAATTCGTTTGGGTTGTGAGTGTGATTGAGTGAGCTTAATTTTATTCTCAAATTGTATTGGAGAAAAAATCATTTTATTTGTACTTAATTATTGAGAGTTCACTTTGTAATACACAAGTACACCGAGAGGAGTGTGTGGTAAGAGATGGGGTCGATTCCAAGAGGAGTGGTTGTTTGCGTTGGAAATCTTTTTCATTATGGAATCCATTACAACTCGTTTATCGAATTACAGATTCAAAAAAATGAGCCATTTTATAAGACTTCTCTACACAAATGAAAACAAACAAATGAGATCTCCTAGAAACACACAGAGATATTATTTATCAGTCGCTACTTGCATGGGATCTTTGCCTATACTGGGGACCCATTAGTCAGTGGACGAATGATTCACAGATCTAGAATGATCTGAAGAAGGCTCGGAGTCGATATTTCATTTTAGAAATAAGGACAGAAGTGGATATCTCAACAAGTTGAGATAAACACTCTTCTCAAGAACAAAACAAAGTTTAATCTCAAGGAAAATACTGAAGGCTCTCAGGATGTGAAAAACTCTCTCTCTCTCTCTGGATCACAAAGCTTACCAAAATGCTAATTCTCTACTGCCAATTTGCCCCCCCCCCCCCCCAAAGCTTACCAAAATGCTAATTCTCTACTGCCAATTTGCCCCCCCCCCCTCCTACGTGCATAAGGGTGCAAGGGAAGTATTTATAGCCTTTGGAAACTATTTTTAAAGATAAGAAGTCGAAACCAACTTTATCCATCAACTCCTATTTCTGAGACAGTGTCTACTGTCTCGGTAGAAGCGGTCATTCCAGGCAGTTGTGTAACTGATGTTCAATATATTAAATGCCATGATTTTTGAGGATTTTGAGTGTCTCTTCAGTTTGTAACGTCCTGCCCATATTTATGGATGATCCCAAGCAGTTATGAAGCCACGTGAGTCGCACGAAGTCCAAGAAAACCATCAAAAGGGACATTATATTGCCTCACTATTTTGGAGACAGTCTACATGTCTCGCATTTTCAAAACAGTTGACACTGTCTTGGAAACTATGGTCTCTTTGAGTTACCATTTTTTGTGTTTTCCTTGCTTCCTTTTGCTTCAGCTAGCCCTCGGACTATCTTCTCTGACTTAGACAATGACGTCCTTCATCCTTTCTTCATCTTGAGCTATGTTCGGGAATCTATAGGCAATTTTTTACGCCTACAGATACCCCCTCAAAAGTTTTCAGCCTCCTCAATATTTTATCGAGGAGTCTGAAATACTTTGGATGAGATATGCCCTATTTTCAATCCCTCTAGTATTTTGTCGAGGAGATTGTGTGAAACAGACCTATGAATGGTTTTAATTCTTTGACTTCTTTAGCTTTCAGCTTACTCAATATTTTGTCGAGTGTTCTAAAATACTTCTGGTGCTACATTTATCACTTGACCATCATCGAAATCTAGAGCTATATCTGATATGTTGATGTGTGGAATAGCTCATGTTATTGAGTTGACGTTGAACTGATCATCTTCGTTAAGAGTTTGCATCTGGATTACGATTAAACTCCCCAGAATAATTCTTTGACCTAAAAATTATCCTGAGTCTAATTTTGGCAAAATTGTTGACGCGTTGATCGGTGTTAACCTCTGTTGTAGTGTGAATACAGTTTATACTCATACATTAACTGGAGTTTCTACAGTTTAAGCTCTTAAGGCGTTGGAGCAAGGAGGATCAGTTTATACTCATATACTCATCGGAGTGTGGGAAGAATAAGCTGAAAATGCATCGGACGCTCACCAGGTTGAGCTCCTTGTGCGAGATTTGATTGTAGGATCAGCTGTAGATGCTGATACGGCTACAATTTCAAAGGCTATCTTAAGGTGCTCAAGTCATGAGACCAACTGATGAAGCTGGTATGACAATGACTATTAAAGATAATTGGAGATGAAGCTTGTGCAAGCTTTGTGAAGAGAAGCTCTTAGAGCTAGAAGAGTGAATCCGTCGTCGCAAGATGCTTATCTAAGCCTAATAGGATTTTTGACAAATCCTCAACCATCAACGGATTTGATAAGCCTTTACCGACTATCGTTTGAGTCGGGCTAGCATGTAGATTGTCTAAATCTATTATACATGTAACGTTGTGCTAAAAGAATAAACTCTTTTAGACTTAGTGCTATGATATTGAATACATAAACTTTGTTATTTTTTTTACGGGAAACACTAACTGGCAAAGCATGTTAGGCGTAGACTTATCTATAATTAGGGGTCGAGATAAAGTCCCCCATGCGTGTAAGGCATGGATTTTTTGTCGCTACGATGTTGAATACGTAGACTTGGTCGTTTTCGTGGGAACGGACCACTCGGCAGCATGTGTTAGATGTAGACTTATCTCTAATTAGGGATTGAGATAAAGTCCCCCCATGCATGTGAGGCATGGATTTTGGATGTTGAAAGATTATGTCTTCTCTTAGGGCAAAGATGAACCCAGTGCCGGAGAGGATGAATTTTATATTCTATCTCCTGGTTGTCTTCTCTTGGGGCGAAGACGAACCCGATGCCGAAGAGGAGAATTTTATATTCTATCTCCAGCTTGTCTTCTCTTGGGGCGAAGACGAACCCGATGATGGAGAGAAAAATTTTATATTCTATCTATTGCTGAAAAAGAAACTCAAAGTGGGATCTCTACTTCGAGAATCTGCAAGGTGAAACTAAGAGTGAGATCTCCACTCAGAGAATTAAAAAGATACAGATAACCTTAACTGTTCTAAGGTTTGATTACCCAATCTAAAGGTGGACCTCTTATTTATCAAGAAGGAATTCTAATTTTGGCCCTAACTATAGGAAGGTTTGACCAAGAGGGGTTTGAGACGACCCTAACTGTTCAAAGGTTTGATCGCCGGGTTTGGGTAGAGAACTCTCGTTTATTCAAAAAGAAACTCCGGTTTTGGCCCTAACTATTTAAAGGTTTGACCAAATGGGATTTGAGACAACCCTAACTATTCAAATGTTTGATCGCTCAGTTTGGGTGGATAACTCTCGTTTATTAAAAAGAAACTCTAGTTTTGGCCCTAACTATTCAATGGTTTGACCAAATAGGGTTTGGAATGACTCTAATTATTCAAAGGTTTAATCGTCCAATTTAAAAGTAGACATCACGTTTAAGGAAGGAATCGAGAGGGGATTTTAGTTTTGGACCTAACTGTTTAAAGGTTTTACCAAATGAGAGGTTGGAACGATCCTAACTATTCAAAGGTTTATGTTGGCCTCTTTGTTTTGATGATGTTTAACAAACAATTTATTACTAATGTTGTTTATCTAGTGTTTGTGTTTATCTATTTATTATAGATAAACAACATATTAGAGGATAGATGGAATCACGCATTCACGATCATATCCAATGGAGGTTTGCAGAATAGTAGTTAAAGCAATGCAATTCAAGTTGAAGATCCATATTCAAGCTTCATCCGCAAGTTTACCAAGAAGAGCTTATAGAAGATCAAGTTTATTGCTTGGGTAAATAGTTTAGGTTTTATATTATGTGTGTTAAGTACTTTAAGCTCAATATCATATACACACACATTTTATTAGTTTCTATGTATATATATTTAGTTATATATATACATTAAGTTGGTTTGGTTTAATTTCATAGATATGAAACAAATATATATTAATATACATACTCATATGTTTCACATTCTATTATATTTGTGAAAATATTATATTCATTGTTTATAGACTTCATAACAATAGTTTACATCTTTTATTAACTCCACAAAATCATTTTGTAATGTTTCAAAACATGGTTAAGTTAAAATGTCAAAACTCATGTGTTTACATTTTGTAGCATGTTTATTATCATGTCTACAATCATTTCTCAAAGTTTTATATTTTTCTGATTTTATTTGATATTTTTAAAAGATGTTTGAAAATCAGATTTCTATTTAAAACAGACAGTATGCATGTCTTGAGTCGACTCATGAACAGTGTTGAGTCGACTCATAAACTGTTGTGTAGTTTACATTTTGTTTCTGACAAGTCGACTCATAACATCATGAGTCGACCCATCAGGTTGAGTCGACTCATGCTTGTCATAAGTCGACTCACAAACTATACTAGAAAGTGTGTTTTGTTTTTGCTGAGTCGACCCATGACTTCATGAGTCGACCCATGCATGATGAGTCGACTCATGAATTTTATGAGTCGACCCATAAGCTGTTTTAGCCTATAACACGGCTTCGACCTATGATTTTTATGAGTCGACCCATAAAGTGTCCGTTGCACAGTAATGACTATTTCCAGATTCTATTTTTGTGTGGGTTTTTAGTTATTTTCTTGGGGTTTTGGCTGATGTCTTGGGTTGCTATAAATACCCTATTTCATTTACCTCTCCCAACATCCAAGAAAAGTTTAAAGAAGTTTTTAAAGGGTGTTTAAGTTTGTTTAAGTTTGGTTTAAAGTTTGTTTGGTTTGTGAAGAAGCTTTCACAATTGGAGGAGATCATCTACATTGTTTGATCTTTATTTTAATTCATCTCTCCATCTTATTTCTTCAGAGAAGAATTTCTAAACTTAATACTAGCTTTGTATTAATTATTTATTGTTTATCATTTTCATCAAGCTAGGGTTTTATATTAAGTTTATAATTGATTTTCTCATTGCTTACACACACAACCATTGAGCTTATTGTATTTGCATACATTATATAATTAGGTTGTGTGGAGTTGTAATAATTAAGAGTGAGCTTAATTGAGTTCTCGTCTATTGTAGAGAATAAATTTGTATTTGTGAGCCTTTATTATAAGGTGTAAACGTTTTTCGGGTGAGCGTAGAAAACTCGGTTGTGATGGTGAAGATCTCCTCGAGGTGAGGAGCGGAGACATAGGTCGTGGGGACCGAACTCCATGAACACAAGAGTGTGATATTGTGAACGTTGATCTATGAACGTTGAAAACCGATAGTGTGAGGTGTAAATGTTATTCGGGTGATCATAGAAAATTCGGTTGTGATAGTGGATTTCTCCTCGGGAGTGGGTAGCAGAGACGTAGGACGGAAGGTCCGAACTCCGTGATCATATTGTGTGTTTACATTATTTATATTTCCCTATCACAATTGTATCTTTAGTTTAGATTGTTTCACCCTTGTATTAGTTTATATATCCTTGCATATAATTCACCATATATCTCTTTGCTAGGATATATCACTTTGTTCATATTACATATTCTTGCTCATATCATATTGTATATCTATCTTGCAAGAATAATTTATTAATAATTTTTAATTAGGATAAAATCGGATTAGATTAGCATAAGACCCTCATCACCCCTCCCCCCCTCTAGGGTCTAACAGTTTAATCGTCCAATTTGTAACTGGACCTCTCGTTTATGGAAGGAATCGAGATGGGATTTTTTCTTTGACCCTAACTGTTCAAATGTTTGACTAAGTGAGAGGTTGAGACGATCCTAACTATGTAAAGGTTTGATCGTTCAATTTGAGTAGACCTCTCATTCATGGAAGGAATCGAGAGGAGATTTTGTCTTTGACCCTAACTGTTCAAATATTTGACCAAGTAGGAGGTTGAGATGACCCTAACTGTTTAAAGGTTTGATCGTTCAATTTAAGTGGACCTCTCGTTTATGGAAGGAATTGAGAGGAGATTTTATCTTTGACTCTAAATTTTCAAAGGTTTGACCAAGTGAGAGGTTGAGATGACCCTAACTGTTTAAATATTTGATCGTTCAATTTTAGTGGACCTCTTATTCATGGAAGGAATCGAGAGGGGATTTTGGCTTTGGCCCTAACTGTTTAAAGGTTTGACCAAATGGGAGTTTGGAACGACCCTAACTATTCAAATGTTTAATCGTCCAATTTGAAAGTGGACCTTTTATTCATGAAAGTAATTGAGAGGGGATTTTGGCTTTGCCCTAACTGTTCAAAGATTTGACCAAATGATAGTGGGAGTGATGTACAAATAATAGTGGGAGTGTTGATTTGTATAACTCTTTGTGTTAATATAGTGGGAGTTTTTGGTGTCAAGTTGCAAGGACTTAACATGTAGGGGGGTTTGAAAATCACCATGGATCAGCAGATAAAAATTTTGAGTATCGTGACAGGACTTCAATAGTGAGAGTGTTGAAGGCTGGACACAATAGGAGTTTGAATGAATTTAACCATGAAGAATTTTGGTGGACTCACCATCAATAAATTTGATCAGTGAGGGACTTTGTGGTGGAGGATAGTGAAATCAAGCATTCCACAATTACACCATGGGAGTTTCGTGAAGAAAATTTGACCCGATGATGTTATTGAATGTCGTCTTAACGAAGGAGTGCTCCAAAAAAAACACAATGGGAATTGGTGGAATTGATCCCGGTGACTAAAACCAACCAAGGATTATGAATGAAGGAAAGAAGATACTTTGTTATCTTCCACTTCGCAAGAGAATACTGGTTATCGATGACCAAGAAGGATTCAGACTGTTTGTTCCTAAAGGATTGAAGCTAATGGGATGTGCTTCATCCTTAAAGGAATTTAAAGCCAAAGTGGGAGGGTTTTTATCATCTTAGTAATGATTAAATAATAATAGTACAGGATTCGTAATCATTATTTTTGTAATGATTAAGAGTGGATTATTTAAATGGTTGGTTTTTTTTGGAATAATCAGCTCATTTTGGGTTATCCTTAAGAATATCATGCGTAGTACTCTCTAGGAACTTCCCATTGGTGGGCAACGCTATCATTCTTAATAAAGAATCAGGTATTGGTTCCTGACTTCGTATTCTCCTCGAACTTCATATTGACCCCTAGCTTTTTCGTCGAAACTGAGTCCAATGAGGAGCGCATTATTTTTTAGCCACGTTGTTAGATTATCCTTAAGAATATTATGTGTAACATTCTTTAGAAAATTCCCATTGGAAATAAGAGAAGTAGTTTAACCTCGTATACCCGTTAGAGGAAAGGGAGCAGTTTAGCCTCATATATCGGTAGGAGGATAAAGGAGAAGCAGTTTATATCCGTGTACTCATCGGATTTAAGGGAGAAGGTTGACCTCGTATACCTGTCGGAAGTTCATGGAGAAGCAGTTTATACTCGTATACTCTTCGGAGTATTGGAGAAGCAGTTTATACTCGTATACTTAATAGAGTCTGGGAGAAGTAGTTTATACTCGTATACTCTTTGAAGTATTGGAGAAGCTGTTTATACTCGTATACTTGTCAGAGTTTTGAGAAGCAGTTTATACTCGTATACTCTTCGGAGTAGTTGGAGAAATAGTTTATACTCATATACTCTTCGGAGTAGTTGTCATCCTCATTTTGCTTGTTTTGTTATTATCGATGTCATCATTGAAGAAGTTGTTAAGGAACAGATTTTCCATGTCGTCCTAGCAGTTGACGCTCCCTAGCTTATGACGTTGATACCAATCGAAGGCGGCCTTGCGTAGGGTGCCCACGAATGACCAGATCATCAGAGGTTCATTTCTAGAGATTATACCTAAATACGATTTAAAGTAGACCAAGTGTTGGGTTCGCGAGCCTTTCCTATCGAATAGCGTGAAGTTGATTAAATTAAACTTTGACAGGTACGAAATCAATTTCCATTCCCTCGGATATGGACATGGAATGCCGGCCTTCTTAACTTCTTGAGCGGATACCAAGGCATTTACCCTATTCTCTAGCTCTTCCATCGGTTTGGTGTCTCCCTCCTCATTTTTCTTTGGGGCCGTTGAGGAGGCTAAGGAGGATTAACCGGACTACTCACAGTGTTATTTCTATTGAGAGGAGAGTCCGCAAAGATATGTTCATCCGCCTCTGCATCGCTGTCAATTGCATTGGCTTGAACCACCATGGTGTTGTGATGACTAGACTCAGCTTGCAGACTGGACTCGAATAGTTGATGTTGTTGAAACTGCAGCTGTTGAGCATGTAATTCCCTCATCTGTTGTATGGTTAACTCCATTTCCATCTTCATTTCACCTCTAAACTCTTCTCGCTGCTTAGCTAGAGCTTCTTGAAGCATTTGAGCCAACTGATCAGGAGTGACTGTGAATGCTTCTCTGGTTAGTCTCATGCTAGACATTGTTTCGTCTGAAGTGACCATGGAGCATGTGTCCGATGCTTCATCATCTTAGGATATTCCTTTATGCATCCTCTGCTAATCCCTACGTCTGATCGTTCCTATTTGGAGCCGAGCTATAAGCTGGGATATCCTCGGATAAGAGTCGGGATTAGAGTTGGTCGAGCGTCATTTTGAGTTTTCTTTATCAGCCATATTGATGGTGACTTCTGGAAATTTGTTATTTTGGAGAGCTGGTCTTCTCGTGCGGAAGCGTCTTGATTTAGGTTTTAACGCTTCTATGGAAAGCCTTTGGAATACCGAGACCCTCTGTGGAGCGATCTTGGAGTAGCTACACTCTGATAATACTACTCTGATAAGTCTCTCGCATGAGCAATGAGAGTTTGTATCCTGGATACTTCACCTCCGAGACTTATTCGCACCCCCAGTCTGATAGTACAACTCATCGGCCTAATGACCGGAGCAACCTATCGACTGTAGGTTTGACTCCCTATGTATGATGTTGGCTTTTGATGGACACATCTTCTTTCAGAAATGCAAAGCCTTGGTGACGTTCTCAGGAGTCGCACATTTGGAACCACCCCCTTTCGAGTGTGGACTCTTAACAGGCTCCTACGTCTGCATACGCACCCCAAAGCGGTCGGTGACAAGAACTCTCCCAGAAATAGAGACCCCCTTGCTCCTTTTGTGTATGGCACACGAACAAGTACATCAAGGTGTTCTAGTTTGTTTGGAGGTGGCAGGACACCTTTCAGCAATAGCAGGCTTAATAGGAGTCTGTGGATGACCCCCAGCCTGAGAAGCTACTTGGATTTTGATCGTTGGGCCCAAGTGCTCTTTCACTGGTGCTTTACCTCAATCTTCGTGCAAAGGACCAAGGTGATCTGCAACCGTGATTTTGAACTTTGAAAGGTCAGGACTGACACAAGGCTTCACTAGAGGCATGAGGAAGCAATCGTGGAAGATGGGCTTGGAACGGATGTCGACAGAGGCAAAGAAGTGTCTACGGAGGATTCCCTTTGGGCGAGACAGCTGGGAGTGTCTCGGATGAAGGAACTTTGTGCGAGATAGTTAGGGGTATCTCGGATGAAGGAACTTTGGGCGAGACAGCATAAAACCATCTCGAACGAATGTCCTTTGGGCAAGACAGTATAGACTATCTCGGCCAAAGGGGAAAGTTTTTATTGTCTCCGGACTTTGATTTCGCGAAAGTTCGGACTTCGGAATCCGAACTTTGCAAGATTTTGGCAGTTTTCTAGCCATCTCTTTCTTATTTGATTCTTGCACCCATTGCATAGATGAGCATGTGTGACACGTGCGTAGCACTTCAGGATACATTCCTTCTTTGTCAAATGAGTCCTTTTGACAAGAACTCATTCCTTGGTTGATGGCTTAGAGGAAACGTCAGTGACATGCTGCTGAAGTAACTCGGTTGCTTGACACTTCCTTGACTCCAAGTCTACGTGATAGCGCACTCCATCCACCGATTCTAAGACCTTTGCGAACTGACGAGCCAGGCGTTGGCGTTGTCTCTGACGAACCCTCTTCGTCAGAGTTGGCGAACTTTCATTCAATAACTCCTTAATTGGAGGGGAATCATTTTGAGCAGAGGTTTCGGCATTGTCGATCATCGAAACAGTGTTACAAGGGGAAGCCTTGATAATAGTTAGGCGAGAGTCATCACCCGTAGCCTTCATTAGAGTGAAGACCAAAAAACCTTCATTGAAGATGAAATCTTCCTGTATTTGTGATGCGAGGAAGATCTTGAGGAGGAGGATGAGAGGTACTCCTCAAACTTTGCTTGGTTGAACTCAAAGTCGACCGTGGAGTCAACTGGGATCTTGATCGGTTGCGATACTCCGATCTCGACAACGAGACCGTTGGCTCCCACTGTGGTTGTTAGAATGTTTGCATTGAAAATCTTTTTTATTATGGAATTCATTACAACTCATTTATCGAATTATAGATTCAAAAAAGTGAGCCATTTTATAAGATTTATTTACACAAATGAAAACAAACAAATGAGATCTCCTAGAATCACACGCAGAGACTATTTATCGGTCGCTGCTTGCGTGGGATCATTGCTTGTGCCAGGCACGTGTCAGTCCGTGGACGATCGATTCATAGATCTAGATTGATCTGAAGAAGGCTCGAAGTCGATGTTTAATTTTAGAAACAAGGAAAAAAGTGGATATCTCAACAAGGTGAGATGAACACTCTTCTCAAGAATAAAAATAAGGTTTAATCTCAAGGAAAATACCGAAGGCTCTCAGGATGTGAAGAACTCTCTCTCTCTCTGGATCACAATGCTCACCAAAATGCTAATTCTCTGCTGCCAATTCCACCCCCCCCCTCCCCGGTGCATAAGGGTGTAAGGGAAGTATTTATATCCCCTAGAAATGGTTTCTAAAGATAAGAAGTCGAAACTAACTTTATCCGTCAACTCTTATTTCCGAGAGAGTGTCTACTGTCTTGGAAGAATGGTCATTACAAGCAGTTTTGTAACCGATGTTTAATCTGTTAAATGCTATGATTTTTGAGGATTTTGAGTTTCTCTTCAGTTTGTAACGGTCTACATATGTTTATGGATGGTCCCAAGCAGTTATGAAGCCACGTGGGTCTCACGAAGTCTAAGAAAACCGTCAAAATAGATGTTATATTGCCTCATTATTTTCGAGATAGTCTACCTGTCTCACATTTTCGAGATAGTTGACACTGTCTTGGAAAGTATGGTTTCTTTGAGTTGTCATTTTTTGTGTTTTCCTTGCTTCCTTTTGCTTCAGCTAGCCCTCGAACGATCTTCCCTGACTTAGACAATGGAGTCCTTCATTCTCTCTTCGTCTTGAGCTGTGTTCAGAAACCTATAAGCAATTTTTGATGCCTACAGTGGTGTCGTAGTAAAGCCTAAAGAAAGGTTGTAAATCCGAGCAATTGAGGAAGGTGACACGGGCTAGGCCTACACTTAGAGGGTGTGTTGTGTGATTGCAATGTGAGTGTTGTAAATGTTTGTTGGTAAGCGTTGAAAATTGATTGTGTAGTATCTTTTAAGATAGTGGAGTTCTCCTCGTGAGTGGGGAGCGGAGACGTAGGTCGAAAGTGACCGAACTCCGTGATCACATCGTGTGTTTGTATTGTCTATTTGCGCTCTATCTCATTTACATATTTGTTCTTGTTTATATTACATAGCCTAGCTCATATAACTTGTTGCATTTCATATTTGCTAGGATATAATTTAATAAGTTTTAAATTAATATTAATATTGAATTAGATTAGCATATACCCTATTCACCCCCCACCCCACTAGGGTAATTTTAAACTTTCCTTGTTGTTCTTTTATGCTTTATTTTCTTTCTGTTCTTAATTTGTGGTACTAAACTTTGTAGGAATTTTAGAATTGTATAAAACTAGTTTGATTTCTTTTATAATTTGTGGATTGCTCTCTTTATGCTTAAAATGACCATGCTTAGGATAATCAACTAGAGAACTAATTGGTATAAGAAGAATTTGATAATTTATACTTATCTTGAGTGATTTGTTAGATTATGCTTATGAATTCTAAAATTAATATCTAGTTGCTTATTATTTTCATGAATAGAAATTTTACATGAATGATAATTTGATAAGTTATGCTTTCTTTAAGTGGTTTGATAGTCTATGGTTTGTAAATCTAAAGTAAAATGTGATAAATGAGAGTAGTTTATAAATCCTAAAATAAAATTAACTCATGGATTCAATTTCTAAATTCCTATCTTCTCCACTTAATTTCCTCCATATTTTACTTATTTTTTTCTTCTTCTTTTTGATTATTTTTTCTAATCTTGATTTTGTTCTTTTCTATTTTTTACTTATCCTTCTTATTTATTTTTTATTTTTTTATTAGATCACTCCCTTTCTCCCCTCTTGTTCTAGATTTTTATATGTAAATATTCACACACTCTACATTACTTCACTTTCACTCCTCTTCGTCCACACTCATGTAGAACTATTCGTAGAATTTTTCTGACACATCTTTCTCGTAGCAGCCGGTCCATGAAGAATCCAAAAGCCCATTCATGTTAAAAATCAACTCATGTGTTTAAAATCCAAAGCTCAAAACCGATCCATGTGATTTTCGGCCCATTAGTCTTTATTTCAAAAAAAAATGAAAACCGGCCCATGAGTCTTCATTTGATGTTCCAAGAGCAACACAAAGTCCAGTTTTCATTTGATTTTGAAAACCGAAAATAACATCCAAGTTGCAGCACTCTTCCTCAAGTCCGGCCTATTTCTCCATTTGATTTTTGAAAATCACACACCAAGTCTGCAACTTTGTCCAGCCCACTTGATTTGCAACCGGCCATTTGATTTTTGGCCCAGCTTTGATTTCAAAAGATAAATGAAAATCCGGCCCAGCTTTGATTTCAAAAGATAAATGAAAATCCGGCCCAGCTTTGATTTTTTCGGCCCATTCATGATCTGCAGTGGTCTGTCCAAGTCCAATTCGTGTACACATGTGAAAAACAAAGCCAAGTCCATATTTCATTGTGTAATCTTTTTGCTTTGGGCCTTCACAAATTCAAAAATTGCACTTTGTCTTCTTGAATCATTTCTTCATTTAATCAATGGGTTTTTGTTGAGAGATGGGAAGTTAAGATTTATTCTTCATTAATCTGCAATTAAAAGATAAAAATAATTATTAGTGGTATATTTATTCATATAAAATAGATAATGAGGGTATAAAATTATAATAAAAATATGATTATCAAATACCCCCACACCTAAACTTTTGCTAGTCCTCTAGCAAAGAAAATAAAAAAAAAATCCTAACTCACTTTCGCAGGAATCGCGGTTGTATTTAGCGCATACAACAAGCCTTTAAACCCCTAGGTTACCCTAGTGGACGAGTTGTAGTCTCGTGAGGGTTTGCAGTGAATATACCGACAAAATTCGGTCAACTTGCCAAATTAAAGAAGTCAGTAAATAATTAAATTTACTTGATAACTTTTAGATAATCTAATTGAAGCCAGTTATCACTCAAGAAAACATTTTTACATATAACTCTAAGGTATATTTTCAAGAAAATCTTCTCATTGTAGCAATACAAAACCAAGTCAAACTTAGAAATTTAATTTAAAAGTTTTGAAAAGAACATGCTAACTCTTTGTTTTAAATAATTTTCAAGTTGCTTGATTTAAAATATTTTCCAAGACCATATATACAATTATAAAACATTTTTTTAAAATTTTTTTTACCTCTTTCTTTCTTGGTGATTTTTTTCTACTTTAACGGGCTTTCTAAGTGACCATTTAACGAGTTTTGGGCCAATGGATCCCAACCCGACTGGGCTTAGGTCATTAAGTATGGAAATACTCATTGGGCTTAATTACTCGGTCAGCTTAGGCTTTATTATATAGAATCACCTTGAATTCAAGAGTTTTTTTTTCTTTTTGGTGCCCATTTTTCGCACTCTTCTTTTGCAAATTATTATTATTATTTGTATATGTATATCTATTTTGGAAAATATGTAAATCAAGACACTTTGAAAAATTATTTTCAACTCTAAGCTAAGCATGCAAAAATTTCATTATTTTAAATAAAAATCTAAGTTAAGGCTTTAAGTAAAGTATACTAATTTGAAAATCATTTCTTAAGAATTTTATTTAGAGTTATCATTAAAGGTGAACTTAAGTAAATAACTAACTAGGGATTAGCAAATTTCAAATTTATCAAATAAATCAATTATTACATAACTCCATCAATTTGGCAAGTGACGATATTTTTATAAATTTTTTAAAAGACAAAAAAAGGGAAAAAACAAAAATGTAACTAAAAATGTAAAATAAAGAGAAAAAAATAACTAATTCCCACCCCCACACCTAAATTTTGCATTGTCCTCAATACAAACTCTATGATGCATAAAGTAAAGCAGATAAGAAGTGAAGCACTTACATTTGGTTCGCTGATAAAAATCTGCAATTACCTTTGGTCTGAGAAGAAGGAAATCAAACATTTATTCTTTTCTTGTATTTTTTCTTTTTTCTTTTTTTCTTTTTTTTTCTTCCTTTTTTTTAAAAAAAACTAAATAAGAAACTCTCACATGAGAGAAGAATAAATTCTTTTTATTATTCTGAAGTAAACAAAATAAACAATGTAGAATGAAATATTCAACATGAAGAGTTTCTGTTCTACATTAAATCCTACCTTATTGCTGAAAATTCTCCCACGGATTTTAAATAAATTCAACATGATATAATCAACAATGTGCTGAAATTCTAAGCATTCCGGGGTGTTCAATGATTTTTGTGGCAATGGAAGGTAGGTATTATTAGTGTCATGCATATTGGACTCAGATTCTTGATTTGTGAATGTGTGTTCTCTAACAACCAATTTTTCTTTAACAATTTTCTCAACCCCAATTTCCTCAACCCCAAGATTTATGGTTGATTTGTAAAAATTTGGTGGTTGTTTATTTTCCAAAAATCTTAGTTCATCAAGAAAGAGTTTTTTAAAATTCAGTTCAGAACAACAATTGTCCAACACAGTTTCTTTATTTTGACAAACCCGATCTACTTCTCTTAATATTTTTAGCTCCTCACCGAAAACTTCCTCAAAACTTAGATCTAACTCTTCTTCTTCTTCCCTCGGTCTTTCCTGAATTGAATTATCAGGGGAAGAATGGATTGGAACAAGAATTTGGCTTAAAGGTGTTCTTTCCTGATTATCGACCTGTTTTCCTGACTGTAGTGCATTCATTTGAGTGTCCTTAGGATTGACCACGGGTTGACCCAGAATTTCTCCTTCCTCTACTTCACTTATGGCACTAGCTAGGTTATCAATATGGGTTTCTAATCTAGTTAGGGCTTGAGTGTTAGAGTTAAGTATGAGTTTGGTTTATTGCATAAAGGAGTTCATCGTGTAGGATGTTTGAGTTAACATATCTGTGGCTAGTGTGGAGGCCTTAATAATGATTTCAAAACCTTTTTCCAAAAAATTGAGACGTTCATCATGATCTGTATCAAGAGGAGTGTGAGTTACAACTTGATGATGAGGAGACTGATTTTGATGTGACGGATTGGGTTGTTGAAATTGTGGATGAGAATTGAAAGGAACTGTGTTTTCCCTAAGAAAATGTTGGGTCAAAGAGGGAGTGAAGTTTTGAGTTCCAGAGTGGTTTTCCTGATTCCATGCAATGTTTGTGTAACTTGCCCAACCAGGGTTGTAGGTTGAAAAAAATGGATCATTTACCGAATACTGATATGGACTCCCTACAAACTCCCGAACTTCATTGGAAATTTCAATCATATTGGGATAACATAAATTTTGAAAAACTTGTGGATTAGTCATTTGTTCAAAATGAATTTGTTGATGTGTATTGTCCCTAATCCACATTTTGCATGCACCAAAAACAATTTCTTTTTATACTTTTTTTAGAGAAAAATAAAAGTTAGGTTTTTTTTTAAGAAGAAAATGGAAAATCCTAACTAAAACAAATCAAAATCAATCACTTTTCAATCACTCTAACTCTAGGGTTAAGCCTAACTCAACTAGACTAGCTCCTAACCAAAAATTCCTTAAGTGAAAAGATAAAAGTTTTACCCGGGTAGTTAGCCAGGTAAGGATAGTACTAGAGGGTGATCAAAGATCAATTAAGTACCTCTTTCCTTGCGGAGCGCTTTACGCAACCCCTAAACCTTGCCTTAGACACCAACTAATCCAAGAAAACTTAAACCGGTTCACTTAAGGATTCTTTGTTCCTTATTGAGCTCGAATCCTTAGGGCCAACGTCTAATGAGTTTTATTAGGCTTGGGTGGTGTAGTGAGGAATTAGTGATTTTTGGGCTAAGAAAAGGGTGATGAAATCCCTCACCTTATCTTGATTATGAGATTTTGCCCTTAAAAATATTTTGAAGTGTGTGTCAAATCAAGATGCTCAAATCACTTGGTAAATTCCTACTAATTATATGAAATGCAACCCTATGAATTAAAAGCAACTAAAAAGGATGGAAAAAAATCTTTTTCTTTTTTTTAATTAGGGTTAACAATCAAACAAATGAGAATGGGAGATTTGTTTGAATTTATTATCTTGTTAGTAAATGTCAAAGTGAAGGGTGAATTTTATTATGGTCAACGGAAATAAAATCTTTTTTTTAAGATCCTAATTGTCACTAATTGTGAGAAACTAACTAAAGGTGTGGAATTGAAAATATAAGGAAGAAGACTTACCACAAGCGAATATCCAATTCCTCAATCTCCAATTCTTGATCTTTAATCTTCAAGTAGTTCTTTCACAAGAAACACACAAGTTAAAGAACCAAAATAATTAAAACCTACTTAAGTACCTTCCCCGGCAACGGCGCTAAAAACTTGATGCGGCATAAACATGTACCCAAAAAGGTTGCAAGTGCACAACCGTGTCAAGTTATAGTATTTAAGATATCGATCCCACGAGGAAGGTGTTTTGTAGAGAAAATATACTTGATGCGGCATAAACATGTACCAAAAAGGTTGCAAGTGCACAACCGTGTCAAGTTATAGTATTTAAGATATCGATCCCACGAGGAAGGTGTTTTGTAGGAGAAAATATGAAATCGGTTCTTATGTTGTGTGCGTGACAAATAGGAGTGATAAGTGAATATGATTGTGAAGAGATTGAGAGAGTGAAGATGGTGTGTGCAAAATGTAAGTGAGAGTGGAATTGACAACAGAATGAGTATGATTAATAAGGTGAGAAGAAAAAATGAATAAAATCAAGAAACAAATAAAAAAATCAAGAATGAAGAACAAAATTCTAGAATAAAAGAAAATGCAAGAAATTAAAGATGGTGGATTCAATTATAGATATGGGTAATCTAAAATTGAACCCACTTCTTAGAAAAGGATGATTCCCTAGAGGGTTCTAGCCTAAAGGCGAATCAAACAAAATAAAAATAAACAAAAGGAAAAACTAAACCCAAGAGGGTTCTAGCCTCAAGGTGAATAGTATAAGAAATTAAAATCTAACTACAAAATAAATTATAAAATCTAAACTACAAAATAAAATTACAAGAATTAAATGTAAGAAAATAAATCTACTCTATAAGCATGAAATAAATCTAAGGCAATAGGGTTCTAGCCTCTTGGCTATTTAACAAGAAAATATAATCTAACTACAAGCATAGAAATAAATCTAAACTAATAAGTAATAAAAGAGAAAAAGAAAAAAATGCAAACCTTCAAATAATCTCCATCTTCATCTTCATCTTCATCATCCAACAAAGATAAGAAGAAAAAAATTTAAAGTGGTGAAAAAATTATTATTATTAATTGCAACTAAAGTTATAATTTTGGAAGGCCTTCTCAATTAAGAGTAGCCCTCCTCTCCAAAAAGGAGTTACAAAAATTTTCACACCACTAACCCCTCACTCTCTACCCCTATTTATAGTCATCTTCAATGAATATGATGTGACGCCCCTAGGTTCACACAAGGCTGCAGTCCTCGGTAAAACCAAGAATGTCAAACCTGCCATGCACCACACCGTGCAATAACATGTTTCACCATCACAATTAACATCTCTCTAGTAGAGTCAACAACAGGTGTAGGTACAAAAGCAAGTAAAAGATAATACAAGAGATACTGGCAAAATGAAAGAGATCAAATTAACACATCTCCTCAACCAAATAAACTGGAATACATAGTCAAAGTCTGAAATGAATAACAATGATCCGGAGATCTCAACATGTCTCAAAGTACATAATATCTGATACAGGAAATAAGGCACACAGCCTTTACAACTCTAGAACATAAACCTCTTAAGTCTAAAAATGTCTCAAGCGGAGTACAAAATAAAATACATCTAATAAGAGGATAAATAGAAACTAGTAAGGGTCGTCCCCATCCTGCGACTCTTCGGGCTCCTGGCTCGTTACCTGAAAGGGGGAGGGACAACGAGCGTCAAAGCGCTAGCGAGCAACATCACAACCAACCCCAAGGGATAGGGCTTGTTGTGTATGAAAATACAGTTAATACATAATAATATAAAATCATTTGTCCTAACAACAATGGGTTTTGGTATTTAGGAAATTACAACACGAGCGTAGGTACGTCGAGCGAAATAATCCAAACAAGGAAACCCTCATGTATATCTCCAATTGTAAATCCCTAAATACTAAACCCGAGGTCTAATACAAGAAATAATAAACTAAAAGAAACAGCCCATCTCAATACTTAATCAAAAGTCACGCCGAAACAATATAAGTATCAAAGGTCAAGATCACATAAGTGTCGTGTTCAGCCTAGGTAGCTATCATGTCCAAATCTCATGAAATCATGTCATGTCCTGATTCAGATAAATGTCATACTCATAGCTTAACAGATGTCCAACACATAATCTAATATGTAAATGTCCAACACAAGATCTAATATGTAAATGTCCAACACACGGACTGAAATGGATTATAGTCCAACACGAGGACTTCAATGGATTATAGTCCAACACGAGGACTTCAATGGATTATAGTCCAACACGAGGACTTTAATGGATTATAGTCCAACACGAGGACTTCAATGGATTATAGTCCAACACGAGGACTTCAATGGATTATAGTCCAACACGAGGACTTCAATGGATTATAGTCCAACACGAGGACTTCAATGGATTATAGTCCAACACGAGGACTTCAATGGATTATAGTCCAACACGAGGACTTCAATGGATTATAGTCCAACACGAGGACTTCAATGGATTATAGTCCAACACGAGGACTTCAATGGATTATAGTCCAACACGAGGACTTCAATGGATTATAGTCCAACACGAGGACTTCAATGGATTATAGTCCAACACGAGGACTTCAATGGATTATAGTCCAACACGAGGACTTCAATGGATTATAGTCCAACACGAGGACTTCAATGGATTATAGTCCAACACGAGGACTTCAATGGATTATAGTCCAACACGAGGACTTCAATGGATTATAGTCCAACACGAGGACTTCAATGGATTATAGTCCAACACGAGGACTTCAATGGATTATAGTCCAACACGAGGACTTCAATGGATTATAGTCCAACACGAGGACTTCAATGGATTATAGTCCAACACGAGGACTTCAATGGATTATAGTCCAACACGAGGACTTCAATGGATTATAGTCCAACACGAGGACTTCAATGGATTATAGTCCAACACGAGGACTTCAATGGATTATAGTCCAACACGAGGACTTCAATGGATTATAGTCCAACACGAGGACTTCAATGGATTATAGTCCAACACGAGGACTTCAATGGATTATAGTCCAACACGAGGACTTCAATGGATTATAGTCCAACACGAGGACTTCAATGGATTATAGTCCAACACGAGGACTTCAATGGATTATAGTCCAACACGAGGACTTCAATGGATTATAGTCCAACACGAGGACTTCAATGGATTATAGTCCAACACGAGGACTTCAATGGATTATAGTCCAACACGAGGACTTCAATGGATTATAGTCCAACACGAGGACTTCAATGGATTATAGTCCAACACGAGGACTTCAATGGATTATAGTCCAACACGAGGACTTCAATGGATTATAGTCCAACACGAGGACTTCAATGGATTATAGTCCAACACGAGGACTTCAATGGATTATAGTCCAACACGAGGACTTCAATGGATTATAGTCCAACACGAGGACTTCAATGGATTATAGTCCAACACGAGGACTTCAATGGATTATAGTCCAACACGAGGACTTCAATGGATTATAGTCCAACACGAGGACTTCAATGGATTATAGTCCAACACGAGGACTTCAATGGATTATAGTCCAACACGAGGACTTCAATGGATTATAGTCCAACACGAGGACTTCAATGGATTATAGTCCAACACGAGGACTTCAATGGATTATAGTCCAACACGAGGACTTCAATGGATTATAGTCCAACACGAGGACTTCAATGGATTATAGTCCAACACGAGGACTTCAATGGATTATAGTCCAACACGAGGACTTCAATGGATTATAGTCCAACACGAGGACTTCAATGGATTATAGTCCAACACGAGGACTTCAATGGATTATAGTCCAACACGAGGACTTCAATGGATTATAGTCCAACACGAGGACTTCAATGGATTATAGTCCAACACGAGGACTTCAATGGATTATAGTCCAACACGAGGACTTCAATGGATTATAGTCCAACACGAGGACTTCAATGGATTATAGTCCAACACGAGGACTTCAATGGATTATAGTCCAACACGAGGACTTCAATGGATTATAGTCCAACACGAGGACTTCAATGGATTATAGTCCAACACGAGGACTTCAATGGATTATAGTCCAACACGAGGACTTCAATGGATTATAGTCCAACACGAGGACTTCAATGGATTATAGTCCAACACGAGGACTTCAATGGATTATAGTCCAACACGAGGACTTCAATGGATTATAGTCCAACACGAGGACTTCAATGGATTATAGTCCAACACGAGGACTTCAATGGATTATAGTCCAACACGAGGACTTCAATGGATTATAGTCCAACACGAGGACTTCAATGGATTATAGTCCAACACGAGGACTTCAATGGATTATAGTCCAACACGAGGACTTCAATGGATTATAGTCCAACACGAGGACTTCAATGGATTATAGTCCAACACGAGGACTTCAATGGATTATAGTCCAACACGAGGACTTCAATGGATTATAGTCCAACACGAGGACTTCAATGGATTATAGTCCAACACGAGGACTTCAATGGATTATAGTCCAACACGAGGACTTCAATGGATTATAGTCCAACACGAGGACTTCAATGGATTATAGTCCAACACAAGCTCTGGCCTACGCATTAAACTATCCTCCGGCTCTACCCAACATACAAGTGATCTGCAAGGCCTCCAGCACGATGCTTCGTACGGAGTCACACCAATTATCGCCTGATAACTGCTGTTATAAGCGAACTCTATCAGTGGAATATGATTCCTCCCAGCTGTTTTGAAAGTCATTAACTATCTCCCCAACAAATATCCTCGCATATGCCTCGGCGGTATAAGTAGTCCTTACTGGAATGAAATATGCTGGCTTCATTAGTATATCCATTATCATCCAACCAGAATCATTTTCTTTCTTCGACTTCGGCAACCCTACAACAAGGTTCATAAAAAGGTCCGTCCACTTCTATTTCAAAATGGGAAAAGATTGAAGTGTTCCTACCGGTCTCTAATGTTCCACCTTCACTTACTGACAGGTAAGACTCTTAGCTATATACTCTGAAATCTTCCTATGCATATCACTCCACCAAACGTGTCTATTTAAGTCTTTGTACATCTTAATTATTCCTGGATGTACAGAATCACGAATTCATAGTTCTCAATATGTTCCTACCGGTCTCTAATGTTCCACCTTCACTTACTGACAGGTAAGACTCTTAGCTATATACTCTGAAATCTTCCTATGCATATCACTCCACCAAACGTGTCTATTTAAGTCTTTGTACATCTTAATTATTCCTGGATGTACAGAATCACGAATTCATAGTTCTCAATAAACTCAATCCACCGTTGCTGCCTCTGGTTGAGTTCCTTCTGGGAGAAAAGATAATTCAAACTCTGGTGGTCGATGAACAACTCAAATTGCACTCCATATAAGTAATGTCTCGTGACTTCAGTACAAATACCACTACTGCTAACACCAAATCATGAGTGGGGTAGTTCTGCTCGTGCACCCCAAATTGTCATATATGCTTCTACCCTCTGAGTTTGCATCAAGATGCCTCCTAAACCTGCCAATGCTGCATCTGTGTAAACAACGTACGTCCTGTCACTGCTCGAAATAGTCAAAACTGGTACTGTAGTCAACTTAGTCTTTAAAGTATCAAAGGCCTTCTGGCACTCTGTGTTCCAAATGAACTGTACACCCTTCTTCGTAAGGCGTGTAAGTGGCGCCAAAATCTTCAAAAAGTCTAGGATGAACTTCCTGTAATAACCGGCTAACACAAGAAGTTTCGAATCTCTGTCACCATCTTCGGCGGTTCCAAATCAAGAATTGCTGTAAACTTAGCCGAATTCACTGCCATGCCCTCTCTGCTGTTGACGTGGCCGAGAAATCTAACTTCTGAAAACCAAAACCCGTATTTGCTGATCTTGGCATATAACTGATGTTCCTGAAGAGTCTGCAATGCTACTCGTGTTCTACCTCCGATCTCAAAAATATGAGAATATCAAACTGGCCGATGAAGGGACGAAAAGAGAAAAAACGGTTCATCACATTCATGAATACTACGGGTGCATTAGCCAACCCGAATGGCCTGACTAGAAACTCTAAAGATTCACATCGAATTAGGAAAAATGGTTTTGGGAAAATTCATCTTCCGAACCGGCAACTATGATAACCAGAACGAAGATCAAGCTTCGAGAAATACTACGCTCTATGCAACTAGTTGAACAAGTCATCAATCCTAGGTAATGAGTACCTATTCCAGATAGTGACCTTGTTCGGCTCTCCATAATCAATGCACAATCTCATATTATCGTCCTTCTTCTTCACGAAGAGGACCGATGCGCCCCACGGAGAATAACTCCTACAAATAAAACCCTAAGCTAACAACTCGTCCAACTGGGTCTGAAGCTCCCTCATCTTAGCTAGTGTCATGCGATAGGGTGCGCGGGATATCGGGGCTGTGCCCGGCTGCAACTCAATGTAAATCTCAACCTCTCACACAGGAGGTAACCCAGGTATGTCCTGGAAGACATCCTGACAATCTGAGACAACTCTAGTCTCCAACAAATCAGAACTCTGATCCCATCACATCTCCTCATCGATGAACGCCAGAAATGACTCCGCAAAACGATTGCCCTGAGAAGTGACCACAATCATCTCGGACCCATTGGACGCTCGCAAATTGACTGTCTTAAAACGATTGCCCTGAGAAGTGACCACAATCATCTCGGACCCATTGGACGCTCGCAAATTGACTGTCTTCGCAAAGCAGTCCATACTAGCCTGGTAGGAGGATAACCAAACCATACCAAGTATAACATCGAACCCGAACATGTACAACGCTATCAAATTGATAACAAACCCTGACTCGTCTAGTCTGATGACATATTTCCTATAGATAGAGTGGACACCTCCCCTAGAGGAGTAGATACTGACAACGGAATATCTAAAGAATGTGCTACTAGCTGAAGCCTACCAATAAAGGTATGAAAGATGAGCGAATTTTCTAAATCAATTTAGATCCGAGCTGAAAAGAAAATCAAGAATAAAGCTCCATTCGAACCCTGATCATGCGGTACTGCTAAATAGACTCCGCTAGATAATGCAAATCTCCTGGATACTGCACATATGGCCTACTGACCCTTAATCCTCGGACTAATAAGTAGTGCCTCTATTTCCCCATTGCTGGATGAAATTACGACTCTGAGACTGTTGTCCGTGACCTCTATCTTGCTGGCTCCCTGCTGGTGTACTACGACAAGTCTTTCGCTCTTTGTTCGATCTGCTCCCTGCTGGTGTACTACGACAAGTCTTTCGCTCTTTGTTCGATCTTGTTGTGATTGTAACATGTACCCCGAATTCTGTACTACTTTGGCGCTCTCGTATCATATTGTGCTCCTTTCTTATATTGTCCTTGTTGCTGAGTTAAAATCATTCTCCCACTGCTAGGATTCTCTGGTTTTTGCAATAGTTCTCTTACCATTGTCATTTTCACTATTCTGGTTTTAATTTCTTCCTTCACTACGGGTATATCTCCCTACTTCACTTAGACTAGCTCTAACTACTTGTTGAAGTAGTGACTAAAATTCTCCCAAATAGGTGATAATTGCTACCCCGTCAAAAATCTGGATGTTGTTGCTATCCTTCAGCGATGTTCTCAGTGCTGAATACATCTAACTTCTGTTTGGTACTATGTCGACGTTCAAGGAATTTTCACATACTCCTTCCCTTATAGGTTGCAAATGAAGTTGGTGCGCCTTGAAACTCTAGTGCTCTCATTATCTGATATCTTTCTTATTCTTTCAGAGCTAAACCTCCTGCTCAGTGGTTCTATAAACAGCTGATTGTGGTGGTGGTGCCCTCATTAGTATTGCCTCTTTACTTTCACGACGGGTACAACCGGTGATGGACTCCTAAAAGTGGTACTGCTGATGGAAACAGATACACTTCTTGCTCCTCGAGTGTTGTAAGATCTTGTTGCTAACGATGCCATAAAGTCGATCAAATACTGTGGAGCCTGCTACGGCTCGGCTCTGAATGCCCAGCTCTCCAGGTTCGAGTTTTACCTCGACCACATCCTCATTTTGATATTTATAATATCAAAAGGAGAACATAATTATCACGGTAAATGAGATAGCAAATATATATATATATATATAACGTATCACAATACAAATTCATAACACGTGGTATTCACGCAAATACCTTCAATCAACATAAAATAGTTGTCAAAAAAATATTCTCGAATTTCGAGGTATACGCAGATATCGTCCTCACTCATACTAGGAAATCCTTACGGACTCTATACATGAATCCTAAGAAACTCTATCCTAGCTCCACGACTCGACACAGGATGATCCTAAGGATACTAAAACTAGAGCTCTGATACCAACTGTAACGCCCCTGGGTTCACACAAGGCTGCAGTCCAAGGTAAAACCAAGAATGTCAAACCTGCCATGCACCACACCGTGCAATAACATGTTTCACCATCACAATTAACATCTATCTAGTAGAATCAACAACTGGTGTAGGTACAAAACAGGTAAAAGATAATACACGACTCTTCGGGCTCCTGGCTCGTTACCTGAAAGGGGGAGGGACAACGAGCGTCAAAGCGCTAGCGAGCAACATCACAACCAACCCCAAGGGATAGGGCTTGTTGTGTATGAAAATACAGTTAATACATAATAATATAAAATCATTTGTCCTAACAACAATGGGTTTTGGTATTTAGGAAATTACAACACGAGCGTAGGTACGTCGAGCGAAATAATCCAAACAAGGAAACCCTCATGTATATACCTTGTATCTCCAATTGTAAATCCCTAAATACTAAACCCGAGGTCTAATACAAGAAATAATAAACTAAAAGAAACAGCCCATCTCAATACTTAATCAAAAGTCACGCCGAAACAATATAAGTATCAAAGGTCAAGATCACATAAGTGTCGTGTTCAGCCTAGGTAGCTATCATGTCCAAATCTCATGAAATCATGTCATGTCCTGATTCAGATAAATGTCATACTCATAGCTTAACAGATGTCCAACACATAATCTAATATGTAAATGTCCAACACAAGATCTAATATGTAAATGTCCAACACACGGACTGAAATGGATTATAGTCCAACACGAGGACTTCAATGGATTATAGTCCAACACGAGGACTTTAATGGATTATAGTCCAACACGAGGACTGAAAGATGAATGCATGTCCAACACATGGACTATATATAACTTATGCCAACGTGCATGATGCATATGTATGAAAAGGTATACATATACTAGTAACACAAATATCTCAGTATGCGGGTCTAAACTGATATCATAATATTACTCACATATATAGATAAATGTTTCATACTGTAATTTAATGCCGGATAAATCGAGGTAAACAATTCATACACACAATATACATAACAAAGCAAAATCCTGCACAAAACAGTATCGCGGTCGACCGCAGAGGCCACTCCGGTCGACCGCACAATGAGCAAAGACATTCTGCTCGACAGAACGTCCAGCGGTCGACCGCCGCGTCCAGCGCGGTCGACCGCGAAACTGACAGAAGCCTATTAAGGGTTTCTGTCAGCTTCGAAATAATTACAACTAGATGTTTTCTTGCATTGAATCAATATCTAACATTTTTAATATGTCATATGATAGACAACAACGAATTTAAACCTTTAAAATCTCATCATCAAGTTCCAAACATATATATAAACATGATTTAAATGTTCTTAAAATAGTAAAACGGGATCAACTCTTATTAAAATGTTTTCAGATCTAAATCTCATTAATACAAATTCGTGGGTGAACTTTTAAAATCTGAAATACTTGATTCTCATATCATATGCCATAATGATCTATTATATCTTCATAAAAAATACGAATTTGGCCCAATAAAACCGGATTAAAACCCAGATAAAACATGAAATACAAAAGGGGTGAAGTTGGGCGAGATGTTACTCGCCTCTGATGGGAACAAGGGTCCTGAATCTGCAGGAGAACAATCCCCTTTGCTGAACACCGATGAATCTCGTGAAACCCCGCTGAAAATCCTTTGAAACGCCCCAAAAATGTCAAAAACAAAGTTAGGGTTTGAGAGGAGAGAGAGAAGGGGGGCTGAGGCTATTAGGGTTTGAAAGAGGATTCTGAGAGCTTCAAAACGAATATATATAAGTAGGGTAACAATCGGATTTGGTATAAATAAAACCAACCCGAAACAGAACTGGACTGGTGTCTGTACGCTGAGCGGTCGACCGCAGCGACCACGGCGGTCGACTGCTCAGAGTTCTGGGCCATGCTCAGACTGAGGTTCGGTAAAAAGGTTGTGACTTTCTCATACGATCTCGGAATGAGGTGATTTAAGATTCGTTGGAAAACTGTTGAAGAGACCTACAACTTTGGTCTTATACACTTTTCCAGATTCTAACTCAAACAGTATGAAAAATATAAAAACTCTCAACTGGTCAAAATTCTCAGATTATCACTATTTACTTTTGTGCATGTTTTGTGTATTTACACTCATATATTCACAAAAATACATTGAATTGATCTCAAATCAATTCCTATCATACTCAAACATCAAAATACATTATTTTCACCATATAACATATTTAAAATTATTTATCACACTATATTCAAATTTTTAGGGTTTTACATATGAGCCATTGGATTTGTCTTGAGCCCCAAGCAACAATCTTCACCTTTGAATTTGCTTTTTGTTCTTCTCTAGCCCAACATCCATATGATTTTCAAAAAATGAAAGTCCAAATATTGCAGCCGGTCCATGAAGAATCCAAAAGCCCATTCATGTTAAAAATCAACTCATGTGTTTAAAATCCAAAGCTCAAAACCGATCCATGTGATTTTCGGCCCATTAGTCTTTATTTCAAAAAAAATGAAAACCGGCCCATGAGTCTTCATTTGATGTTCCAAGAGCAACACAAAGTCCAGTTTTCATTTGATTTTTAAAACCGAAAATAACATCCAAGTTGCAGCACTCTTCCTCAAGTCCGGCCCATTTCTCCATTTGATTTTTGAAAATCACACACCAAGTCTGCAACTTTGTCCAGCCCACTTGATTTGCAACCAGCCATTTGATTTTTGACCCAGCTTTGATTTCAAAAGATAAATGAAAATCCGGCCCAGCTTTGATTTTTTTCGGCCCATTCATGATCTGCAGCGGTCTGTCCAAGTCCAATTCGTGTACACATGTGAAAAACAAAGCCAAGTCCATATTTCATTGTGTAATCTTTTTGCTTTGGGCCTTCACAAATTCGAAAATTACACTTTGGCTTCTTGAATCATTTCTTCATTTAATCAATGGGTTTTTGTTGAGAGATGAGAAGTTAAGATTTATTCTTCATTAATCTGCAATTAAAAGATAAAAATAATTATTAGTGGTATATTTATTCATATAAAATAGATAATAAGGGTATAAAATTATAATAAAAATGTGATTATCATATTGATATTGTAACTACACTATAACTTGATTGTGCACTTGTAATTTTGACACTATTTTCACAACATATCAAGTGAATGATGCCATTTCCGAGGAAGGTGCTTGTAACTAGGATTTTTTTGTCTACTTTGGTTCTTTGATTTGTGTGTTTTATTATGGAGGAAAAAATTTAAAGAGAAAGATTGAAAATTGAAGAGTGAAGATATACTTAAAAAGGTGAGTCGTCTTTCTAGTATTTTCAATTCCACTCTTTAGTTAGTATCCCACAATTAGAGATAATTAGGAACTAATAAAAAAAATTAAAACAAAAAATTTCTTTTATCAATCTTAATAAAATTCACCCTCCACTTGCACAGCTACTAAACAAATACTAAATTTAAATAAGATCTCTCTTTCTCATATTTATTTGATTGTTAACCCTAATTAAAACATAAGAAGATTTTCTTTTTACATCCTTTTGTAGTTGCTTTTAATTCTTAGAGTTGTATTGCATATAGTTTGTAGGAATTCATCAAAGTGATTTAAATATTTTGATTTGAGCACTCACTTAAAAATACTCTTAAGAGCAAAAGCCCCCTAATCAAGACAAGATGGGGGATTTCATCACCCTTTTCTTGGCGCATAAATTATTAGTTCCTCACTACACAAACTCTAACCTTCTAAAACTCATTTAACATTAGCCCCTAAGGACTCAAGCTCATTAATGAAGGAAAAACACTTTAGTAAAATGGTTTAAGTTTACTTGAATTAGTTGGTGCCTCAGGTAAGGTTTAGGGGTTACGTAAAGCACTCCATAAGGAAAGAAGTACTTAATTGGTCTTTAGCCTCCCTCTAGTATTAAGGAATGAAAACACTTTAGTAAATTGGTTTAAGTTTAGTTGAATTGGTTGGTGTCTCAAGTAAGGTTTAGAGGTTACGTAAAGCACTCCTTAAGGAAAGAGGTACTTAATTGGTCTTTGGCCTCCCTCTAGTATTATCCTTACATGGCTAACTGATCTACTAAACTTTAATCTTTTCAGTTAATGAGTTTTTAGTTAAGAGCTGGTTTAGTTGAATCTAGGCTTAATCCTAGAATGTAGGGTGATTATTTAAAAGTGGTTGCTTTTGATTTATATTAGTTAGTTTTTTTCTTTTATCCTTCTCCTTTTTCTCTATCTTTTAGGTCTTTTAGTTTTTCTCAAAAAAAAAAAACTTTTGTCATTCTTAATATTTTTCCTAATTTCCTTTATAATTAAAAAATTAAAAAAAAATTCAAAAAGAAATTATTTTAGTGTATGCAAGTTTGGATTAGGGATAATACTAATCAATTAACGTGTTGAACCAATTTTTAAAACTAAATAAATGGCTAATTCTAATCCCACTAGGAATGCAATCTTGTCTTGCATTAGGTTACCCAATGTTAATCGAGCTAATGTTGAGCTTAGATGACACTTCATAAATATGCTACTGAAATTTTTAGGAAATGAATGTGAAGATGCTTACATTTTTATATATATCTAGGTTTGAGAAAGTTTATCTTATGATTAAGATAGAGACTTATCTAAAGATGTGATTAAGCTTAGATTTATCACAATTGTTCTTAGATTTATCTTAGGAAATTTTGTTACTGTTTTTTTGAAGAAACTTTTCCCAATTTATAAAATGGGTAAACTTAGAAACATTATTCAGAATTTCAAGATAGTCCCAAGGAAGCTATTCTAGAAGTATTTTGATAAGTTTAAAGATCTTCTTGTCTAATATCCTCACCATGGTCTAGAAAAATGGCGATTATGATAAATCATCTAAGAAGGATTAGAGTATTCTTCGAAAACTTTCTTAGGATTTATATGTCAAAGGTATTTCATGAAGAAAAACGCTGATGAAGCTTGAAATTTTTTTTAGAGAGTTTATCTCTACAAATCATGCAATGGAAACATTGTGATGAAGAGTTTCATCAGTTTTCCCAACCAAATCCAGTGGTCTTTCCTTAGATTCAAATGTTGCCTCTGAAGCAATAATAACTATAGCCCTGCATAAGTTAAAAGCCTTAGAAACCAAGGAATAAGCCCTAGCTCAACTCAATAAATTTTCTGCCCAAGGATGTCATAACGACCTGCCTTGAACTCATGTTTTAGAGAAATATCCCTTTTTAGGAAGTAATCAACCACTAGGTCAGGTAAACGATGCACTCCAGCATCCAATGAATAATCTATTTTCTCCAGCCTACAAACCGGATTGAAGAAATCATCAAAACTTTGTATGCAATCAGGAAAACTTCTTCGAAAATTAAAATTTTACTCACTCTTCAGCTCCACAATTTTTTAGAAGAAACATAGTTTCATTCAGCATAACAAATAAGTTTTTACAACCTAATTTTGCATACCAAAATTAGTCTCTTCCAAATCAACCAGCAAATATGATTCCTCTGAGTTCTGATCATGAGAAATATTTCATAAACAACCAGAGGAATGTTTATCTACCTTTTTAAGAAGTTGTTTGAAATGAGGTTTTATGAACAAAAAGGGTTTGAAAGTGCGTTTATAAATTTTTATTGAGGAAAAAAAAAACAACTAGAAGGTGGGAGAGAGGAGCAAATAGAAATGCAAACAATAAAAGAGACAAGGAAAAACCGAAACAAAATAAATAAAAAGAAAATTAAGAGAAAAAAAGGGAAAGAAAATAGAGAGATAAAAGAACTAGACAGAAAATGAAGAAGTATAAAATTAAAAAAGAAAAGAAAATATGATAACTTAGAAAAATAAGAAATAAAAGAGAGATCAAGAGAACTAAACTAGAAAATTAGGATATATTTCACTAGATAACTATTTATTAGATTTAGAAAATGCTCAATCTTTTATTTATTTTTATAATTGATAAGGCTACCCTATAAATCTAATTAAAGATTGCATAGATTATCAAGATAGATTCTTAAAATAAAACTAAAATTTATGCATAGACAATCAAGTAAAAATAATCATTCTAAAATACTAATAATCATAGAGCATTAATCCATTTAAGGTATAACCTATAAAATTAGAATATTCTATCAATAATTATTTTTAATGATTAATCAATACATAAATAATTAATGCATAAAAAAGACCAAATCTAATTCTAATAAACAAGTTATACTAGTTTCTTCTTATTCTAATGATACTAAGAAATTTTTCCACACATATTATTTTTTCCTAATTTAATTATAAATGATTGTATGAATAAAAAGACAAGAAAAGAAACTATAAAAAGTAAATAAAAATAAGAAAATAAACTAGCTCTTTAAGCATAAAAATAAAATTAACCTAAAACTAATTAAGCAAGAAAATTAAATAACTAATAACCATGAAAAGAAAACAAAGCAAGACAGTGCATGAATTAAAGAAAATAAATTTAAAATAAATCCTAAAACAAGCAACCCTAATTAAGCAAGAGAAATTTAGAAATTAAAAACTCACATTGATAGGGGTTAGCCCCTCTTATAGAACCAAAATTTTCCAAGTCTTCATAAGAGAAAGAAAAGAAATTTTAAAAAAGGAATTTTCTTAATTGCAAAAGTAAAGTTATGCCATGTTTAGAAGGGCTACAAAAGAGTGGTCCTCCTAGCCTAAAAATTTCTCATCTCTTACCCCTCACTCTACCCTACCCCCACTCCCCCACCCCCACGCACCCACCCACCAAATTAATATATTACAAGAATCTCTCATAACCTTTAGATTTGACTTGGCCTCCTAGTAACCATCATAACTACACGATCTCTCAAAACAATCTACATGGTTGATTTTTTTTTCTCCGAAACTTGATAGATGAGTTCTATGAGCTTCATTTCTTTTGTATTTAATTACTTTTAAGCTCTTGGACTTCTCTTGAATACTTTTGTGCTTCTCTTTAATGCTCTTGGACTTCATAGGATTTTACTTGACTTCTAAGTAATCTAATATATAATGGTTAAATTTAGATTTTTTTCAAAACATGCTTCTCTTAATAGAATTTTTGAAATATGCCAATTTGAACGGCTCCTCTAATCGAGAAGTTGATTTTTATATATAATATGCTTGATTCTACTTTCTGGATTAGGAGATAATACATTTAGTCCATTTTTCTCTAGGTCTTGTTTTCAGCTGTAGTTCCAGTTGGGTCATGACATCCTGACTCTATCATTTTCCAAATGTCACAATCTATGGATAAAAGGAAGACTCTCTGTCTAGCTTCCTAGTAAGTATGTTTTGTTCAATCAAAGAGTGGGGTTAGTGTGACCTTCTGAAAAATTGGTTGAGGACCATTTCTAATATTGTGAAGCCTGATATATGAATATTGAACTCTGAGAGTACTTTTGGGATCTAAGATGCAAGCCTACAACAGGGTAAATAGGGTTGCACGATTTTTTAAAAATTAAAATGGATATGTTAAATACAATGGAAAATAACCAACATAAAAATTAAGCAATCACAATCATAAAATATACAGGACTATCATAGTGGTTTAGATAAATCCTACATCCATTCTTCTTATGTGATAGGAAGGGCTTCCACACTACATAATAGTTTCCTTGATTACGAACTATAATCTAATAAGTGATATAAGACAGTACTCTAGTCGACCCAAACTAGTAGTCTACACCTCTCAATCTCACATAGCTATAACCATAGCTCCCAATTATCCCAAATTTGAGTATACCATACAAAACAAATTGCATGATCGTGAAAAATGTTTGAATGATAAAAACAATATCAATTAAGCACAAAGGAAAGATCTTACATTTATTTATTTATCAAACCGTTCTCCTTGATGGCCTATGCATAGCTCTGAAAGAACGGGGTTGGAAATAGCACTCTGAGTGTAGCTCTCCTTGATGGTTGTAAATTCGATAATGACAAATACGACGAAGGAGTGATCTGAACAACTTTTGGTTGATTTTAATGAGAGTTATTGTTTCAAAACTCCAAGTCATTGCTCTATCCCCCCTCTCCCGATTCTCTCTCAATTAGGTTTGGAGTGTTGTATCTAAACAAGAGGAGAGAATATACGCCTCAATTGCATCAAACGGCTGAGATTAGGTCTCAAAATCTAAAAAAATCACTCTAGGCTCATCGATGAGGGGGAGGCATCATCATTGACATTGGCTCATTGATGTCTATCATGGCTCATGGATGACCAAAAACTCTCTGTAATTTTTTCCTTCATTAATGGCAAGTTAGAATCGATGACTCCATCATCAAGCTCATTGATGAGGCCAGGACTCATTGAGGAGGCTAAGGATAATCAATGACCAAAGTTTTTTGTAAAATTTCTTTCATTGATGGCAAGTTAGAATCAATGAAACGAACCTCGCTCATCGATGAGCACTTCTACTCATTGATGAGTAACTGTTCTACAGATCGTATTTGAGCTGAACTTCACTATTTTTCGCCTCAAACTCGATTCTAACTTGTTAAAACCTACACAGATAGTCTCAAATATAAATTAGACTCAAATGGATATTTGTTATTATTCAAATAAAAGAAATTATACGGACATAGTCCTAAGACCCCGGCTTGGCCCAGGTTAGGCTTGCTCAGCCCATTTGAACACCCCTAGACCTCTCTAGGAAGGTAGAGGATCACTCCCTTCGGCAACAGAATAGGACATTACCTGGTGGCTTCACCCAATCACGACTCTCCTTTTCTTTGGATTAAGTGGGAGCCTCACTAAGTTTAAGAAAACTTACCAAAAGCTCAATTTCTATTTCTTGTACCTCCCAACAAAATCAAAATGATGTACCTTCTCCTTTCTGTCCATCTTACACTTCTTCAAACTGTTAGAGACTTATAGGACTTTCTCCAAAAAGGATTTGGTTGTAACCCAAACACACCTAGAACAACCACCAACAAAGGAAACCAAACACCTATTACCTCCTAATAATGCCCTCTTGGGAGGCCTCCAAACATCCACGTGAACTCCTCCAGAACGACCCTTAGCACGGTGAATAGAGGTGCCAAACTTCACCTCGGTCTTCTTGCTCACATCAACATGTTCACTGAACTTCAAACTACAGGTCTTCGCACCCTCTTTCAATCTATGCGAGGAATCAATACTGGAATGGCAAAGCCCCAAATGCCGTAGTCTAGTTGAATCAATAGAAGTCGTCAGTTCTCCACCTGCCACTATACCTCCAGTCAAGTAATACAGGTTATTCCTCCTGACGCCCTTCATCACAATCCAAGAGTCTTCCATAATCTTGAGAACCATGTCCTCAATTCGAACATTCAGACCCTCTCCAACCAAAGCTCCAATTGAGATCAAGTTCTTCCTCAAAAAAGGAACATATCTCACATCATTTAACTCTCTAACAATCCCGTCAAACATTTTTATGCGAATTCTTCCTATCCCAAGGATCTGGCATGCACAGTAATCAGCCATGTACACCATACCACTATCCAGCTTCTCAAAACTGGAGAACCATTCCCTTCTAGGACACACATGATAGGTCGCACCACTATCCAACATCCACTCGGATTCCTCCGAATAGCTACATGTAGGAATGATAGAAAGCGAATAAATAGAAGAGTCAAAAATATTACCATCCGATACGATGTTTGCTTCTGATGATGATTGCTTCCCTTTTCCCTTCTGCTTATTCTTCATTCATTCGTCGAGCTTTGGACAGTCTTTCTTCCAATGACCAGTCTTCTTGTACCAAGCACACTGATCTTTTCCTACTCTAGACTGTGACTTTCAATTCTTTCGGTTCGGATTTTTCCCTCTTGCGACCAACACCTCTGCTACTGACTCAGTCGAAGTCTCCTTATCCTTCTTCCGAAGGTGATAATTCACCAGTGCAACAGTGACCTCATTATACGAGAGAGATGCCTTTCCATTAATCAAAGTAAGGACGAAGGTCTCATATTCCTTGTCGGGCAAGGAACTCAACAACAGCAACGCCTTGTCCTCATCTTCAATCATGACATCCACATTCTCCAAATCCGCAAGAAGCTTTGTGTAGGTGTTCATATGATCTCTAATTAAGGTTTCCTTCTTCAACTGGAAACGATAAAGTCTCCTCTTCAAATGCAAGCGGTTCTCAACACTCTTTGTCAGATACTTGCTTTCGAGAATCTCCCAAATCTTCTTTGTAGAAGTCTCATTCATCACATCATATTTTAGATCTTGAGTCAAACAAGACATAATCACACCACACGCCGTTCGATTCATCTTCTTCCAAACCTTCTCTTCAATGTCATCTGGCTTGTCATCTAACTCCAAGGTATCCTCTAAATTCTGCGCGTTCAGCGCATCCAAAACATCGCATCTCCATAATCCAAAATTGTTTGTGTCATTAAACTTCTCCATATCTATCATCATAGAGTGAATATTCAAACTCTGAATGGTCTTCGTGCCAGAAGCACCACCCTCGATATTCAAAGCACCTTCTTTCCCCGACATCTTTCTCAACGCACCAACGAACGAAGAATAGATCCAAAACTGAAAAGATAGAGTCTTTACCAAAAGATTCTACATTTATCACCAAACGAAGCCCTAGACGAGCCTCCAAATTGATCTACTCCTCAAACCAAACCCTAGATCTGGAACCTGGGCTCTGATACCACTTGTTGTGCGTAGCAGAAATTTCGGTAGAGTTTCTGGTGCACTATAAGAGAGAAAGATCAATAATAATTCTTGTCTCACCAAGGAAACAAGAATTTAAAGCGAATATCTCAACAAAGTGAGATATCGGCTCTTCCTCTCATCAGTTCTAGGACTGACTTGTCAAGGGATCCTAAAAACTATTACAATAACCACAAACACAAACAAACCAATTTTACGTGGTTCGGCAAACTGCCTACGTCCACGGGACAATGAGGGGGAGATCTACTATTAGAGAGGAGATAATACAACCAGGATTTACAATCACTCAATCTACACCCTCACACAATTAACTCTCTCAAAAGCACAAAAGGACTCTTTGCAAGCCGCCCAAAAGGAACGCTGCCAAATCAGAAGTCCTCCCGCAGCCTTCTCTTGCTCTCTGCCTCTACCTGCGCAAAGCCTTGATCTGCGTTTTCTCTTTGCACTTCTGCTCTTGTGCCGCCTGCAGCCGCCAAACTCCTTCCTCTCAATCTTGCACCAAAAAACCCTAGGCTAAAATATGGTTCCTATTTATAGCCTAGAGGTTACATCAATGCGAAACCTAGGTCTTGGTTTTTATCCGCTGGATTCAGCAGCTCTTCACATTTTTTGTGGCCCCCACATGAAACTCAGCTCTTCACGTGGTCACGTGGTTGCTGCTGTTTTCAGCTCCTCACCCAAAAAACCCACTGGTTCTTAGCCGAACTCCTTCCTCTGTGTCTCTTGATAGGGGCTTGGGTGTGGTACATGTGGCCCCCACGAGAACCCAACTCTTCACGTGTTCACAGATATTGTTAGAGTATAAAAATATAACCCTCAAGTCCATCAAAAATTTAAAGTTTTGATGCTAAGCATGGACTTTAATGCTCGTTTGATATGAGAGAATCAAGTCAAGTGAAAAAGGAATGAAAATAAGGGTTAAAATGGAATAAGTATGGGGATGGAATGCTCATTCATGCTCTGACATTTAGGTGCGATCTTAGAATGAACTGAAAATGACAACTTTTTATTATTTTTGGTATGAGAAATTAATATGTAATCAAAGCATTATTTCAAACTTTTGTTTCCCACTTATGTGAGAATGTCCATTTCTTACAATCTCATTGAGCTCATTCCCAACTTCTTTTAAAAAAAAATATTATGCTTAATATGTGTGAATGAAAAGTAAAAATAATCATTCCATTTTCACCCATTTCTGCATTCTCAACGAGAGATAATAAATATTGCTATCAGTGTTTCATGAATTTTGGTCAAATTTGTCGACCAGATAATGTAATGTTCTCTTTTCTTTTCTATTATTTTCTATCTCGAGAGGGAAATAATGACGAACTTATTTCAAATAACTATATAATTTGGGAGATTTGTAAGCATATCATATGTTAATTTCATTTTAAGCATAACTACAGGTACTAATTCAATTGAAATCATTATTAAAAAACAAAGCAAAATCCTACATGGATTTTAATTTTGCGAGTGATATGGGCCCAAATAAGTTTGCCATCTCTTATTCTGCAACTGAATATTTTTTTTTCTGGACCATATTTGCCCCTGTCATGATGATAATGGCTTATGATTCTATAAATAATAAATTAACCAAATATTCAATGGCAACGTGAAAAATAAATTATTATCGCCTTGGCGGATTGGAGATAGCATGAAGAAGCTCTCCCACCCATCCCCACCCCCCTCTTTCCCGGCCTCCACGTTATTTTTGGAAGCACGACGAGTTCAAAGAAACCACATACTTTCTTAAAACAAACTTAACGAAAAGAGTGTGGATTTTCTACAATATTGATTGTAAAAAATCCTACAATTAGTTAGGTATGCTAATATTATTAGCTTATCTTATCTGAATAATTAATATCATTCATAAGGTCCGTTGAGTGAAGAGTTTTAATTAGTGAGTTGTAGAGAATCTCTATAATTAAGGGTGTAGAGGATCTCTACCCTTAACAAAACATCTCAATACATTAAAAAAAATTTCTAAAAAGGAAGAGAAAAGGTGAAAATAGTAGAAAGAACTAAAAACATCAACTAACTAGTGTTGTCTCAATCTCTTCACATGAAGTTTCTAAAAGCCGAATTTAGTTTCTTCAAAAGATCCTTCACCGTCATTGCGAACCCCTCTTCAACCTGGAAAGAGAATTCATAGCAAAGTGACTTATCAAATTAAACTTGGTTTCTAATTTTCTATGTAACATAAATATAAAGTTAATAGAATTCTTAACATTCATATCAATCTAAGTTATATTTAACTCTCCCCCTTATAATGATTTTTGTGCTATGCTAAAAAACCTTTAAATTCCAACTTTGCTTTACAAGATAGAATAAACAGGGAAAAGTATATATATTTCAAATTTTTACAATGATGATTATGTCTGAACTCAAAAATCTTCAATACCCGAAGTTTAGATATCATGGCAAGAACTAACATTATGTTTAATTTGTTAAATTCTAGACGAACAATGTACTTTTACATAAATTCTTAACAATATTGTGTAATCAATCATACTACACTAGAGTTATCACTTAAACGCCTTATAGTATCCCCACTTTGCACTTATACACCTTAAAGTTTTTAAATTTATTACTTAAATAGCTTCTGCTATGCAAACGTGAGAATATTTCCCCGAATGCGTTCTCTTTCGGTATTCACATACTAATTTTAGAACTTACTAACACTTAATTTTTGTTTAATGTATATTGGTAAACCTATTGAAATTGAACTTCAAAGGAGAGTTTTTGTAGCTTGAAATTGAATTCAAGTAGGTTCACCGTAAATTCGACAAGGTTAAGTGTTTAAAAGTAAATTAGCATGTGTGTTTCATATGAATATGTTCGGGGGAAATTCTTGCCTTCGCATCACAAAAGCACAAAAGTGCCAATTTTAATAACTTCAGGTGTGTAAATGTTGCTAAAAGCAAGTGAATGTATAGTAGTGCAAAACAGGGGAAACTATAAGGTAATTAAGTATTAGTTAGCTCACATGGAAAATTTGCATGAAATCTAACCTGAGCCGTCACATTTATGTCAAGAAAGTGATCTGAAAAGGGTAAGGAACTCGAGTTGATGACACTAAGGTGGAGTTTCTCAATCTCACCAAGAACCTTGAGCGTCACTCCTCGTCGATTTTTGCAATGAATCCTGATAAAGACCGCCGTTGCTGATATTTTTGCCTCGATCTCAGGGAGAGTACTATGAGCAGAGGGGACACTTTCTTCGCCCTCATCACTGGCAACAGAGAGTTGGGATTTTGTAGTTGAGACCGAAGGTTCTACTGTTTCTTTGGATGCCTGCTCTTCGAGAGTCTTTACTTTTTCTTCCATTTGTTTCAGGTAATCGATTGTATGCATGAGAATAGAGAGCTTGTCTCTCTGCAACAGAAGCAATGCAATACTGATTATGTAAGATCACAGGACATGTTGAATTACTCTGAAGATTTCAGTATATGTACATAGGATGGAATTATCGGCAGAACTTTATAAGATATTGTCTAATTGCACTTATACAGTGCAGTCCAGTGTATTATGTACATGATTGACCTCTTAAAAGAAGGGCTTAATTGCTGATAAACCCCCTATACCTTCCTCAACCTGGAACCCACTCGAGTTCTGCTGTTTCAGAAAGACAGCCCGAGTGAAATTTTTTTGACTCTTTTACTCTTAGGTCTATTTGTCATCCAAAAAAAACTTTCTTTGCGAATAAATAAAAGAGTAAAAAACAAAATAATCAAGGCATATGTGCAACAGAGGAACAAGAAGTGTCTATCTGCAAATGGGCAATGGTAATTTTTTTTTGGGGGGAGGGGTGGAGCGGTGTTGGGGGGTTCTATCAATTAGCCCTTAAAAGAAAGTATTAGTCTTAGTAAGTTACTGAATTCTTGTTGTACCAATTATTAGAATTAACATGAAACTATAAACTTTAATTCTCATCACAACTTTGGAGTTATAGTGTAATATTGAAGGAACTTTAATATGGTACTAGAGCAATGAAAGTTCTAATCCCATTGGCCATAAATTAAAGCAGATTCTCTAAAAATTGCCACTATTTTATGGCTCCAACTTTCGGCCCATAACAAAAAGCGCTCAACTAGGGCAATGTTAGAAATAATATAAAATTATAATTCTTACCACACCACACTATGGAGTTTTGATCTAATGGTTAGAGGGACTTTAGAACCAATGACTTTAATTAAGCAAAATTAATATGTTTGAGTTGTAGGGCTACAAATATTTTGTCACCGCAGAGATCTATGAAAATTTCATGTTTCTGTCGAAACTTTGAGTTCTCGGTTTCTAAATGGTAGGTGCTAGTGACAATGGATTGCTGTACTTGATGATATGTGCATGAAAACGGAACTCTAAACTCACTCTTCACCTTGCAATTACTGCAAAGCATGTAATTGTTCAAAATACCAAAAGGAATTCAAACATTTTGCAAAAAAAAAAAATTCTCATGATAATATGTAATTAATATAAATGAATACCAAGAAATAAAGCAGGATTTTAATGTTGTAATGTTGCAATTTATACAGATTTATTTCAATTTGCTCTGCCTCTACTTTTCTAACTGTTGTAACGATGGGGCTACATAGACATAAAAGATGTCTATACAAAGTGGATAAAAAACACAGTACTATGTAAACACGTACATACAGAAAACAGCACACAAGGATTTAACGTGGTTCAATCAATATAACCTACGTCCACGGACGAGAACAACAGAGAACTTCACTAATCACAAAAGAGAAGATCACAAAGGAGATCACTCTCTAACCACACCAAATAATCACACAAAGAAAGAGGTTAACTCTCAGAGAAGATCACAAAGAAGATCACTCTCTAACCACACCAAATAATCACACAAAGAAAGAGGTTCTCTCTCTCTCATGCTTCTCACCCTTCACCACTCCTCCATTTATAACCTTCCAATATTAATATAAAATTGCTAATGGTTGGTGTAATAGGGAGTTAGGTTAGGAAATAGTTGGGCTAGAATGTAGGGAGGTAGGAAGTTCTTGGCTTAGCTGAGCATGTTCCACTCTTGACCTTATAAAAATGATCAAAGGTGACCTTACTATTATGTAAAGATTTAATTGAGGATATAACCCTTCTACAATGGCCAAATTGAACTTACTACTTCTGTACCTTTATGTTTTCAGATAGACCCCCAGAGTTAATTTAAAAACAAAAAATTTTTAAACCCTTTTCAAGTATATCCGCAACAATAAATTTTCCCTGGGGGGTCAATCTGCAATAATAAAACTATAGGAGTAGTACGATCGAATTTGGTGATAGTACAGTGATTTTATCCGCAATCAACCCTTTATGTAATATATGAGATTCTGACTCAAAAGATCTCTACTGTTATATTTTTCTGGATCTATAGTTCTCATGACTTGAGGATCTCTACTGTTATATTTTTCTCTACTGTCATATTTTTCTGGATTCATAAATGGTAGATAACTCTACTACAATACCACTAGATCAAATACTGCATGTCATATCTAAACACAAGATAAATGAGGGAAAACACCTTCTTTAAGCCAGGAATGATCATTGATAACGTAAACAACTGCTCAGATATATTCTCCCTCCTCTTCCTCTCAGCAAGTATATGATCTTGGTTAAGGTCAATAGACCTACTCCGCTTTGAAGTGTCGGCAAATTTCTCAGGTTCCTCAACATCCGAAGGACTTCTCGGCGAATTAATCAAAGGAAGGAGAAAATAAGTTAAAAAGTTAAAAACTCCATGAAAAATAATTGAATGATTTCTAGAAGCCAAAATAAGATTTGGCCCTGTTTCGACTTACTGGGTCTGAAAACAAATCAGCTGCTGGCTTTTCGATAGAGGAAGTGGCGATGATGATGGAGGATTCAGCATTGGGACTCAATTGATGCTGATAAATACTCAAGCAAAATTAAAGGGTATAAGTGACAAAACTAAAAGGGTATAACTGGTTACTTAAAGGACTGAAGAAGAATGTCCTCTTCAACATATATAAAAAGGAAAGGGAAAAAATTAACTTACTCAAGCAGTTAACTAATCCTGTTCTTATTATCTCTCCCTCTATGTAATGCATAACAAAATTGAGCACGAATACAATTGGCAATAATCAGTATATTGAGGAAACTTCTTTTTGGGGAATGATAATCTAAAGCAATTAATCAAAATTAAGATAGCTGTCAAAAAAAGGACTTCAAAAATAAAATAAAATAAAACAAAACTCAAGAAATAAAATCAGGAAGCACAAATATATGTCCAAAATTTACAGTGAAATTTAATAAACTAGGAAAGAATTAAAAATTTTGAAGTACATAAGAAGGGAAAGCTCACCTTGAGCAAAGTATTGATACCTTTTCAGATCCTCTCTTACAGCAAGCGAAGGTCAGCCTCCTCTAATCAAAGAAAGTTACGGAGTTTTGGAGTTGAACACTTTATTATAGGGTTAATTGGAAGGTTTAAAGGGTAACCATCAATTACTCATAATTTTTTATTGAATTTAATAATTAAATTTCTTGACGTTTCGATGAAGCAATCACTTAGTTACTTGTAGTAACTGTACGCTCAACGTGCTTATAGTATATAGAAAAAAGAATAATAAATTTCAGATAGCCCATTAACTTTGTAGCTATTATTAAATAACCGCTCACGATGACGTTTAAAATATCAAAACATTACCTCAAGTTTAGAGGTTATCAAAAAATTCTCTTCAAACCTTAAAAGCTGAAAGAGTTATTCTCATAACCGGTAAACCGGAGGGGAGTTTTCTAATATTTTTGAAGTTATGGGAATTGACTGATAATAATCCAAAGTACAGGGTTTTTTTGAAATTTATCCATAGGGAGATGCTGGATAGCAGGTTACTAATATGTTTCCTAATTTATTTTGGTAACAGGTTATTGGGACTCCTAATCTGTTTTGGTAATATGATTCCTAATCTGTTTTGGTAACAGGTTATTAGGATTCTTAATCCGTTTTGTTTTTTGTTTTAGAATTCCTAGTATGTTTATGATTTTAGGATTTTTATATATATGGAACAATTGGAAGAGAGAACTGAGAAGAAAATTGGGGATATTTGGAGCACGGATAAAAGATATTTTCTGAACTATTGGTTAGGGTTTTGTTTGGAGAGAATTAGAGATTTGTTGGTGAAATTAATTGGTGAGTTTAAGTGATTTGTAATCTCAGTTTATACTCTTCTTCTCTATTAGTGAAAAACCCTATCCCCTTCTTGCCCCGTGGACGTAGGCAACTTGCCGAACCACGTTAAAATTGGTTATTTGTGTTTGTGGCATTGATTTGGTTCGTTTGGCCTTCTCTCGACATTCGTTTGATTTGATTTCTCATAGCACGTTGGTTTGGTTGTTTGGCTTCCGTAGCGCTCAACAAGTGATATCAGAGCTCGGGCTACGCTTGGGCTATTTGGAGGAGTAGGTCGTTTTGGAGGCTCGTCTAGAGCTTCGTTTGATGATAAAGGTGGGATCTTTTTGGTAAAGACTCTATCTTTTTCAGTTTGGGATCTATTCTTTATTTGTTCCGTATTTTTTTGGTGCTTTGAGAAAGATGGTCGGGAAAGAGAGAGTTGTGGAGGGTACTTCCGACGTAAAGACCGTCCAAAGTTTGAATATTCAATCTATGAAGATAGATGTGAGAAGTATAATGGCCTAAACAATTTTGGTCTTTGGAGATGTGAAGTTTTGGATGCGCTCAATGCGCAAAATTTGGAAGATACTTTGGAGTTGGACGGGAAACCGGATGACATTGAGGAGAAGGTTTGGAAAAAGATGAATAGAACGGCGTGTGGTGTGATTAGATCTTCCTTGACTCAAGATTTAAAATATGATGTGATCAATAAGACTTCGGCTAAGAAGATTTGGGAGATCCTAGAGGGTAAGTATTTAACCAAGAGTGTAGAGAACCGCTTGCATTTGAAGAGGAGGCTTTATCGCTTCCAATTGAAGAAGGAGACCTCCATTGGTGATCACATGAACCACTACACGAAGCTTCTTGCGTATTTGGCGAATGTAGATGTGATGATTGAAGATGAGGACAAGGCGTTGTTGTTGTTGAGTTTCTTGCCTGACGAGGAATATGAGACCTTCGTTCTTACTCTTATTAATGGGAAAGCATCTATTTCTTATAGAGAGGTCACCGCTGCACTTGTTAATTATCAGCTTCGAAAGAAAGATAAGGAGACTTCATATGAGCCGGTAGCGAGGGCATTGGTCGCAAGAGCAAAGAGTACAAACCGTGGTAGGAGGTTGCAGTCTAGAGGGGCACATCTTGGAGTTCGTAGAAATCAGTGTGCCTTTTGTAAAGAGGATGAACATTGGAAAACCGAATGCCTAAAGTTGGTTAATCGAGAGGGGAAAGTTATTCAAGCTTTAGAGGTGAATGTTGTCAAGGCTAGTGGCAATAATTCAGATTCGGATTTTTCGGGCTACTCATTATCTGTACTACCGTTAGTTTGTGTTGCCTACTCTATAGAGTGGATGTTGGATTCGGGTGCTTCTTACCATATTTGCCCTAGGAGAGATTGGTTCTCCAGCTTTCAGGAGTTGGAAAGAGGGGAGGTCGTGCTCATGGGTAATAATCATGAATATCCTATTGGTAGTATCGGTACCGTTCGAATTAGGATGTGTGACGGAGTAATTCGGTAGTTGGTTGGAGTGAGGTTTGTTCTTCAGTTGAAGAATAACATCATTTCACTTGGAGTTTTGGAGGCAGCAGGCTATAGGGTGTGTTTAGGTCAAAAGTTGATGTTTTCATTGGTGACGAACTCATTACAATTTTAACCATTATAATAAGTTTAACAAAAAAAGAAAGTCGATCTTTTTATAAGTTCTCCTTACACAATAAAAATAAAAATTACAACTTTGTCAAAAAACACACAACAGATGTTTTATCGCCTGCTATTTGCGTGGAAACTTTGCCTGTGCCGGGGACGTTGATATCTGTGGACCATCACAGATCAGATTTGGTTGACAGATTGATAATCAAAGCTCCTACTTCACGAAGGAAGTATTTGCAGAAGTGGTAATCCTGACTAAGCGAGGTTACGACTCTTCTCGAGATTAATACTAAGCTTAAATCCCGAGGAATGGTGGGAAATAGGTTTCAGATCTCTTGAACTCTTTTTTTTATTGAGGAACTTTGCCAAGATTTGCTAACCCTCTGAAATTCATGCTCCACTCTCCAATTTGGCAGCACTTCGCCCTCTTGACGTCCGCCCCTGTGAAATGAGCCCATAGGCCTGTATTTATAGGCTTCGGTTAGGGTTTTTTGATAAGAACGATGGATTTGGCCTTATCCTTAGTTGACAACTGTGTAACCACGTTTAGAGATAACATCTAGGCAGTTAGGAACCTCAGGAACAGAAGAAATCCTGTGAAAACTTATCAAAAACCGTCAAAACGTATTTTCGGATCGAATCTGGCTGAACCAAGTGAAAAACGAACCGAACCTGTTCGGTTCAGGCGCGAACCACCAATTGGTGGCTCGGCCTGGTCCGAGCCACCAATTAGTGGCTCGGTCTTGGCCGAGCAACCAATTAGTGGCTCGGCCCATGGCTGAGCCACTGGCATGGCCGAGTTGTTTTGACACGACTCGGTCGCCAGGGGTTTTCTCGGTATGTTCGGTCTTGACATGTTTCGTCCTTCTGCATGCATTCTGTCATTTTGTTGATTTGTACACTTCACCGATTCGTTTCATGTATTTCGTGAGCGTGTAAGTCACTTGACGGTGGCCGACGGGCTTGCAGACTACTTGGTTCACCGTTTCGATGGCCGGTGAGCACGTGGGCCATTTGGAGCTGGCTGATGAGTGTGCGGACCACTTGAATGTAGCTGGTGAGCGCATGGGCCAGTCGTTTTGCTGTTTTGGTGGCCGATGAGTGTGCGGGCTACTTGGAGCTGGCTGATGAGTGCGCGGGCCACATGGAGGTGGGCGGTGAGCGCACGGGCCACTTGGTTTGCCATTCTGGTGGCCGATGAGCGTGCGGGCCACATGAAGGTGGCCGGTGAGCACGCGGGCCACTCGGATAAACCTTCTCGACTTGGATGATGACGTTTATCGTCTCCTCTTTCTATCGAGCTGCATGCGGGAACCCACATATATTTTTAGATGCCTACAGATACCCCCTCCAAAGTATTTCAGACTCATTCTTTTATAGAGGAGTCTGGAATTCTTTGGATAAGATAGGCCATGTTTTTAACCTCTTCAGTATTTTGTCGGGGAGATTACGTAGAAGGGCCTATAGATTGTTTCAATTCTTGACTTCTTCAGCCTTCAGTCTATTCAATATTTTGTCGAATAGATGAAGTTCTTCCGACGATGTATTTATCATCTGACCATTGTAAAAATGTTGAACTGAAGTTGATGCGTAAGTTTCTGAACTTAGATCTTGTCATTGAGATGACTTTGAACTGATTATCTTTGTCAGTAATTCATATCTGAATGTGATTGAACTCCATGGAATTATCCTTTGCCTTATTTTGGCGAGATTGCTGATGCGTTGACCAGCATCAACCTTTACTGTAGCACGTTGACGGGCGTTAACACAGTTTATACTCATACGTATGTTAGAGTCTATACAATTTAAGCTCTTAAGGTATTGGAGCGTGGCGGTTCCAAATGTTAGGGCTGCAGAACCAACTGTTAAAGCTGATTCATCTACATGTATGGCTCTTATTTTGAAGTTGTTGCATGCTCAAGTCACGAGACCAACTAATTAATGGGCTTGGTGCGTCAATGGCTCACATTTATAGGATTTTTGACAAACCATCAACCATCAACGGGTTTGATAAGCCTTTACCGACTACCATTTGAGTCGGGCTTGCATGCGAATTGTTTAAGTCCGTTTCACATGTAACGTTGTGCTAAAAAAGTTAACTCTTTTAGTACTACGATATTGAATATGTAGACTTCTTCTTTCTCATAGGAATAGACTATCCGATCGTATGTATCAAATACAGACTCAGGATTTTTGGCAAATCCTTAGCCATCAACGGATTTGACGTGCCTTTATCGATTACCGTTTGAATCGGGCTTGCATGCAGATTGTTTAAGTCCGTTTTGTATGTGACGTTGTGCTAAAAGAGTTAACTCTTTTAGTGCTACGATATTGAATACGTAGATTTCGTCTTTATCACGAGAATAGACTATCTGGTAATACGTGTTAGGTGCTGACTTATCCCTTCTTAGGATTCGGGATAAAAGTCCCCGTACGTGTAAGGCGCGGATTTTGGCGTTATTAATAACGGCTTGTCATAATATCGAATATATGGGCATTTATCCTTTTTTACGGTCAAGGACTAACCAACAAACGCATGTTAGACGCTGACTTATCCCTACTTAGGCTTCGGGATAAAATTCTCCAGAGTTGGACTCTGGTGTCTTCTTCAATCGATGAAAGACTAAACTAGCAACGCGTGCTAAGCATTGACTTATCCCTACTTAGGCTTCCGAATAAAGTTCTCCGTGTGTGTAAGACACAGATTATGGTGATATTAATAACAACCTGCCACAATATCGAATATGTGGGCTTTTGTCCTTTTTACGGTCAAAGACTAACCGGCAACGCGTGTTAGGCGCTGACTTATCCCTATATAGGCTTCAGGATAAAATTCTCAAGATTTGGATTCTGGTGTCTTCTTCACTCGGTGAAAGACTAAACTGGCAACGCGTGTTAGACGCTAACTTATCCCTACTTATGCTTCAGGACAAAATTCCCTATGCTTATGAAGCACGGATTTTAGGAGTTATAATATTAAAATATTATGTCTTCTCTTAGGGCAAAGACGAACCCGATGCGGGAGAGGAAGAATTTTATATTCTATCTCCCAAAACTGAAGAGAAAGAATTTTATATTCTATCTCCAGTTGCTAAAGGAAACTCAAAGTGGGATCTCCACTTCAAGAATCCGGAAAGGTGAAACTAAGAGTGAGATCTCCACTCCGAGAATCAAAAAGATTCGGGTAATCCTAACTTTCGGAAGGTTTGATTACCGAACTAAAGGTGGGTCTCCTGTTTATCGAGAGTGAATTATGGTTTTAGCCCTAACTATAGGAATGTTTGACCAAGTGGGATTTTGAGGTGACCCTAACTGTAGGAACGTTTGATCACTCGATTTGAAACTGGACCTCTCATTCATGGAAGGAATCAAGAGGAGATTTTGGTTGTTGCCCTAATTGTAGGAGGGTTTGACCAAATAGGGGGTTGAGATGATCCTAACTGTTTAAAGATCTGATCGTTTAATTTGTGGACCTCTCATTTATGGAAAGAATCGGGAGGGGATTTTGATTATGGCCCTAACTGTAAAAAGGTTTGACCAGGTAGGCAGTGGGAGTGGGAGTATAAATTATAGTGGGAGTATTGATTCGTAAGGGAGTTCCTAGTGTTAAGTAATAAATACTTAACACGAAGGGGTTTGACATTTATCAATAATCAGGAGATTAAAATTCTGAATACTATGTCCAGACTTTAACAATGGGAGTGTTGAGTGTACAGACGTAGCGGGAATTTGAGTAGAAGTTTCTTATTCATCACCTTCTTGTAGTGACCGGATTATCCCTAAGAATACAATATATAGAATTCTTTCGGGAACTTCCCGTTACATGAATCATCCACCCCTAGCTTTCTTCATGAAAGTGAGTCTAACATTGTACTCAGTTGCATGACCGGGTTATCCTTAAGAATGTGATGTATAAAAATTATCCAGGAACTTCCCGTCAAAGATAGGAAATAGTTTAGACTCATATACCTATTGGAGTATCAGGGAGCAGTTTAACCTCATATACCGGTTGGAGGATTGAGAAGCAGTTTATACTTGTATACTCTTAGGAGTGTTGGAAGGAGCAGTTTATACTCTTATACTCTTCAGAGTCTTTATTTGGCTTAATTTAGCATTATAACACCAGCTTCAACCAAGGTTTGGATGCTATTTTTGAGAGCAAAGCAAGCCTTGGTAGGATGAATGATCCTCCTGTGGTACGTACAGTACTTTGGATCCGTAGTATTATCAGTTTCCCCCTGATTTACGATAGATGGTAGCTTGATCTTGTTATTCTTGAGGAGGGATTCGAAAATGGCTGGAACGGCTTTGTCCTTGAAGGAGTACTTTTTGGAGTCTCGGATCCGAAGTCTTTTGCTGTCTCCGGGATTGCTGTTGTGACGTTTGATTAGCATCAACAGCAACTACAAGGGTCTTTCCTTTACCACGGGAGACGAAGCTTAAATTTGGAGGGTTAGCCGTCGATTGGCTTCTCTCGGCTTTGTTCCTTCTGAGGAAGCGTTCGGCCTTCTCTCCGCGTACTTTCAACTCTTTTCAGGTGTTGGACGGTGCTACTCTCATAACTTCCAACATGTCCAAAGAGAGATTGTTGTGATAGGTTTGGAGGATGAAGACCTCTATGATCGGATCTCGGTAGTTCATCGTCTTATTCCAGAATCGCTTGACGAAGTCGTCGACCGTCTTGTCGTCTTCCTATTTCTCATCGAAGAGTGTCCTGATTAACACCTCGGTGTCATCATCAAAGAAGTGAACGAGGAACAGGTTCTCCAGGTCATCCAAGTTGTTGATGCTTCCAGGCTTGAGACGGCGATACCAATTAAAGGCGGGCCCGCGAAGGGTGCTAACGAATGACCGGACTATCAATGCTTCATTACCACAGATTATGCCCAAGTGGGACTTGAAGTAGATCAGGTGCTGAGTGGATTAACCCTTTTTGTCAAATGGTGTGATGTTAATCATGTTGAAATTCGTCAGATACGGGATTGACTCCCACTATCTTAGGTAAGGACACAGAATACCAGTCTTCTTTACCTCTCGAGCTGACATCAGAGTGTTGATTTTACTCTTGAGATCTTTCATCTTCTCGTCCTTATTTGTATCATGCTTTGGACGATTTCTAAGAGGAGCAACGTGGTGACCCCCGGTATTATCATCTTCGGTGGAACCACCCCCAGCATCGTTACCTTTAGTGGGGCCACCCCTAATATTTTGATCAACGGGAGGGTTATCTGCATCAAGGTGTTTATCTATGCCTGAATCGTCACCTATCCAGTAGGCATTATTGTGATGACTAGATTCACCAATTTGATTAGACAAAGCCTAAATCTGTTGGTCATGCTCTTCCCTCATCCGCAGCATAGCCATTTCCATTTTAAACTTAAAGTTCTGTTTTTGCTTAGCCAAGGCATCCTCGATGATTTTGATCATTTGCTTGGTATTAATCATAAACGCCTCGCGGGATTATCCCGGGATGGATACCGTATTGTCAGAAGCGACTGCAGAGTTAGCATCTGATGCTTCATCATCCGAGGATAACCCTCTATTCATTCTCTGATAGTCCTTACGTCTAGTAGTCCCTGCACGTAGCCGAGTTAGATGATGCGATACGAGGGGGTCAGAACTAGAAGGTCGATTCGACTTTCTCTTATCAACCATGTTAATTGTGAGTTTTGGAAGTTCGTCATCATGAGCGGCTGATCATTTCTTGCGGAAAAATCTTAGCTTGGACTTAGCCATTCCGTTGGAGATCCTCTCGAATACTGAGATCCTTTACAGAGCAGTCTTGGGGGTAGCTACACGCCGATAATACTGCCCTAATAAATTTGGTGCACGGACAATGAAAGTTCGTCTCCCGGGTATTTCTCTTTCGAGATCTGTTCGTACCCCTAGCTTGATAGTACGGCTCATCGGCATGATGACCGGAGCAATCTATCGCGTGTTTGCATGACTTCTCAGGTAAAACGTCGTTGTCTGACAAATATGTTTTCTTCTAAGGGCTTGCTGCCTTGTTAGCGCTCTCAAGAGTCGCACGTTTTGAGCTACACATTCGTGAGCATGGGACATCAACGGGCTCTTGGACACTGACTCGCAGTCCGAAGTAGTCATTTACAGGAGTTTTCCTATAGAAAGGCACTAACTTGTTGCGAGGGCGCGTGCGACCTCTAACTCGAGTGGTTGCTCGGGGTTCAGTCACTGAACCCAAGCGTTCTTTGATCGAAACTTTGCCTCAATCCTTATGAAAAGGACCCAGTCGATCTGCCATCCTCATCTTGAATCGGAACAAGTCCACGCAACCGTGGGGTTCTACCGGAGGTGTGTGATTCGTCGGGACAGGAACAGGGGCTGTCGGAGGTTTTGATGGGACTGCAGGATGTGAACCGGGTGCAAAACAAACCTAACCAGTTTGGCTCAGGAGCGAACCACTATTTGGTGGCTCGGCCCAGGCCGAGCCACCATTTGGTGGTTCGGTTTTGGCCGGCCACCATTTGGTGGCTCGGTTTGGGCCGAGCCAGCCAGGTGGTTCGCGAGTTCTAGGCTTTGTTCGACTTTTTTTTGACGTCATTTCAGACTTTGGCTTCCAGACTTGGCGAAGTTTTGGTGGTTTCTTGACTTCCTCTTCCTACTTCAACTATTACGCTTCTTGCACAAGCATCCGCGCATGCGCGAGTAACGTACGACATTTCTGGATATGTTCTTCGAGGGTTGAACACGTCCTTTTGACGGGGACCCATTCATTTATCGCTGGCTTAGAGGAGGAGTCGTATGTTCACTGTTGCGGCATTTGGCACATCCTGGACTTCAGATTCGCGTCATAGCAGATTCCGTCAACTGGCTCCAAAGCTTTGGCCGTTGGCGTTGCCTTTGGCGAACTCTCTTTGATAAATTGCGCGCGCCTGCAAAGGCTATCTCCTTGATTAAGGAGGATTCCAGATCTGCAGATCCGACCTTGTTAGAAGCCGGAGGGGCGTTGCAAGGCGAGATGGCAGCAGCAACGGGGGCCTTGATCTTCCTGCGTTTGCGAGGGGCAGATGATCTGGAGGAGGACAATGACAGATACTCCTCGAATTTTAGTTGGTCGAACTCGTACTCGACCTCTTCGTCAACTGGGATCCGGATCCATGGTTGCGGCACGATAGCTTCGATAGTGAAGCTGTAGGCTCCTACTGTGATCGTCAGCGTGTTTGGGTCAAAAGTTGATGTTTTCATTGGTGACAAACGCATTACAATTTTAGCCATTACAATAAGTTCAACAAAGAAAGAAAGTAGATCTTTTCATAAGATCTCCTTACACAAAGAAAATAAAAATTATAACTTTGTCAAACAACACACAATAGATGTTTATCGCCTGCTGTTTGCGTGGGAACTTTGCTTGTGCCGGGGACATTGATATCTCTGGACCACAGCGTATCAGATCCAATTGACATATTAATAATCAAAGCTCCTACTTTACGAAGGAAGTATTCGCAGAAGTGGTAACCCTGACCAAGCGAGATTACGACTCTTCTCGGGATTAAGACCAAGTTTTCGATCGAATCTGGCTGAACCGAGTGCAAAACGAACTGAACCAGTTCGGTTCAGGCGCGAACCACATTTGGTGGCTCGGCTTGGGCTGAGCCACCAATTAGTGGCTTGTCGCTGAGGCACCATTTGGTGCTCGGGCCCATGGCCGAGCCACTGGCGCTGGCCCAGTCGTTTTGATGCGACTCGGCCGCCAAGGGATTTCTCGGTATATTTGGTCTGGACTTTCATCCTTTAGTGTGCATTCCGTCATTTTGTTGACTTGTACACTTCACCGATTGGCTTCATGCGTTTCGTGAACGCGCGGGTCACTTGAAGGTGGCCGACGGGCTTGCGGGTGTGAAGTCTTAGAAGTCAACAACAATTTGAAGAAGTGTATTGGTAGAAAGGTAACCCGTTATTCTAGCTTTAGTAGGGGTTCTTTTTACATTTGTGCCGAGCTCATGGTAGTTTAAGATACTTCATTGATATGGAGACATTGGGGCGACGAAATGAGATGACAGTTTTGATGGATCGTTCCTTACGGGAGGGGGATCGGCGTTGGTTATCGAGCATTGGTTTTGGTTTTGGAGCTTCGACATATTTGGGTCATCTTGGTCATAGGTTGTCGACTGCTGCATGTAGAGATTTTGGATCTGATAGAGCTGCTTCAGATTTTAGGTTACGTCGGATATTTTGTTACCCAACATTTGGTCACATCGATGATGTGAGATTTGATTTGATTGCACGTTCGGTATTCAGAGGTTCGTTTGATTATCAGTAAGGAGCTTCTGATTTTGTTCTGAGCCGGTATATCACATTTGACTCTTGGCAGGTGGAGAGTGTTGATCAGATCATTAGGATATCACAGCGGGTGGAGGGTGATGCTGCTTCACATTTGGTGGAGATTACTCCACATACTTCAGATCATACTGCATCGTTTGGGATTCTAGCTGAGGTGGCATAGTTTAGAGATCATTTGGATTTGGATGCAGATGATGAGTTGGTTTTGGATTCGAGTGCAGCTGGTGGATATGTTTTGTATACGGCCATTGGTTCACCTCAGGTGGATGTCTTTGATTTGATTCAGTTTGGGACCATTAGGAGCGCTATTAGTTGCAGATCCGTTGGTGATATTGGTAAAGAGTTGCAAACTTTTCTATTTGATTGAGGGTCTTTGGAGGTCATTTGGGTGAACTACGTGAAGGCTTAATTCCTTTGGCAAGAGGATACGTAGGCAGTTATTTATGATGCAGCCGGTTTGGTGAGTTGATACCGACATTTGGAGTTTGTTCGCATTCTCGTTTGGATTCTCGACTTGTTATGAATTGAGTCTGTTGTCGTGGATTTGTTCCACTTCGTACTGGACGCAACAAGTGAGACGTTTGGTTGGTATTGGTGTCGGCTCAGTTTTGGGAAAACATCGCCGAGGTGGAGAATTATTGGATAGCAGGTTCCTAATATGTTTCCTAATTTGTTTTGATAACAAGTTATTGGGATTCCTAATCTGTTTTGGTAACATGATTCTAAATCTGTTTTGGTAACAGGTTATTATGATTCTTAATCTATTTTGTTTTTTATTTTAGAATTCCTAGTATGTTTATGATTTTAGGATTTCTATATATATGGAACAATTGGAAGAGAGAATTGAGAAGAAAATTGGGGATATTTAGAGCACAGAAAGAGGTATTTTCTAAGCTATTGGTTAGGGTTTTGTTTGGAGAGAATTAGAGATTTGTTGGTGAGAATAATTGGTAAGTTTGAGTGATTTGTAATCTCAGTTTGTACTCTTCTTTTCTATTAGTGAAAAACCATATCTCATTCTTGCCCCGTGGACGTAGGCAACTTTCCGAACCACGTTAAACTTGGTTGTTTGTGTTTGTGGCATTGATTTGATTCGTTTGGTCTTCTCTTGATATTCGTTTGATTTGATTTCTCGTAGTACGTTTGTTTGATTGTTTAGCTTCGGCAGCACTCAACAGGAACTTGGTATAACACAGTGGAATAATCATATTGGGAACTATACTGCGGCATCATCGTGGCTCCTTAAAATAATCGAGAAATCCCATCAGATATTAATTTTCATTAATTGCTCCTTAAATCTGCTGAAAAGATGCGAGAGGTATTTTTCTGATATCAATTAGGTCATAAAATGCGTGTACATTAACCAAATGGAGAAAATCGTACCCCAGCTAATTAAAAAATATTAAAGCAGACAAAGTCATCATTATCGCATCTGCTTTGTAAAACTCCAAACATGGGTGGTCGTGTGACCTTCAATGAAGAGCACCGCATCTTGTCCGCTCCCACGAAGCAAACGTACGAAAAAGTCGCTCAAAAAAAAGTAAAAAAAAAAGATAATAACATATTAAAATTTGGTAATTGCTGGGTCTCCTCGCGTGGCAGGACGCTGGCATGATTGTCAGGTTTATACTTAAAAATTATTTTTGATCATATAAAGATATGGAGGAATCCCCTACTTGATCTGGACGAGTCAATGGTTTTTGGAGGTAATCAGGTCGCGCAAAGTCCAGATGATCTGAGAGGAAAAAAATAATTTTCGGATAAATTTTTCAGATAAAAATAGGGCGAGATCAAAAGCTTTTTACAAAGGTAAAATTTCAAGAACTTCGACAAAAATTACCACTTCGTTAAATGGTAATACTTTACCAAGTATAGATAACATGTGGAGAGCCTTGTTGCCACTCTTTGTAGGCATGATACGAGTCGCCGTGCGAGCAACTTTGATCGCGGAATTATCAAAGATGAGTTGAGAAGAAAATAACAAGAACACAAGAACAATTCAGTGGTGGCAAAGGAAAATACATTCTCTAGATTATAAAAATAAAATAATTTATAATCTCTCACAATCTCACTAGAATTGAAGAATAATCTCTCTCAATTCTCAAATACAATCTAATCTCTCTTGATTGTTTTCTCCTCTTTTTTTTAAAACCCTAAAACAATCCCTTATATAAGTGTAACAACGTGGATAGCAAAGTGGTAAATAACCAAGCCCAAACCCCACAGAATTTCATGCAAACAGAAACTCAAACGAACTAGAAAACCGTCAATGAGTCGACTCATAAACATGCATGAGTTGACTCATGACAAATGAGTCGACTCATGATGAGGTGAGTCGACTCGTCAGAAACTTTCGACAAAACGGCTGGGTTTCGTGAGTCGACTCATGACAAGCATGAGTCGACTCAACCTGATGAGTCGACTCATGTACATGTATGAGTCGACTCACGGGCTGAAAACTGGTGAGTCGACTCATGTACATGTATGAGTCGACTCACGGGCTGAAAACTGGATGCTTCGATTCTTCGATTCATCGTCTCGTTCCACCTTCAACCTGAGTTCCACTGTGTTGTTTTACCCTTTATTCTCAAGTTACCATGAGAATCATCTATCCTCAAACTCCCATGAGGATCGCTAAGTTCCAAAGAGAAGATACACCCGTATTATGGCTCCTCCTTTAGGAACTTAAAGTCCCGTTCAAGTTAGAACTTTAGCTGAGGAAACTCAAGAGCTCCTCCTTCCCTGTTGAACCACTTAGCCTTGCTAGGAACCTGACCTTGACGTCCAATGAGAAACGACTCCTTCGTCCCCCGCCTCGTCATGGTCGTATTCCGCTCAAAAATGCAATCTTCCTTCAGCGGCTCATCTCTATCAAACCACAAGTCTGCAACATGCGACAAGATCACCTTGTAGTCAATTTCACCATCCAGCAATGGAGGCTCTAACAACTTCAAATACTCGGCATTGATCACCGAATACATGCCTAAGTATGGTGGCAAATCCAGCCTGAAGGCGTTGTCACCAATCTGATCGAGAATCCGAAATGGACCATAACGTATAGGTTTTAACTTCTTCCCTTCTCCCTTTAGCCTCTCCTTACTCAATTTCAGCCATACCATATCGCCTATGCCAAAGTTACAAGGAACTCGATGCTGATCATGCTTCGTCTTGTACTTGGCTTGTGATTTCTTCAATTGAGCTTCAACCGTAGAATGAATATGTACAATCTTCTCTAACTGAGCACGTTGTCTCTCGCTCCCTTCTTTGCCATTGGCCATAGCTTCATTGGAAAACACGAGATCAAACAGACTCGGAGGTAAAAACCCATAACAAGTCTCAAACGGTGACTTTCTCGAAGAGGAGTGAATAGTCCGATTAAATGCAAACTGAAGATATGGTGAGCTCTCATCCCAAGTCTTAGGGTGCTTGGAATTGTATCCTGTCAACATATGTACCATAGTCCGATTAACTACCTCTGTTTGTCCGTCGGTTTATGGATGAAAGGCCGTGCTCTTCTTTAACCTAGTGTCCATCAAACTCCACAAAGAATCCTAAAAGTGTCCGAGAAACCGGCTATCTCGATCTAAAATAATCGAATTCAGCAACCAAAAGTGCTTCCATACATGCTCAAAGAACAATTGCGCCACACCCATTCCTGTCATGGTCTTCTTACAATGAATCAATATAGCCATCTTGCTGAATCGATCCACCACAACGAACAAATAATCATTCCCGCGCTTAGTCGTCGGCAATCCTCCTAAGAAATCCATAGAAATACTCTCCAACGAACAAATAATCATTCCCGCGCTTAGTCGTCGGCAATCCTCCTAAGAAATCCATAGAAATACTCTCCCACGGTCTCGACGGTACCGAGTCGTCGGCAATCCTCCTAAGAAATCCATAGAAATACTCTCCCACGGTCTCGACGGTACCGGCAATGGTGGATACAATCCCCTTTTTCTATTAGAAGGCTTCGATATGCAACATAGCTTACACCCTCTAACATACTTAGTGACATCCTCTAACATCTTCGGCCAAAAGACATGCTGCCGTAGATTGAGAAGTGTCTTTTGAATCCCAAAATGACCTTGCATACGTGATGTATGGGCTTCTCGAATCCACTGCAATCGGTCGCCATCCTCCGGAATGCATAGAGACATCCCTCGATACAACAAACCATCTGCACCAATCTCATACTTCCCCTTTCGACCAGCCTTCGCCGGCTCGAACACACTGCTAAAATCTCGGCCGGATGTGTACATCTATATATACTCCAAAGGAACCAACGGCTGAATGCACGTCGCCACCAAGAGAGCTCTCACGGGTGGGCGAGATAACATATCGGCTAACTTGTTCGCCATTCCCTTCTTGTACCTAATGATGATATTGAATGCCATCAAATAGGACATCCACTTCATCTGTCGTGCCTGCTGTAGCTTATGATCTGAGTGCACAACCACCTCCTTTCCCAATAAATACAACCACCAATGCTTGATTGCTTGATAAAGTGCATAAAACTCATTCTCGTAGGTAGGGTAGTTCTGAATAGCACCCGTAAATATTTTTGAATGGTACTCCACAAGCGTCCCATCCTGAATCAATACAGCTCCCATAGCATAACTAGAAGCGTCGGTCTCTACCTCGAAAATCCTCTGTAAATTCGGCAATGCCAATACCGGTGCCTCCGAGATCTTCCTCTTTAATAACTGAAAAGCTTCCTCATGCATCCTCCCTCACTCAAACTGAACCTTCGCCTTCATAAAGCTATGCAAAGGTGCCGCATAAGTCGAGAAATGTCGAATGAACTTGCGTAAATACTGGCAAGCCCCCATGAAGCTTCTCACCTCCTGAAACTTGCTCAAGGTAGTCAAGCACACCCTACTCAGCTGCTCCTCATAAGGCCTAATGATTAACAATACAAACATCTTGCTCACATTCACTAGCCTCTTCACCTGAGTCACTGTCACCAAACTCATCTCCTGTGGAAGAGATGCCGAACAAAAGATGAATTGCTCGCCATCTTTGGTGAACATATACTTCTGGGCTCACCTATCGTAGACCGCAAACCTATCCCATAAATAAGGATTGCCTAGTATTACTTGGCAAACATCTAATGGAACAACGTCGTATGTGACCTCGTCAATATACGACTCGTGGAGTGCAAATCGGAAAGTGTATTGGTTGACCACACTCAATCCCACCTCCTTCTGAATCCACCCTAAAGGATAGGGTTTCGGATGTTTAACCGTCTTCAATCCTAGCTTCTGAACCAAGACCTCAGATATCAAATTCTTCTGGCTCCCTGGATCCACTATGGCATCAACCAAGCTTGTCTTGACCTACAATTTCAAAACAAAAAGTTGCTCCCTTGGGTCTTCGTGCTCAGTCATGGTCTGCTTTCCCGCCATAAGGTTTAGACTGCTATTGGGTTCTGTAATCCCTGGAACTTCCTTTCGACCCTGAGCTACTACATATGCCTTCTTCTCCTCCTTTTTCTTCAATCCTTTTGGCTTCAGATGAGGATACTTCTCCCAGCAAGGATCAGTTACGTGCCCTGTCTGTTTGAAGTGATTGCATGTTAATCCTGCCTTCCCCGAGTTACCCTTTTTCTTCTCTTCTTTAGGCTGAGAGCCACTAGACTTGCCTCCTGCATGTTTGGAGTCTCCATTCGTTTCGTTGCCCTTCCCTTAATGGCAATGGCCTTCACACTCGCTTCTGCCATGGACTCGACTTTAAAAAACTTTATCTCCTTTCGGATATATTCATTTAGACCCGCCATATAATTCATAAAGATGGAATATTCCTCCGTCGCGATGTTGAGAACCATCGCCTACTATTGGAACACCGTCGTATATTCTTGAACGGTCTGGTTGAGCTTTTGGCGTAATCCGTACCACTTATACCAACGCTCCTCAAGGAACCCTACTAGGTAGAACTGCTTCCTCAGTAGTTCCTTGAATTTGTTCCACGACACCGCCTTCTATCCTGCTTGCAATAGAATTTTTACCATGTCAATGCATGCCCCGAAAGGTTCAAAGTCTCGAACACAAGCTTCTCCTTGGATGAATATTTGTAGGGGGTAAAATACGTCTCCATCTGCTTGATCCAATCATCAAGCCTCTCGATGTTAACACTCCCATCATAAACAAGAATCTCTATCTTGAAGTCTATCTTCAAATTCTGGTAAGAACCCTTACCCCCTTGATGCGGAACAGTTTTGATAATCTCGGCCTCCCTATCAGATTCCTCGCCTTCTCCATCGGACTCCATAAGTTTCTTCTTACCTTTCGAAGAAGATTCCTCCTTTTTGTTCATTTCTTAGAAGATATTGACGAGCTGTGTGAGAGTCGAACTCATTGTCTCTATCTGTTTCTCCAAAACATCTAGTCTCGCTGAACTATCACCTTCAGTCATCTTCTTCTTCCTTAATTTCTGGACTCCTTCCAATGAAATAAGAATCTCGCCTAGCTTCTTGTATTATGATCGAGTCAGGACCATACACAGGATGCCCTCTTCACAGGATCTGATTGTTCTGATACCAACTTAATACGAGTCGTCGTACGAGCACCTTTGATCACGGAATTATCAAAGGTGGGTTGAGAAGAAAAATACAAGAACACAAGAACAATTCAGTGGTGGAAAATGAAAATATCTTCTCTAGATTATGAGAATAAAATAGTTTACAATCTCTCACAATCTCACTAGAATTGAAGAAATAAAATAGTTTACAATCTCTCACAATCTCACTAGAATTGAAGAATAATCTCTCTCAATTCTCAAATACAATCTAATCTCTCTTAATCTCACTAGAATTGAAGAATAATCTCTCTCAATTCTCAAATACAATCTAATCTCTCTTGATTGCTTTATCCTCTTTTTTGTAAAACCCTAAAACAATCCCTTATATAAGTGTAACAATGTGGATGACAAAATGGTAAATAACCAAGGCCAAACCCTATAGGAATTCATGTAAACAGAAACCCAAACGAACCAAAAAATCATCGATGAGTCGACTCACCAACATGCATGAGTCGACTCATGACAAGTGAGTCGACTCATGATGAGGTGGGTCGACTCATGATGAGGTGAGTCGACTCGTTAGAAACTTTTGACAAAATGGCTGGGTTTTGTGAGTCGACTCATGAAAAGCATGAGTCGACTCAACCTGATGAGTCAACTCATGTACATGTATGAGTCGACTCACGGGCTGAAAACTGGATGCTTCGACTCTTCGATTCGTCGTCGCGTTCCACACTTCAACCTGCGTGCCACTTTGTTGTTTTACCCCTCTATTCTCAAGTTACCATAAGAATCATCTATCATCAAGCTTCCATGATAATCGCTAAGTTCTGAAGAGAAGATACACCCGTATCAAGGCATACCAAGACAAACCGTAACATTGAAATAAGTGAGGAAAAAATTCACCTAAAAGACTGAAAAAGAAGTAGAAGTACATAAGTTTTTAAGCTGATGCGTCCATGCATTTTGTAGCTATTAAGACATAACAGACTACCAAAGTGTTGGTTCTCAAAATTAATAAAAAAAGGCATAGCAAACTGATAGAAAACAGGGGCAATTAAAAATTTCCTCCAGCACTTTCTTCATCGTTTTCAATTACCTTGTTTAACCCCTTCTCTTTGATAAGCTCTTTCAGCTTTTCTGCCATCTTCTTACTTTTAGATATAAACATTGCAAGTGCACAACTTAAGTGTGTGTAACATACAGGTGCTGGTCCCACGAGGAATGTGTGTTCTGTGAACGATCCTAAAATGGTTCTTGAGTTGTTGTAGAAAAGAGAGAATAGAGGTTGGTTTTGGATGTTGATTTGATGTAAATATAAGGGCTAAAACATGACGGAGAATAAAACCAAGAGAGAAAACGAATGAAAAAGTTAAAAACAAAGTCTAGTTATGAAACTAGGAATCTATAATTGAATCCATTAACTAAGTCTTGTATATATTTTAGAGCTACTCTCCCTTAATTCTCATATCACTAGATTTCTTAAGCATATTGCTAGTAATTAGTGGAGTCCACCCAATCGAGTGGGTGGATCCTAAGTGGGCTCAAACCAATTCCTAATCCTAAATGGTTAGGGTTTTATTCTCTACTCTATATATGCTTTTATGAAGAGATTAAAGAGAAAGCAGAGAGAAAACACATACTGTTATCATCTCCTTCTACTGCAACAATCCTATGATTTATGCGTTAGTCGTAGGGTGATATGCGGGGGCTTCTTGCCTTATCGGTGTGGTCATCCTCCAGCCGTTGTCCGAAAATCAAGAGTAGATGCATGATGATCCTTTTAAAAAAATCCTAGAAAGATAATATCTAAATAATAGATTTATATATTTTTATTTTGCATGGTTTATATTGGTATCAGAGCAAGATTAGGGTTGCCCATAATTATAAACTTCTTGATTTACTACTAAATCTATTATTCTCGAAGCTAGTGTTTGTGTTGAATAGATCTAGTTTCTTAATGGTGTATTTAGTCACTGGAACAGGTAAAGTTAGGATTTTATTAATAAAAATTCATTGTTTGGTGTAAAAATCTAATTTTTGACGGCTTCAACCTTCATGAACTACTAGGCAATTTTAAGAAATTTGAGATTTATTAAAAATTGAGATCTAAAAATATTTTTTCAATTTTTTAGATTTTAAAATCTTTATTTTGTGTTTTCTAGTTTTCAAAAAGAATTGAAACCATATGTCTGGTCCGCCATTGGCGCTTGTGGCGCTCAATAACGATGGGACTCGACCAAGGAGGCGCTGGCGATAGGCACAAAAGGTCATCCTCTAACCACCGCCCATGGGGGGCATTGACGATGATGTTTTTTTTATGAAAAAAGACTATTCCTAATCAGATCTCTCTTCCGTCACAAGGGGCGTTGGTTGGTGGTATGATTTTCCCATAGAGCCTCTAGCGCTAGGTGGCGGAGATCCCCCTTCGACCACCGCTGCCACCATTGGTGATGATCAAGAAAAAAAATAGTGGGCACAGTTGCTATACTTCTTGTAAATGTCAAGAATCTTAACGTATCCGTAATTAGAGTGTATTAATTTTCTCTTTAGGTGCCAAAAAAGTATTTTCAATGTTAGTCTAGGACTGAGTAGTTTGATATTATTCTTGTTGAAAGATCCATTTTTGATTGAGAGCAAAATATTTTGGCTAGTTCTAAAGCGGTAATATCCGAGTTGGAATGGGGTTTAGCTCAGACTCTGAGATTTTGGCGAGTTCTAAAGCGGTAATATCTGAGTTGGAATGGGTTTTAGCTCAAACTCTGAGATCAAAGGTTAGTCAATACAAGATCTAGAGATGACAAGATTGTTTGATGTGGTTCATCGGGTGGACTACAAAGAGGAGCAATCTTATCAAGAAGTACAAGGATAATGTGAATGCAAAGAGCTTCTAGGATGCTCTTAATGCACGATTTAGATAAATCTCTTTAATGAAGATCCGCATTCTTATTATTAAGTTGAATTCAAACATGATAATTACTGGGTCAGAACATCGAATTCATCTTCGTATGATGACATCTATGATTAGGAATCATGAAAAAGTTGAAACTGCGTTGAACTAGAAATGGGAGATTTGGGCAGCTATCTAGTCTACATAACTTTAGGATACACATTTTGTTGGCCTCTTTGTTTTGATGATATTTAACAAATAATTATCACTAATATTGTTTGTTTAGTGTTTGTGTTTATCTATTTATTGTAGGCAAACAACATGTCGGAGGATGGATGAAATCGAGCATTCATAATTATATCCAATGGAGGTTGGCAGAATTGTGATATGAAGCTACGCAATTCAAGTTAAAGACCCAAGTTCAAGCTTCATCCGTAAGTGTACCAAGTCGAGCTTATTGAAGACCTATAGCTTGGGTAATCTAGTTTAGGAGTTTATATTATGTGTGTTAAGTACTTTAAGCTCAATCATATACACACACATTTTATTGGTTTCCATGTATATATATATAGTTATCTATATACACATCTTGGTTTTTGGTTTTATCCACAAACAAAGTTTTTACAAACAAATTTCAAAAATTATTTATACATGTTCGTTTTCTATGTGGATAAGTTGTTTTGGTTTAATTTCATAGATATGAAATGTGGATAAGTTGTTTTGGTTTAATTTCATAGATATGAAACAAATATATATTCATATACATACTCATATGTTTCATATTCTATTGTATTTGTGAAAATATTGTATTCATTGTTTATAGACTTCATAACAATACTTTATATATTTCTTTATGTCTATAAAATCAGTTTATATAGTTTCAAAATATGGTTTATGTCCAATGTCAAAAACAAGTGTTTTTTTCATTTATATGTTTTGGTCTATTTTATAAAATGAGGAGATTTCTTATTTGGGAGATGCTTTTTGAAAACCAGTTTTTATAGCATGTGTATTATCATGTCTACAATCATTTTCTAAAGTTTTACATTTTATTGAATTTATTTGATATTTTTAAACAGGGTTTCAAAATCAGAAAACTGCTTCAAACCCGCATATTATCATATATCAGTTTGCGGTCGACCGTCATATATCAGTTTGCGGTCGACCTCCACGATCGACCGCCATGGTCGACCTCCACGGTCGACCGCCACGGTCGACCGCCTTGAGTCCAGAGACTCAGATTGTGTTTCGGTGGCTTGCGGTCGACCGTGATGGTCGACAAGATGAAGTCTAGAGAGTTTTGCGGTCGACCGCCACGGTCGACCGTCTGTTGTCCTGAGCCCTAATTTTGTTTCTAAGCTGCTCGCGGTCGACCGTGCGTTTTCCACGGTCGACCACAGAAGTTATCGTTGGTTTCGAACGGTTATTTCCAGCAGATGTTTTTGTGGGGTTTTTTGGTCATTCTCTTGGGGTTTTTGCTAAAGTTTTGAGTGGGTATAAATACCCCCTTGCTCTTATCTTTCATAACTAATCCAAGAAATGTTTTAACAAAGTTTTAACAAGGGTTTAAGTGTTGTTTAAGTTTGTTTAAGAAGCTTTTAAGTATTTAGGAGTTTGTTTTGTGAAAATAATTTCACAAGAGCTTGAGGAGATCATCAATTAAAGTTTGAGCACCCAACTCTTCTCCCTCTCTCTCTTGATCTATAGAGAAGTTTTCCTTATATTCAATTCTAGCATTTTTATATGTTTGATATTAATTTCATAAGCTAGATTTCATATTGAGTTTAATTGTTTTTATTGAATCTCTTTGTTCACACACAACCATTGAGCTTATTGTATTTACATTCATAGTATATTTTGGGTTGCAGGATTGTGACATTAAGTGTAAGCCTACATTGAGTTCTCATCTATTGTAGAGAACAAAATTATTGTATTGTGAGCCTAATTGTGTAGATCATTTTATAATATACTTGTACACCGAGAGAAGTGTGTGATGAGAGATGGGGTTGTCCCAAGAGGAGTGGGGTAGGTAACAATATCTAGAAGCAGATATGCTTATCTCGACAACGGCGAGATAATTGCTCTTCTTAAGATTACCGCAACGGGATAATCCTAAGGAACAGACACAGGCGATGTAGATCTGAAGAACCTTTCTCTCATGTGCTGAAGAACTCGATTAATCTTCAGTCTGGTAGGGCTTCGCCAATTCTCCAAAATTTCAGATCTAAAAAAAATGAAGGTCCTGGGGCTGTATTTATAGGCTTCGGGGAATCCAGGCGGTTAAAAACGCAAAAGAACCACTTTTTAGGGCCTGAGACACCCTCGGGCGTCTCAGCGAGGCCGAGACACCATTGGGTGTCTCGGCTCAAGCCGAGACACCCTTGGGTGTTTCGGCCTTGGTCGAGACACCTTGGGATGTCTCGATTGGTCCGAGACACCTCGGGGTGTCTTAGCTTATGCTGAGACAGTCCGTTTTGCTTGCTGTTTTTATATTTGCCGTATTTTCCTCTTTCGAACTCGGATTTACATGATTCAAGATATGTTGGAAAGCCGACGAGAAGATCTACATGCTTTCGTAATTGGATCATCTATGGAATAAATGAGACACGAAGGGTGTTTCGCCTTTTGTAAGCGACACGAGGTTCTCGATCAGTTCGTATCCTCGTTATTCTAAAACTCCGTTGCTTCACATAGTTCGCCGATTCATTTCAAGCATTCCTCGACATCAATCAAGCTTCTGTGACTTGGATAGTGATGTTCATCGTCTTCTCTTAGCTTCAAGCTGTTTGTGGAGAGCTATAGGTAATTTTCAACGCCTACAGATACCCCCTCCAAAGTGTTTCAGTCGCGTTTCTTTTATAGAGAGCTATAGGTAATTTTCAACGCCTACAGATACCCCCTCCAAAGTGTTTCAGTCGCGTTTCTTTTATAAAAGAGCCTGGAATACTTTGAATGTGATTGGTCCAGCCTTCGGTCGGTGTACAGGACCTGTAGTTAGCTTTAATTCTTGACTCCTTCAATTTTTAGTCTATTCTTTATTTTGACGAATAGCTGAAGTTCTTCCGGCGCTGAGTTTATCATCTGGCCGTCGTCGAAGTCTCGAATCTAAAACTGATGAGTTGAGTTTGGCTCATGTTGTTAAGTTGACTCAGAACTGACTATCTCTGTCACATTAACTTTTTTTTTTGCAACGCGTTGATTGGTGTCGACCTAGGGTTTCAGATTGCCTGATGTTAACTTTTTCATCGCAACGCATCGACTGGCGTTGACCTAGGTTTACACGTTGACCAGCGTTGACCTAGGGTTTCGGATCGCCTGACGTTAACTTTTTCATCACAACACATTAACTGGCGTTGACCTAGGGTTACGCGTTGACCAGCGTTGACCTAGGGTTTCGGATCACCTGACGTTGACTTTTTCATCGTAACACGTTGACTGGCGTTGACCTAGGATTACGCGTTGATCGGCATTAACCTAGGGTTTCGGATCGCCTGACGTTGACTTTTTCATCTTAACGTGTTGACTGCCGTTGACCTAGGGTTACGCGTTGACCGGCGTTGACCTAGAGTTTCGGATCGCCTGACGTTGACTTTTTCATCGCAACGCGTTGACTGGCATTGACCTAAAGTTACGCATTGACTAGCGTTGATCTAGGGTTACGCATTGACTGGCGTTGACCTAGGGTTTCGGATCGCCTGACGTTGACTTTTTCATCGCAACGTGTTGACTGGCGTTGACCTAGGGTTACGCGTTGTCCGGCGTTGACCTAGGATTTCGGATCGCCTGACATTGACTTTTTCATTGTAACGCGTTGACTGGTGTTGACCTAGGGTTACGCGTTGACCAATATTGACCTAGGATTTCGGATCGTCCGACGTTGATTTTTGGTCGCAACGCGTTGACTGGCGAGATTTTCATCCGAATGTCCGATGACCATCGAAAATGAGCGAAATGGGTAAAAATCGTGTCATGAGGGCACCTGGGAGCCGGCCTAGGTCCGAGACACCCATGGGTGTCTCGGCCTTGGCGGAGACACCCTTGGGTGTCTCGACCAAGGCCGAGACACCACTTGGTGTCTTGTATTTTTTTCTTTTTTGTCTTTTGTGTTGTGTACTTTCCCCCTCTTTCAAAATTTTCAAAAGAGAGTCCTTTCCCCCTAAACTTCCTCTTCTTCCTCTTCTTATCCAAACACCATTGTTTCTCTTGTTGAAGAACTCTAAATGCATTAGAACTTTTCTCTTTAAAACCCCTCAACCTTCTCCCATAAATTCGGATTTTGTGCTTCTTTATTGGCCGAAAATCTTCTGCTCTCAAGGCTGGGGTTTCATCACATCTTCAAGCTCAAGTTTTTATTCTTGGAGTTTGGTTTTTAACCTCTTGATTTGGGTAAACTTTTCTCAAAGCTCCCTCTTTTTTTTAATAAAGATTAGAACTTTATGCTTATAATGAGGGTATGCCACGAATTTGTATGCAAAAATCATAGTTTTTGTTCTCATGAGTGAGGTCTTGTGAAAAGGATTGGATTTTGATGATGGGTTGTGTATATAGGCCGAAATTTGGGGGGTTTTATGCCAATAGTGCAATATGGCCGAATTTGAAGGACTTTTGTGCAAAAGTGGACTGAAATTTGAGGACTTTTGTGCAAAAGTGGGCTGAAATTTGGGACTGAAATTTCCCACTTATTTGGCCAAACTTTGGGGGGGTGTTTTCATGCAAAAGAATCAACATTGTTGAGGGGTTTAATTGCAAAAAGCAATCGAATATTGTAGAGGGGTTTATTTGCAAAAGGGATAATATTTTATAGCTAAAATTTCAAAAGTTTAGACCATAAACCCATGACCAAAATTTTGAGAAGAGGATGTGCAAAGTAGACCGAAATTCGTGGAGGGGTTTATTTGCAAAATTGGCCAAATTTTATAAAAGGGTTTATTCATAAAATTAGCTGAGATTGTGAGATATCGGGGATATTAGACGAACAAATACGATGATCATGGCCCAAATCGAATGTGTCCATGACTAAAATTTAGTCTCGAACATGAGGGGTATTTTGGGTATTTCACCCAAGAAATCATCATGAGGGTTTATACTGCAACCTGAGTCCTTTGTTTGCATGCGCAAAACTCATTGGTTTAATTAGACTTCAACTATAAAATCCTATCTTTTTTATAGGACTTTAGTTAAAGTTCTTACTTTTCCTGTTAATTTTCGGGCACCCGGATTTATGATTGTACCTGATCCGTTGACTTTCATTGCAGGTTATCCATGTCTCCGCGTCGACCATGATTTCATAGGAGTCACTCCTCTTCATAGCATAGCAAGAGGGAGACTCCCACAACATATTCTCCCACGGCATTCTCTTTCGGGGGTGAGCATTTGTGCTTTCTGTATCTTCGTTTGACCCCTTCGCGGGTCGTTCGGGAAGAACCGACGTCCTCCTTCGTGGGGATCGAGGTTTCAAGAGATTTGTGGTTCTGTCATGCCCTCGTTTGGCCCCTTCGTGGGTCATTGGGGAAGAATCGACGTCCTCCTTCACGGGGATCGAGGTTTCAGGAGATTTGTTGTTCTGTCATGCCCTCGTTTGGCCCCTTCGCGGGTCATTCGGGAAGAACTGACGTCCTCCTTCGCAGGGATCGAGGTTTCAGGAGATTTGATTTGTTTGGTCGATTCAAATCTTCTGGCATATTAGGGTGATTTCGTGTTGTATTACATTGTGTAGGTCGGGGTACGTTACCACGTTGCTTACGTGATGATGCATACCGCTCTTTCAGTGTAGAACATTCAAAATCGTCTCGCCAATTGCTTAATGAATGATCATATCTCGCCATCTTGTGAGATGAATTTGATCATTGTGTAATTCATGGATAATTTTCTGACTCTACCCTTGTTTTGTTACAGTTGAATTCCTTGCGGACAGTCTTCCCCCTCATGCTACTAGTGGTTGCAGTGGGGAGATTTTTTCTTCTGTTGCTGATTGGCAGGCCATTGGTCCGACTCCTCAGTTTGATAGGAGTCGTTCCGATGAATCATGTCATTTGATCCGAGATGGGGAACATTGTTCATTACGCCAATTGATTACTGATGCCCCTTTTACAGCAGACTCCATTTCCACTCAGGCTTTAGAGAGGCCTGATTATTTGTTTGGAGATCATGTTAAGGATCCGGCTAGATTGACTCTTGCTGACGAGCACTGGTTGAATAACAATGAAGGAGCTCTTCTTTACATTCCTTCCATTCCCCGCCAGCATTCCTTTACTCATTTCGAGATGCAGGCTGTACAGCGACAGATGTCCTGGAATCTTAAAGATGATCATGACCGAGTTCATTGTGGATTTATCTCCCACCATAAGACCCCGGGTTTCGATGGGCATAATTATATTCGTGGTCTTCGACCAGGGATTCTGGGTCATGACACCGCACCTACAGACGAGGTATCAGTAGCTACTCCTACTGTGAGGAATTGTTTGGCCAAGCTTGGGAGGAAGTTACCTCCACCAGATTTCAGATGTTTTGGTTGGGCTTACTCACAACCCAAGGGGTGGTGGACACGTATGACTAGTTACGTCTTGGGACGTTGGGAGAGCGATCTGGAAGTAGTGGGTTGTATGCGCCTATACGAGTCACCATGTATGGATTCCCGGTCAGCTGTCGCCATTTCCTAGCATTATTGGAAACATATATCCCCGATAGTAACACCTTTCTAACTTGCAGTGGAGAGTTGGGGTTAGCTTTGCATGAGATGCACAAAGTTTCTGGTCTTCCGATGGGGGATTATCCGTACCAGGAGTACTTTCCCTCCAACCTACAACTGGAGTGTTTGAAGAAGGACTCTCCCGACATGTACGATACACTTTGGGATCTCACGTGTCATTATTATACATCTCTGATTAAAGTGACCTCTCAAGCGAAGAGGAAGAAACAGATCAGCTTGAAGCAGTTCGCTGTTTATCTATTCCAGCATTTGGAGGGTGATCCAAGCGAGACTATTCGTGAGTTAGACATTTTGACATCTTCTGCCGTTAATGAGTTGATGGAGAAGGCCGAAGCTTGTTCCTACACTATTGTCGATGCTGAGGGAATTTTTTCTGCAGGGACCAAATTTCAGACATTCCTTTGTCATGCTCAGAAGTCTATTAGGCCCAAGACTCTGTTAGCGGGCTATCTTGCTATCTGGTTGAAGAAGTGCGTCGTTCCATATCAGTTTTCTGACGCCTTACCTATTGAGGTACTCTTCCCTACCGTTCAATTAGCTTATAGGAGGGAGCTTTCTCTGCTTCCGGCAATGATTGCTGGCATTCATTATGGGCTTAGGTATTTGGTTGATGGTTTTACACATGTGGGTTCTGAACCGTCGACTGAGCTTATTTCTATAAAGGTCGAGCTTCCGTATACATACCTGATGGCGTGGCTCATTCTTCATCGTCCTGTTTTGATGTCGGCGCCTAGTACTGTTGATGCCTCCGTTCCTTTTGTGCAGCTGTTGGAAAGGAGTAAATGGTTTGGAAAGACATTCACTGATGTACAACGAGAGCTTCAAGTTCGTAAGAGTTGGGAGTTCTTCAAGTGTTTTCCTCACTTCTCGGGCCGTTACGGCGATGTGTTGATTGATGAGGAGAAACCTAGGACTGGTCGGACTTCTCTTGATGCTGGTTGCTTCCGTTGGTTGGTGAACATCCGCGTTGGGTATCTTGTCCTTCGGGTGAAGAATCATTGCCACATAGAGCCTTATCTTCCATGTCGCTTCGCTCGCCAATTCGGTTATAACCAACTATATGTTGGGAACCCGAGCTGGGGTTTGAGGACTGAGGGGGGTCTTATTGACGGCGTTGGAGCATGGCTTTGGTCTATGGTGGGCTGTACTGGGGCCTATTTCGCTCTTCCTTCATCTAAGCGCAGGACGTTGCTTACTTTTCTCAGCTGCAAGTGGCTCCTTTCTTCCAGCGAGTTTCTAGGTGTGAGGAGTCTTTCAGAGCTGGAGGCTGAGCACTTGGTTCAAACACTATCAAGGCTGCTTGTAAGGCCGAGCTTTCGAAGAAGTAGGGGAAAAAGCCTACCAAACCTTCCCATTCGAGTAGAGACATGGTGGAGGATGCTGAAGAGCTCCTTCCTACTGACGATGAGGACGAGACTTCTGAGGAAGAATATGTGGACATAGATACCGACGGGGAAGAACCTAATGCAGGTTTGTTAGACTTTTTCTTTTCATAATTAATGGATCTGGCCTTCTCTTGTTGGCATCAACGTTATACCCTTTCTAGATCTCAACTGGCTTTTCAAAAGCCAGAACGAAAAGTCTTATTCACTTATCCTAACAAGATGACTCTTGTCACCCCAGGTAGAATGGTTGACGAGCATAAGCCGCTCGCTTCTCGCTATGCGAGGTCACGGCCCAGTGCCAAGGCTTCCACACAGGTTGAGATGCATACTAAGTTCATGCATTAATGGCCTGTTTGTCCTGTTGGGGTTCGCATTCAAAAATGGAAGTAGACTGCTCATAAATCACATACTGGTCAACGCGCCTACAGAGCAGAGTCACAGGGCACTACTGGTGGAGAAGAGGGTAATGCTTTATTGTCTTTATTGCTTTAAGATGATTCTCTTTTGGATTCGCTGAACCTAATCATGTTCCATGTTTTAGGAAACCATGACGAAGGTGAACTTCCACGAGACTCTGTATTCTCCAATCCTAACCATCTGGATAGCTTCGTGTAGCAGATGTACGATGCCATTCATGATGAGTCCATGGATGTTGAAACAAATAGAGATGCTAAGCAATTTGATAGAGTTGAGCCGAGGGTTCTATGCTCAAGAATATATAATATCGATAATACACTATTCGAGCAGCAATTAAAGGAGTTAGAGAATTCAGGATTTATTCCTCCTTTAATTACTTCTGCGCTTCGTTCTCTTTTAGACAAATTGAAGAATCCATGCACGGATATTGGGGTAAAAGAATCTTCTGCCACTGCTGTGGGTAAATCTGAGTTCTTTTCTCTTTCCTGTCTCCTTCTTTTTTTTATCTAACATTTAAATTCTCAAGTAGGTGTCGTGTTAGAGAGACCAGTCCAGGACGAGACCTTCCATGATGTGAGTTTTGGGGAATTCAGCGAACATGTGTATGTCTCAGCACCGAGTTTCTCAGGATCTGACACTAGATTGTTAGTTGATTTGTTAACTGAGCAGGCTACCAGAGGGGCTGCAGGACCATCCTTCGAAGGTGGTTCATCTGCAGGTATGCGTCTAATTCTCTGTCATTAAAATTCTCTTCATTTTGTCAAGGTTTTTATTTGACTAATAAAGAGCCGAATTCATAGGACCAACCACTAGGACTAATACAATTATGATTCCTGGCATCTCTGGTTTACCTGAGGGTGATGGATCTGCAGGTATATATATAATCTCCATCATCATAATCCTCCTTATTTGTCTGAATTTCTACTTGACTAATAAAGGAGTGTAATCATAGGACCAGCCGTCACGACTAATACGACTACGGTTTCTAGCACCGCTAGTTTGCCTAACGGTGGTGCTTCTCCTCCACAACCGAGAGGCATTACGGATTTACCTAAAGGGGTTGATACACCACCAACGGTCACACCTGCTGTTATCTCTGAACCTGCTAAGATTAGACTGACGGAGCTGATCGTAGCACCTCAATCTGCAGGGACCTCTATTGGTATTGGTATGCTCGCAATTCGTTTTAAATTTTGCACCATGTTCGAGAGTCTCTTACTCTTCCGCATGATTGCTTGTAGGATCTCAACCATCTCCATATGAGCGTGTCCTCGCCCTCTTGGCCGATCCCGATCCCAACAAAGACATTTTCCGAATGGATCTCAGTTCTTTCGTCATCTTTTTTGATGGCATGATCGAGAAACTTCTTCATCAAGGATATTATTTTGATCATTTCAGACGTTCCCTTTCTCGCCACATGACGATGATCAAAGAAGAGGGACATCCGGAGTTAGTTGATTCTTTCGCTGTCGACTTTGTTGTTCTGGAGTCTGAACTCTGAGAGTTAGAGGAGCTAAAGGCTAATAGAGCTCCTTCCTTCGTATCTTCTCAGTTGGAGCATAGACTGACACAGTGGCGTGACCTGAGATCTTCCATTGGCAGCTTCAGTCACATGAGAATTCTATCGTACAGCTGATGGCTAATCTTGTAAGAAAGGATACGGATAGAGCCGAGTTACTCAGTTCTTTAGACTCCAACCGTGAGGAAGTGGATAGGTTGAAGAAGGCTTTGAAGTATGTCGAGGAGTCTGGTACTATCATTGCCGAGGAGCTGGCTAGATTAGAGAACTCTCGCGGACAGATACTTGAGAGACTAGGATCTATGCAGGAGAGATTGATGAAGCTGAAAAATGAAGCCACGAAGATCTTGAGCAGTTCTGAAGAATCTGTCCGAGCTGATCTGCAGGCTGAGCTTAAGCAGAGTTATGCATATAGGCTTTCTAAGTTAGAATTTCACATTCTTGATCGCCGACTGCGTTCGGGACGATGAGCTTATTATTGTATGCTTTGACTTAATTTATTAGTAGAGACCCAGTATTTGATTTAATACACTCATCTTTTATCATGATGTTTCTTTATTGATTGTGAACCCAATGGACACAAAATTTTATAGAATTTTTGGCAAATCCTCAACCATCAACGGGTTTGATGTGCCTTTACCGATTACCGTTTAAATCGGGCTAGCATACGGGTTATATAAGTCCGTTCCATATGTAACGTTGTGCTAAAAGAGTTAACTCTTTTAGACTTGGTGCTATGATTTTGAATACACAGACTTCGCTTTTTTTTTACGAGAATATAGCACCCGGCAACGCGTATTAAGCGATGACTTATCCCTTCTTAGGCTTCGGGATAAAATTCCCTAGACTTAGACTCTGATGTCTTTTTCAATCGGCGATAGACTAAACCGGCAATGTGTGTTAGACATAGACTTAGGATTTTTGGCAAACCCCCAGCCTTCAATGGATTTGATGTGCCTTTACCGACTACCGTTTGAATCGGGCTAGTATACGGGTTATATAAGTCTGTTCTGTATGTAACGTTGTGCCAAAAGAGTTAACTCTTTTAGACTTGGTGCTATGATTTTGAATACATAGACTTCGCCATTTTTTACGGGAATATGGCACCCGACAACGAGTATTAAGCGATGACTTATCCCTTCTTAGACTTCGGGATAAAAGTCCCCAGACTCGTATTCTGGTGTCTTTTTCACTCGGTGAAAGACTAAACCGGCAACGCGTGTTAGGCGTAGGCTTATCTCTATTTAAGAGTCGAGATAAAATTCCCCTGGTATCAAGTGCGTGGTTTTGAAGTTGAGAATTATGTCTTTTCTTAGGGTAAAGACAAACCCGATGTTGGAGCGGAAGAATTTTATATTCTTGGCCCCAGGTCTTGTTTAGGGTAAAGACGGACCCAAAAAATAAAAGAGGAAGAATTTTATATTCTATCTTTTAACACTGAAGAGGGAGAATTTTATATTCTAGCTCCAGTTAGAAAGGAGACTCGAGGTAGGATCTCCATCCCTAGAAATCGGAAAGATAAAACTAGGAGTGGGATCTCAACTCCGAGAATCAGAGAGATTCAAACAACTCTAACTTTTATAGGATTGGTTGCTTGATCCAAGAAAAGATTTCCTCATTTATTGAGGGGAAATTCCAATTTTGACCCTAACTTTTATAGGTTTGGTTGAAAAAGAAAAAAATGGAAGTCTTTCGTTTATCGAAAGGGATGACTCGATCTTAGTCCTAACTATCTGCAGGTTTGACTAAGTGAGTTTGGAGACATTCCTAACTTTTATAGGTTTTATTGCTCAAATTGAAAGTGGACCTCTCATTCATGGAAGGAATCGAGAGGAGAATCTGGCTTTGGCCCTAACTTTTATAGGTTTGACCTGAAAGCAAAGAGAGTGGAATACAGGTAACAGAAAAAATATCAGTTTGTACTAGCCACTAGATGGAGGATATCGATGTTAAGTAATCAGGACTTAACACATCAAACTTTGAAGATTGCCATGAATTGGCGGATTAAAGTTTTGGTGGGCCCACCATCAATTGACTTGATCAGTGGGGGATTTTGTGAGGAAAGGTTGATCTATCAAAATGATCGAATCTCATCTCAGCAAAAGAATTCATGAGAATTGGTGAATTCGACATTAATGGTAAGATACACTTCAACTTTGAATACATTCAGAGTCTAAGCATGGATTATTATTTTTTATTAGTTATTTTCATAACAACTGGGTTATCCCTAAGAATACCATATGCAGTATTCTTCTGGGAACTTCCCGATACATTGGTTATCCTGAATATACTAAGGGTAGTATTTTTTCAGGAACTTGCCGTTTATCGGCATCATAAGCCGGTCGCCATCCTTTATAACAAGGCGATATGCACCACTCGAGTAGACTGTCTCTACTACGAATGGTCCCTCCTATTTGGGTTCAAATTTGCCTTTCTTCTTAGAATTAAGGATTATAGGCAGTCTTTTAGTTAAGACTAAATCTCCTTCTTTAAAACTCCGTCTCCGAACTTTTTATCAAAAGCTCGGGAAATTCTGGCTTGGTAAAACTCAATATGCTGTTGAGCTTCTAAGCACTTTCTGTCGAGCATCTCGAGTTCTTTGAGACGTTTCTGATGTTGTTCTTCGGTCGTCATCTCGGTTGCGAGGGCGATTCGAAGAGATGGAATTTGTATTTCCAACAGAAGGATGGCTTCACATCCGTACACCAAAGAATACGGGGTTGCGCCAGTAGGTGTGCGAACTGTGGTGCGGTAAGCCCACAGGGCTTTACCGAGTTTATCATCCCAATCTCGTTTGTTAGTCTTCACGAGTTTTGATAAAAGCTTGATAATAGTCTTGTTAAAGGCTTCAACTAACCCGTTTGCTGTGGGGTTATAAGCTGTTGACGAGACGTCCTGAATTTTGAACTTCTCACAAAACCTAATGAAGGCGTTACTGACAAATTGAGGACCGTTCTCATGTATGATTCGTCTTAGGACACCATGCCGGTAGATAATATGATGTTTGATGAATGCAATGACGTTGCTTGTCTTAATTTCTCTGAGCGGAATCGCTTCAGCCCATTTGGAGAAGTAGTCAGTAATCGCTAGGATGAATCGGTCACCTTTGACTGACTGAGGATTTATAGGACTGACAATATCCATTCCCCAAGTCTCAAATGGCTATGATGTAACCGAAGGATGCAGATGCTCTGGAGGTTGGTGCATATAATTCGCGTGTATCTGACATGCATGACACTTTCGGGCATACGTGACTACGTCATTTATCATCGTAGGCCAAAAATATCCCATTTTTCTGATGCGGTCATAAAGTTTAGGGCCGGGTTGGTGTGCACCACAAACCCCTTTGTGTGTTTCCTTAAGGACTTCTTCAGCTTCTTTAGTTGATAGGCAACGTAATAGCAAACCATCGTACCCCCTGCGATATAGCATTCGACTCTCCGTGTTATAGTAGAATCTCGGTGCTCTTCATCGGATTGAATCCCTCTCCTTCACGTCTTTTGGTAAGATTCCATGCAAGACGTAATCGATGATAGGGAAACGCCAATCTCGGGGTTCAAACTCGACTTGAGTTGAATATACCTCCTTAACATCCTCTTCTTTACCATCTTCATCGTAGATTGGCATGAAGAGTTAGTGAGTCCTCACTATAATAAATTGTTCTGTTTCAGGAGGCTACGCCAGGGATACAGCTAATGCTGCTAACGCATCTGCGTAAGCATTCTGTATCCGCGGAATGTGTTCGATGAAGAATCCTTCGAATGATTCTGCCATCTCTGTTCGCGGTGAAAGTTGCTTTCATTGATGTCATTGCTTTCTCAAGTAATAGTTTTTTTGATTACAAAAGATCCGGTCTTTTTATAAGATCCGGTTACAACAAAATCAAAGAAAAAATAAAAATTACAACTTTCCTTGAACAAATCGCAAGATCCTGTTTTGCGGTCTCTCGCTTGTGTGGGTTCTTCGCCTGCGTCGGGGTTAATCCATGGACCACCGCGCGATCTTGATCCGATCGGATCTACACGGTATGACGGGTATTATTTCACGAAGGAAATAACAGCCGGGGGTACTAGTTCACCAAGGAAATAATAGCATTTAGTAATCGAAATCGACCAAGCGAAATCGATACTCTTCTCGGGATCAAAAACCAAGTTTTGATCTGGAGGATGACCGTGTAGATCTCAGATCTGATCTCTCTCTATCGAACTCCTGCCTTGTTTGACGTGGATGATCGCCAAGAACCAGATCTGAAAAGTCAAGTCTTCAAAGCTTTAAGATTCTGAAGTTAAGTTCTCAATCCAGCAGAGTTTCGCCTCAAAAAAGTCCAACAGTTCCCCCCTTCAAACAATGAGCCTAGGGGTCTATTTATAGGCTCTTCAAACTAGATCTGGGCTTAGATCTGGGCCCAGATTTGGGTGGCTCGGCCAGGTGGCTCGCAGCCATGCGAACCAGTTCGTACTACCTCGGGTGTTTTGGATCTAACTCTCTCGTCCGATCTCGGAATGGGGTGATTCAAGATGCGTTGGAAAGCTGACAAAAAGACCTACAACTTTTGTGTTTTTCGTTTCTTCAGAATCAAATCACAATATGGCCGAAACATTACTTTTTGTACGAGCCACCATTTGGTGGCTCGGCCAGGGGGCTCGCAGCCATGCGAGCCAGTTCGTACTACCTCGGATTTTTTAGCTCTAACTCTCTCGTACGATCTCATAATGAGATAATTCAAGATACGTTAGAAAGATGACGAAAAGACCTACAACTTTTGTGTTTTGAGTTTTTTCAGAATCAAATCACAACATGGCCGAAAAATCACTTTTTGTGCCAGCCACCATTTGGTGACTCGCATGGGTGCGAGTCATCGAGCCAGTTCGTACTACCTCGGGTGTTTTGGCTCTAACTCTCTCGTCCGATCTCGGAATGAGGTAATTCAAGATGCGTTGGAAAGCTGACGGAAAGACCTACAACTTTCAATAGCCGATCCATACATGATATGTGCTAGTCACACATGGTGTTTTGCCCCTTTTGGGTGAAACACAACTCCTAGCTGCATTGTCTTTTGCCATTTCGTGTATTACATTGACTCGTACGCTTCACCGACTTGCATCATAAATTTTGTTAAGTTGGAGATGAATGGTGAACGTGTTGACCACTTGGTGGTGGCCGGTGAGCACCTGGGTCATCTAGCGTTGGCCGTTTTGTTTCATGCATTGGTCGGCGTCAGATAATTCGGATAACGACGTTCGTCGTCTTCTCTCCATCTCGAGCTGTGTGTGGATACCTATAGGAATTTTTCAACGCCTACAGATACCCCCTCCAAAGTATTTCAGACTCATTCTTTTATAGAGGAGTATGGAATGCTTTGGATGTGATAGTCCCAACTTTCAGTCGGTGTGGAAGGACCTGTAAACTGCTTCAATTCTTAACTTCTTCAGCCTTTAGTCTATTTGGTGTTTTGTCGAATAAATAAAGTTCTTCTGGTGCTGCGTTTATCATCTGACCGTTGTCGAAATCTTGGATTGAAGTTGATGTGTAAGTTTCTGAATTTATCTCTTATCGTTGAGTTGACTTTGAATTGATCATCTTCGTTAGGAATTCTGATTGTAATTGAACTCCTTAGAATCATCTTTTGCCTTATTTTGGCGAAATTGCTGATGCGTTGACTGACATCGACCTTTACTGTAACGCGTTGTCCGGCATTGATTTTAGTTGTAACGAGTTGACCGGCGATTGACACAGTTTATACTCGTACATTTGCTGGAGTCTCCACAGTTTAAGCTCTTAAGGCGTTGGAGCATGACGGTCCTAAATATTGGGCTGCAGGACCAACTATTAAAGCTGATTCATCTGCACGTGTGGATCTTATCCCGAATTTGTTGGATGTCTAAGTCACGAGACCAACTAATGGGGCTGGTGCGTCAGTGACTTTCACATATATAGGATTTTTGGCAAACCCTCAGCCATCAACGGGTTTGATGCACCTTTACCGACTACCGTTTGAGTCGGGCTAGCATGCAGATTGTCTAAATCCGTTCCGCATGTAACGTTGTGCTAAGAGAGTGAATTCTCTGAGACTTTGTGCTATGATGTCGAATACCTAGGCTTTACCATTTGTTACGAGAATAGGCTACCCGGCAACGCGTGTTAGGCGTTGACTTTAGGATTTTTGGCTAACCCCCATCCTTCAACGGATTTGATTAGCCTTTACCGACTACCGTTTGAGTCGGGCTAGCATGCGAATTGTCTAAACCCGTTCCGCATGTGACGTTGTGCTAACAGAATGAACTCCCTTAGACTTGCTACTACGACTTCGAATACGTAGACTTCGCTATTGTTACGGGAATAGGCTACCCGACAACGTGTATTAGATGCTGACTTATCCTTACTTAGGTTTCAGGATAGGATACCCCAGAATCGAACTCTGATGTCTTCTTCCACGGAGAAAGACTAAACCGACGACGCGTGTTAGGCGTCGGCATATCCTTTCTTAGGATTCAGGATGACATTCTTCATGCGTGTAAGGCATGAATTTTGGTGTTATTAATAACAACCTACCACAATGTTGAATATGTGGGTGGGTGTTCTTTTTAACGGTTAAGAACTAACCGACGGCACGGGTTAGGCGCAGACTTATCCCTGCTTAGGTTTTAGGATAGAATACCCCAGAATCGAACTCTGGTGTCTTTTTCTATGGAGAAAGACTAAACCAGGAGCGCGTGTTAGGCGCAGACTTATCTTTGCTTAGGATTCGGGATAAACTTCCTAGGATGAATCCTAGATTGATGAATTATTGGAAAAGGTTGGTGTGGGAAATGAAGAATTTTATATTCTATTTCCCGGTCTTCTTTTAGGGTGAAGGCGAACCCGAATGCAAGGAAGGAAGAATTTTATATTCTATTCCTTGATTCTGAAAAGGAAGAATTTTATATTCTATTTCCAGCGCAAAAGAAACTAGAAGTGGGATCTCCACTCCGAGAATCCGGAAGATCTAAATAAGCTTACCTTTTATAGGATTGGTTATCTAGATGAGTTTTTCGTTTATCGAAATGAAATTTCAACATAGGTTATGACCATGAGAAGGCTTAACCAAAGTTGATTGTGGTCCTAACTGTAGGAATGTTTGACCGAACGGACAGGGAGTGGAATACAAGTAGCAGTAGAAATACTGGTTTGTACTGGCCACTCGATGGAGGGTTTTGACGTTAAGTAATCAGGACTTAACACGTCAAGCTTTGGAAATTGCCATGAATTGGCGGACAGAAAATTTAGTGGACCCACCGTCAATTGACTTGATCAGTGGGGGATTTTTTGTGAGGAAAGATTAATCTGTCAAAAGGATCGAATCTCGTCTCAACAAGATAACTCATGATAATTAGTGAATTTGATAACAATAAAGGAAAACATTCCAACCCTTAGAGTTTAAATGTGGATCTTTTACTTATCACTTTTATAGTGATTGGGTTATCCCTAAGAATATCACCCATGGTATTCTTTCGGGAACTACCCGATACATGAATAATCCACCCCCAGCTTCCCTTGTGGAACTGGGTCCGACATTGTACTCAATTACATGACCGGGTTATCCTTAAGAATATTACATATAAAAATTCTCCAGGAACTTCCCGTGAAAGAAATGAAACAGTTTAGACTTATATACATGTTGGAGTATCAAGGAGCAGTTTAACCTCTTATACCGGTCGGAGGATTGAGAAGCAGTTTATACTCTTATACTTGTCGGAGTATCAGGGAACAATTTAACCTCTTATACCGGTCGGAGGATTGAGAAGCAGTTTATACTCTTATACTTGTCGGAGTATCAGGGTTCTCAATTGGCTTACCCTAGCGTTATAACGCCGGCTTCAACCAAGGTTTGGATGATATTCTTTAAAGTAAAGCACGTCTTGGTGGGATGAAGGATCCTCCTGTGATACGCGCAGTACTTTGGATCCGTAGTATTATCAGCTTTCTCCTGATTTGTGATGGGTGGCAGCTTGATCTTATTGCTTTCGAGAAGGGTCTCGAAGATGGCTGGAACGTCTTCGTCCTTGAATGAGTACTCTTTTTGGAGCCTCTGATCCGAAGTCTTCTGCTGTCTCCGGGGCTACTGTTGTGACGTTTGATCAACAGCCGCTCTAGGTGCCTTGCCCTACCACGGGAGGCGAAGTTCGAGTTCGGAGGATTAGCCATCGGTTGGCTCCTCTCGGCCTTCTTCCTTTTGAGGTATCGCTCGGCTTGCTCTCCTCGGACCTTCAAATCCTTCCATGTTTTGGACGGTGCTGTCCCCATTGCTTCTAACACGTCCAATGCGAGGTTGTTGTGGCAGGGGGGGGGAAAAAAGAACTCAGTGATCGGGTCCCGACAGTTCATCGCCTTGTTCCGGAACCTTTTGACGAAGGTATCAACCAATTCCCCATCTTTTTGTTTCTCGTCAAGCAACGACCCGATGGATATCTCGGTATCGTCGTCGAAGAAGTCGGTGAGGAATTTAGTCTCCATGTCGTCCCAGCTATTCACACTTCCTGGCTTGAGGCGGCGATACTAATCGAAGGCGGCTCCACGAAGAGTGCCAACGAAGGACCGTACCATCAGAGGCTCATTACCAGAGATAACCCCTAGGTGTGATTTGAAGTAAATCAAATGCTGAGTGGGTGAACCCTCCCCATCAAACGACGTGAAGTTAATTAGATTGAACTTCGCTTGATACGGGATTGATTCCCATTCTCTTGGGTATGGACAAGGAATGCCCGTCTTTTTCATCTCTTGAGGGGAAATCAACGTATTGATTTTGCTCTCGAGGTTTTTAATCTTCAAACTTTTACCTGTATTTTTGTTAGCACGATTCTCGTTACCACCCCCTACATTGACGGGAGGATTATTGGTATTATGAACTTCATTCGCGTTCGTGTCCTCATCCTCCTGATGAACCTGGTTACGACGACTTGGTTCGCCTTGCTGGTTTGTTAGTGCTTGGATTTGTTGGTCATGCATTTCTCTCATATTCTGCATGGCCATCTTCATTTCGAACGTGAAGCTCTCCTGTTGTTTAGCCATGGCTTCTTCGAGCATCTTGGCCACTTGTTCCACACTTATCATAAGTGCTTCGCGGGGTTGTCCCTCGCTGGATACCGTATTATCTGATGCGACCGCCGAGCTGGCATCTGATTCTTCATCTTCTGAAGGTAACCTTGTCCGAATCCTACCATAAGTTGCTCGTTTGATGGTTCCAGACTACAGGCGGGTTATACGCCGGGGTGCTTTCAGAATCGACTCGAGATTATCCTGTGTCGATGTCCCTTTGCTGGTCATATTAGCGGTGACCCTCAGAAATTCTCCGTCTTCAACCACCGTTCTTCTTCGTCGGAAATACCTAGGCCTTGGTTTTGGCATTTCGGTACTAGGCCTTTCGAAGACCGAAATTCTCTCGGGGACTGTATTAGTACAGTTGCACTCCGACAATACTGCCCGAATGAGTTTGGAACAGGGGCATTGAGTTTCTAGTTCTCGAGGACTCCTTTTCCTGGTTTTACTCGTACCCCCAACATGATAGTACAACTCATCGGTTTGAAGGTCAGAATAACCTATCGTGTGTTGGCACGACTTCTCAGGTATAACGCTATCGTCATCAGACGACAATGTTTCCTTCTGAGGGCGAACTGCCTTCTTTAGGCTTTCAAAAGTCACGCGCCTCGAAACATGCCTTTGTGGGCGTGAGTTCTCAGCGGGCTCCTGGACTTCAATGCGCAAATTGGTGCGCTTAGCTACCCTGATCTCATTGTCATATTGAAGGTGGCGACGACCCCCAGCATGTTGAGTCGTTCGGGGCTTCTTTATTGGGCCCAAACGTTCTTGAATTGGAGCTTTGCATTGTCCATCGGGAAGTGGACCGAGGCGCTCCAAATCTGACTTCTTTCTTCGGGACGATTCTGCGTGATTTCCCGGAGTAGCCATGGGAATTATCGGCGATTTAGAGTGGTTCGCCGGAGGTTGAACTTTTGCTGAAGGCTGCGAAGGTTGCTCTTTAGCCTGAATCGCCGCTTCAGACTTCGGCCTCCAGACTTGGCGGGTTGGTGGCGGCTTTTTGGCCACTTCCTTCTACAGTCTTCCACGGGCTTCCTGGACTTGAGCCCGTGCTTACGCTGACAGTGCGCGGCGCTTGCGAATGCGCTCATCAAGTGTTGAACGATTCCGTTTGACACAGATCCATTCGTTCGTTGGCGGCTTGGAGGAGCTGTCATTCATTGTTTGTTGAGGCTGTTTGCCTCTCCTGCTTTTCAGATCCGCGTGATAGCGGATTCCGTTAGTGAACTCCATCGCCTTTGCGAGTTGCCGCGCCAGACATTGACGTCGCCTCTGGCGGGCTCTCTTTGAGAGAGTCACAACGCCCTCAATGACGGAGGCGTTGGCAGGAACAGATTTGACCTGGTTGGAGGTCGGTGGAGCTTCACCCGATGCGACTTTGGCATCAGTTGGGGCGAGATCTTCGTTGGCATTTTGCACTTCTTCATACCAACGGATATTTCTCCTGGAGGAGAACTTCTTGGAATTGCGGGGGGAGGTGGATCCGGACGAGGATGACAGATACTCCTCGAACTTTTGCTGGTCGAATTCATACTCGACCTCCTCCTCGACCGGGATTGAGATCCGCGGCTACGACGCAACGATCTCGGCAGCGAGATCGGTGGCTCCCACTGTGGTCGCCAGATTGTTCATGGTGAAAGTTGCTTTCATTGATGTCATTGCTTTCTCAAGTAATAGTTTTTTCGATTACAAAAGATCCGGTCTTTTTATAAGATCCGGTTACAACAAAATCAAAGAAAAAAATAAAAATTACAACTTTCCTTGAACAAATCGCAAGATCCTGTTTTGCGGTCTCTCGCTTGTGTGGGTTCTTCGCCTGTGCCGGGGTTAATTCGTGTACCACCGTGCGATCTTGATCCGGTCAGATCTACACGGTATGACTGGTGTTATTTCACGAAGGAAATAACAGCCGGGGGTACTATTTCACCAAGGAAATAATAGCCTTTAGTAATCAAAATCGACCAAGCGAAATCGATACTCTTCTCGGGATCAAAAACCAAGTTTTGATCCGGAGGATGACCGTGTAGATCTCAGATCTGATCTCTCTCTCTCGAACTCCTGTCTTGTTTGACGTGGATGATCGCCAAGAACCAGATATGAAAAGCCAAGTCTTCAAAGCTTCAAGATTCTGAAGTTAAGTTCTCAATCCAGCAGAGTTTCGCCTCAAAAAAGTCCAACAGTCCCCCCTTCAAACAATGAGCCTAGGGGTCTATTTATAGGCTCTTCAAACCAGATCTGGGCTCAGATCTGGGCCCAGATTTGGGTGGCTCAGCCAGGTGGCTCGCAGCCATGCGAGCCAGTTCGTACTACCTCGGGTGTTTTGGCTCTAACTCTCTTGTCCGATCTCGGAATGAAGTGATTCAAGATGCGTTGGAAAGCTGACGAAAATACCTACAACTTTTGTGTTTTGAGTTTCTTTAGAATCAAATCACAACATGGTAGAAACATTACTTTTTGTGCGAGCCACCATTTGGTGGCTCGGCCAGGGGGCTCGCAGCCATGCGAGGTAGCCATGCGAGCCAGTTCGTACTAGCTCGGGTGTTTTGGCTCTAACTCTCTCGTCCGTTCTAGGAATGAGGTGATTCAAGATACGTTGGAAAGCTGGCGACAAGACCTACAACTTTTCTGTTTTGAGTTTTTTCATAATTAAATCACAACATGGCCTAAATATCAATGTTTGTGCGAGCCACCATTTGGTGACTCGCATGGGTGCGAGTCATCGAGCCAGTTCGTACTACCTCGGGTGTTTTGGCTCTAACTCTCTCGTCCGATCTCGGAATGAGATGATTCAAGATGCATTGGAAAGCTGACGGAAAGACCTACAACTTCCAATAGCCAAGCCACACATGATATGTGCGAGTCACACATGGTGTTTCGCCCCTTTTGGGTGAAACACAACTCCTAGCTGCGTTGTCTTTTGTCATTTCGTGTGTTACATTGACTCGTACGCTTCACCGACTTGCATCATAAATTTTGTTAAGTTGGAGGTAAATGGTGAATGTGTTGGCCACTTGGTGGTGGCCGGTGAGCACGCGGGCCATCTAGCGTTGGCCGTTTTGTTTCATGCATTGGTCGGCGTCAGATAATTCGGATAACGACGTTCGGCATCTTCTCTCCGTATCGAGCTGTGTGTGGATACCTATAGGCATTTTTCGACGCCTACAATCTCTACGACCATCTTATGATATAGTATTAAGTCCTCACTTTGGACCTCATACTCCCCTTGAACTTGCTTAACTATTAGTTGAGAATCACCGAAAGCATCGAGATATTCAACCCCCAGTTCTTTAGCGAAACTGAGTCCTATGAGTAGCGTATTATACTCGGCTACATTATTTGAGCATGGCTCGGTCAACGAGTAGGCTCGAGGCATGACATGTTTTCCTGGGGAAACTAAGACAACTCCAACTCCAGAAGAAATCTTAGAACATCCAGGAGCACTTGCTACATTAGCTGCTCGAGAAGCGCCATCGAAGTACTAGCGCCGCACTTGTTGGTGTGAAGTTATGTTGACTTCGTGGGTTTCATCTGGCAGATCGTCATATATCTCGGTAGTATCCATAGTTGGGTTAGCTGCCAGGAGGTCACAAATGGCCTGTCCTTTTACCGACTTCTGTTGTTTAAAGTGCAGGTCATATTGGGACAGGAGCAAGGCCTATTTTGCTAACCGCCAATTCATGAAAGCCGGCTGTGTCATGAACACTTGGACCAGGTTAACTTTGGAGATAACATAAATAGTCTGTCCAACCAGGTAATGTTGTATCTTCTGAATTGCGAACACCAAGGCGAGGCATTCCCTTTCAATCATAGGATACTAGGATTCGGCACCTACCAAGGTCCGGCTTAGATAATATATTGCCTGTTCATGACCATTATCGTCATCTTGTGCAAGTAGTGCACTTAATGAGTGGCTTGTCGCCTTGACATAACTCAAGAACGGTTTGCCCGATTTCAGTTCAACGAGTACAGGAGGTTTTGAGAGATATTCTTTAATACTCTCGAACGCCTTTTGACAAGCGTCATCCCATACGAATGATATGCCATTCTTTGTGAGTTTGGAGAATGGTTGACATTTTCCTGAGAGGTTCAAGATGAACCGACGGATATAAGACAACCGTCCTTGCAGCCCTATAAGTTCTTTGAAATTTCTTGGGGGTTGCAACTCATTAATTGCCTTTACTTTATCAGGGTAATTGTGAATACCCCTAGTTATAACGACGAATCCAAGAAATTTGCCGCTGGACATTCCGAGAAAAGATTTGGTAGGATTCATCTTCAGTTGATGAGTTCACATCAGATCAAACATTGTCTTCAAGTCTTTGATGTGATCATTTTTGTCACGACTTTTCACGATGAGATCATCCACGTAGCATTCAACAGTCTTCCGGAGATGCTCCTGGAAAATCTTCGACATGGCTCTCTGATACGTGGCACCTACGTTCTTTAAACCGAAGGGCATAATCGTATAGTAGAAAACACCAAGGGGTGTTCTAAATACGGTATGCTTTTCATCATCTGGATGCATCCTTATCTGGTTATAACCGTAAAATTCGTCCATGAAAGAGATTCTTTCGAATCCGCACGTGTTGTCAATAATAACGTCTGTGATGGGAAGAGGGAAATCGTCTTTTGGACATGTAGTGTTCATGTCTCTAAAATCGATACAAATTCTGATCTTCCCATTCTTCTTAAGGACTGGGACAATATTAGCAAGCCATTCAGGATGTTGCTCCTTCCTGACGAAACTCGAGTCGATAAGCTTTTTAACCTTGGACTCGATTACCTCCATAAGTTGCGGACGAAACCGCCTTTGTTGTTGTTTGATAGGTTTGACATCCGGTTTAATATTGAGGTGATGCACTACCACATTTGGATCGAGCCCTGGCATATCTTCATAATTCCATGCGAAAACATCGATGTATTCCCTAACGAGAGCAATTAGTTCTTCTTTCTCATTTAGCGGGAGACTGTCGCTAATGAATATTGGCTTTGGATTATCCTCGTTACCCATATTCACCTGGACTACTTGATCTTCGGTGGGATGCTCTCTTTGTTCAAACCTATCACCGTACTGCATATTCAAGTGGTGAACCCAAGGGTCTTCCTAAGTTGGCATTTGATCATCTTCCTCTATTGTGGTAGGGTCGACCATAGCCATGTTCGACATTAGTCTTTTGAACATTTCTCCAAGACTAGCGTCAGAATCCCAAGCTAAAGAATCCGAAGAATATCTGTTTTTACCTCTGTTAACAATTTGATCAATGACTTGCCAGCAACACTCATCATCGGATGAGGAGACATAGCCTAAACCTCTTCTGTGGCAATAGTAATCATTGGGTTTTCCTTTTGGTACATAGGCCATTCGAGGCGGATCTCGCGGACCTTGACCAAAGCAAAGACCTTCTCCGAGCGTGAAGTCATATCCATACTTCTCCATGAGATTACGCGCTTTTGTGTTATATCTAAATAGATGAGGGGCAGGTTTATCATCATCATCTTCTTCTTCTAAGAAGTGGTCTGGTATCGGAGATTCTCTTCCTTTACCATAGATAACTTCCTTTTCACCCCCTGTCTTTGCAGGGATGACAAGTGTCATTCTGAATGGATCCTGTACCTGCTTTTTTATCATGCAAAATGATTGAAGTGGCATATACAAGTCAAGGTTATCATACAGCCCCTTTGTGATATTATCAAGACACAACGAGTACTCTAAATCATCATTTATTGCAATATCTTCGGCAAGTTGCTAGTTACAACTACTTTTCGATGATTCTTCATCGTCAAGATTGATTACAATGGGTACAATGTCATTAAGTACAAAACCACCATCATAATCAAACCTAGCTTCGGTATCAGCTTCGTCCCCGCTGTCCGTTCCTTGGGCCGATGGTTAAGTATCAGATTCGGCACCGTAGAGAAGGGAGTCGGTAAAATAGTTTTTCAACCCCTTAAACGGTTGCTTATCCACGACCACCGTCTTGACTTCATTATTGGTGTCCATATATTTAAGGCACTGATGAAGAGTTGATGGGACTATAAGATTACCGTGGATCTAGGGTCGTCCCAACAGTAGGTTATAGGAGGTCTCTGCGTCAATCACGTAGCATGTGACTTACGACTTCAAATCCCCGATCTGGCACTTCACTCGAATTTTTCCCAATGGTCTGGACCCACTGGTATTGAATCCGTAGATCGTAGTGCCTGTGGAGGCTAGCTTACTAGCCGGTATTCCGAGATTATACATCAATCGGAGTGGCATGATTTGGATCCGGTTGACAGCGCTAGAGCCAATGTGCCCGGTGAAGTACAAGGGCTGGTCATGCTTTGAGTTCTTCGTCTGCATGTCTTCTTTGGTGAAGGAAATGCAGGGAAAATGGTGTGCCGCGAGATTGAAGTGTTGGACTAACGGCTCTGGTTCTTCAGGAGATGGCTTGATCCGAGTCAGGAAAGCTTCAGAATTGCTCAAGGCTTCTTGTAACGCTTCCCTTGTGTCCTTTGAAATACGCAACAGCTCATACAGGGTTATTCTAGCCGGTATATTAGCTAACTGCATCATAATATCAAAATGGGGTGGAGAGCTTGAATTTCCCGGTTTGTCTCTCCCAATCGGATGATTGAATCGAGACTGCTTCGGGTTTTGATCCTCTTGGCATAAGGGTTCTTTCCCTTTTTTCTTTTGTTAGGTCTTTTCCGCAACTACGGGTATCGGAGGAGTTGTGACAACTTCCATTTCTGCTAAAGTCTTAGAGGGAGCAGTTTTGGTTACCTCTTGCTTAGCTAATTGTTCGGAAGCGTCTGGATACTTGAAATAATATTCATTCCCATTCCGGGTTACAAAGGATTCCTGTTCATCTTTAGAAAGTGGGAAAGCAGGAATTCTTTCGTCATCTTCTCCTGGAATAGCAGAGGCTCCGCAACAGGACTTTCCTTTTCCTTTTGACTTTCTCTTGGAAGAGGATCCGGTCCACTGTTCATCTCCAATCAGATCGGGGTGAACCCAAAGAATCTCGCCATTTGGAGCTGTGTGTGGCACAAGTCCTTTATGGCGTTGCTTGTGAGGATCATCGTTAACGGTCTTTATCGCTGCGTTTATCATAGGCTCAGGCTGAAACCAGTTCAAAGGAATGGATCCAAAACTAATCGACATAGCATTCGCACCCACCTTCTTCTCGTTAGGTTACTTCATAGTGATGACCCCGACATCGATTAAAGCTTGGATCTTATCCTTGAGGGCGTAGCATGCCTTGGTAGGATGATACACTTCTCTATGGAACACGCAGTACTTTGGGTCATTAACTCTTTTAGCATCTTCCTGATCTTGGATCGGAGGCAACTTGATCTTGTTATTCTCTATAAGGTATTTGAAAATACCGGGAACTTCATCCGCTTTGAATGAGTAGACCTTCGGGAATTTTGGTTCCGAAGTCTTCTGCTTCTGAGGCTGTTGTTACCACCGTGACTGCTGAGACGCCTTCTGCTGCTGCTATTGGGGTTGTGATTGCACTTCGAATGTTTGGTTCTCATCCACTGCATTTGCTTGCGCTTTCCCTTTACCCTTCGAAACAAAATTCTTTTGTGGAGTATTATTTTCTGTTTGACCCCTTTCGGTCTTCTTCCTTTTAAGGAATCGTTCGGCTCGTTCTCCTCGCACTTTCAAATCTTTCCAGGTCTTTGGTGGTGCCATTCCCATAGCTTCGAGGATGTATAATGAAAGATTATTATGACAAGTCTCGAGGATAAAGTCTTCACTGATCGGATCTCTGCAGTTCATTGCTTTGTTCCGGAATCTTTTAACGAAGTTTTCGACCGACTCTCCGTTTTTCTGTTTCTCGTCAAATAGTGTACCGATTGAAATCTCGGTGTCGTCGTTGAAGAAGTTCGTTAGAAACATGTCCTCCATGTCATCCCAACTGCTGATACTCCCCGGCTTGAGACGACGATACCAATCGAAGGCCGCTCCGCGAAGAGTGCCAACGAATGACCGCACCATTAAGGGCTCATTCTCGGAGATTATTCCTAAGTGGGACTTAAAATATATTAAGGTATTGTTATCATCCAAAGGACCACCCCCAGTATTGTTGTCGATGGGAGGGATGGTCATGTTGGCGTTCTCATTCACTTCCCGCTCATTATCACCTTGGTTAGGATTATTGTGACGACTAGATTCTCCTTGATGAGTTGTCAGTGCCGCGATTTGCTGGTCATGCATCTCTCTCATTTGCTACATAGCCATTTCCATTTAAAATTTAAAATTTTCTTTCTGCTTGGTCAAAGCGACCTCAAGTATCTTAGCCATCTGTTCGGCGCTAATCATGAATGATTCGTAGGATTGTCCCGTGCTGGATTCGGTATCATCGGAAGCCATCGCTGAGCAAGCATCTGAGAAAACATCCGACGTTTCCTCTTCTGAAGGAAGTCCCTTGTGCATTTTTTGGTAATTCTTTTGTCTGATGGTTCCCGATCGCAATCGGGTCATACGTCGGGATACTATAGAAAATTAATCCGGGCTAAAGTGTCGCATTGACTTCCCTCTCCCGGTCATGTTGACGGACATTTCTGGAAATTCATTGTCTCGGAGGACAGGTTTCCTCCTACGGAAATGCCTTGGTTTGGCCTCGGACGTTCTGGTGGAGATTCTTTCAAATACCGAAACTCTTCGTGGGGCTTAAGAACAGCAGCATTCTGATAATACTGCCTTGATTATATTAGCACACAGACAGTGAGAATCTGCGTCTTGAACATTACTTTTTTGGGACTTATTCGTACCCCCAGCCCTATAGTACAACTCGTCAGTTTGATGACTGGAGCAACCCATAGGGTGTTGGCACGACCTCCCAGGTATAACATCATCATCAGACAAATATGTTTCCCTCTGGGGATACAACGCTTTATTAGCGTCCCCAAGAGTCACTCGTTTAGATTTACGCTTTTGTGAGTGTGAAACTCTAACGGGCTCTTGAACTTCAACTCGCAATCTAATGCGGTCGGTAACAGGGGCCTTTCCTTTATTATTCTTAAGGGAATTAGTACGACCCCCAGTCTGAATTGTTGTTTGGGAACCTTTTAATGGTCCCAATCGCTCCCTTACAGGTGCTTTATCACGGTCTTCAGGTAGAGGACCAAGGCGATCTCTCAAAGGAACTCTGGATTTGGTGAGATTCATGCTACCACACGGCTCCATTGGAGGTGCGGCGATAGGGGAAATGGGATCTGAAGTTAACGAGCGCCGGGCTGTAACTTCGGTCATTTTTGCCTTAGGCGCTGACTTCGCCTTTGGCACCCACACCTGTTTGTGCTTGGGCGACTTATTAACTATCTCTTCTCTCTGCATCTCTTTTGCTTTCTGTAGAAGGACTTAGGCATGCACGAGCAATGCGCGATGCTTCTTGATTCGCTCCTCAAGGGTGGAGCGGGTCCTCTTGACGCGAACCCATTCGTTCGTTTCTGTCTTGGAGGAGGGGTTGGTTGCTCGCCGTTGTTGTTCTCGGTGCTGCCTAAATTTCAGATCCTCATCATAGAGGATCCCGTCCATTAACTCCGAAGCCTTGGCTAATTGACGTGCAAGGCGTTGATGCCGTCTTTAGCTTGCCCTCTTTGACAAAGTTGGAGCGCCTTCATCAATTATCTTAACGGCGGAGGAGAAGTGTGGATCTACAGCTTCGACATTTTTGGACGTCGCAGGGGCATCACGGGGTGTGAGTGCAGCGGCGGCGAGGGGATCTTCGATCTTCAAGCGTGAAGTCCCGCGAGTGTTTCTGGAAGAGGAGCCTTCCTACGCCTGCTTGGAGAGGCGGATCTGGAGGAGGAATAGAGGTACTTTTCAAACTTTTGCTGATCAAATTCATATTCGATCTCTTCATTCACCCGGATCTTGATTTCCGGTTGCATCACGACAGCCTCGACAGCGAGGCTATTGGCTCCCACTGTGGTCGCCAGTTTGTTTTCACTGAAAGTTGCCTTTATTACTGAATTCATTATAACTTTAGTCGTTTACAAAGAATTCAAATAATCAACAAAAGAAAGAAATAAAGGAATTACAACTCTCTCAAAAATAACACAAGATCCGTTCGTCGTCTCTTGCTTGCGTGGGTTTTTGGCCGGTGACGGGGATATTAATATCCATGGACTACCTAATAATTAGATCAGATCCAAAGCTTCATTGATTCGCGAAGGAATCTAGAAGCAGAAGCGCTTATCTCGACAACGGCGAGATAATTGCTCTTCTTAAGATTACCGCAACGGGATAATCCTAAGGAACAGACACAGATGATGTAGATCTAAAGAACCTTTCTCTCCTGTGCTGAAGAACTCGATCAATCTTCAGTTCGGCAGGGCTTCGCCAATTCTCCAAAATTCCAGATCTGAAAAAATAAAGGTCATGGGGCTGTATTTATAGGCTCCAGGGAATCCAGGCGGTTAAAACCGTAAAAGAATCACTTTTTTGTCTCGGCCCGGCTGAGACACCCTTGGGTGTCTCGGCCTTGGCTGAGACACCTTGGGATGTCTCGATTGGTCCGAGACACCTCGGTGTGTCTTAGCTTATACTGAGACAGTCCGTTTTGCGCGCTGTTTTTATATTCGCCGTATTTTCCTCTTTCGAACTCGGATTTACACGATTCAAGATACGTTGGAAAGCCTACGAGAAGATCTACAGGCTCTCGTGATTGGATCATCTATGGAATAAATGAGACATGAGGTTCTCGATCAGTTCGTATCCTTATTATTCTGAAACTCTGTTGCTTCACATAGTTCGCCGATTCATTTCAAGCATTCGTCGACGTCAATCAAGATTCCGTGACATGGATAGTGACGTTCATCGTCTTCTCTTAGCTTCAAGCTGTTTGTGGAGAGCTATAGGTAGTTTTTAACACCTACACCTGTCATGCACCCACACTGTGCAACAACATGTTTCACCATCATAGTAATATCTCTCTAGTGGAATCAATAACAAGTGTAGGTAAAAAATAGGCAAAATAAGAGAAATACATGCAATTGACATGACATAGAAAGAGATATCCAAATAAACATACTCATGTCCCAACTGAATAAAAACTAAGTACAATTGATGTCTGAAATAAATGTGAAGTAACTTAATACATAGAGTCAAATGAAAATAGTACAAATGCACACCGCCTTTACAAAATAAAATACAAGTCTAATGATCAAGTAAATGATAATTAAATGACTGTAGAGTATCAACTACTAAAAATAAGCGACAACGACTATGTTGTAAGTCTGTCAACCTATGGCTCTCCAACACTTTGATCCGTTGCCTGAAAAGAAGGAAAAACAAAAAGGAAAACAACAGCGTCAGAGCACTTTAGCAAGATCATCTCCATCCACCCCCAGGGTAAGGGCTACTAAATGTGATGGAGCTTCTATCTATTATGCATAGTCTATCTGACTCATTTACCCTGTAACTAAGGGATTAATATTTAGAAACCCACAATATGAGACGTAGTACGTCGAGCGAAATAATCCAAATATGGAAACGCTCATGTATATACCATATCTCTCAAATTGTGAATCGCTAAATATCAATTCCAAACTAAGAATAAAAGATAAAGGAAAAATAGCATATGTAAATACTAAAAAAACAATGTCAAAATGTTGACCAAATATCTTGCGCTACCCCTGGGTAGATAATGTGGATACAAGAACTAAATCTCTTGTCACACCCAAACACGAAGTAATCTAGTCACAAAATAACTCAGCGATGAATCATATTCATAAATGGCTTCCGCCAAAGACTCAAGCTATCATATATATAATAATACAATATCTCGTAAGGCTTTATAACTCATCGCATTATCATGCGGGATGGATAACCGAATCAGGCATCATAAATATGTACAAGGCCCATTAGTCTTATCGCATCACCGTGCGGGACGAACTACCAAATCAGGTATCCTAGAAGTGCGGCTCTCTAGCCTCATCGCATCACCGTGCGGGACAGACTACCAAATCAGGTATCCTAAAATCATGACTCAATGGTCTGTACTAATGGCATATCGATGCACTATCCTAAGTAGTACTAAGCTGTGCTCATTAACGATATCATACATACATACGTATTATAATTAATTGTTACTCAAACATGATTGAAACGATACCTATAATAATCCTCTTCGGGATATATGTATATGTGTTATGACTCAATTCGTGTACATCCATGGTTGCACGTGTGTCGTCGTACGGCTCGAGCCCCACATTCACAATTAAACATGAAAGAGAAAATACATCAAACAAACAAACAAAGAATGTCGGTTGACTACCCCTAGGGCATCAGTTGACCGACGGCAAACGCGCACCAAGTGCACTCGAACAAGGCCTTATCTATCGACTAGTCATCACCAGTCAGTCGACTGATTAGCAACAAAAGGATTCCCTAGACAACACAATCAGTCGACTGATTACTTAGGATCGATCGACTGATTACACTGTTACCGGTTTTCTCAGGTTCTGTGTTTTATAATTTCTCTCAAAAACATATTCTTATTAGCATGTAACGTAAAACAAGATTTAAACTTTCAGAATTAATTAACAATGATTAATCTTAACATGTTACAAACTCTTGAATTAACTAATTAGGGTTTAACAACCTATTTAACCAAAATTCTCGAATAAAACATATTTTATCAACATGATTGATGAACATGATTAATGTTGATTATTACATTGTTATAGTTTCGTTTAAACAAGATCATATCATCTAGATATCACATCATTCAGTAAATTGTTAAACTAGAGTTTTAAACCAAATTAGCACATGATTTACAATGTTAAAAAAACCCTAATGATCATGATCATTATAAATAATAAAATAATGATTAAATATACAAATCTTATCATTGGTTTAAGGTTTAATATAAAAAACTAGGTTTTTTGTTAGGACTCATATCTATGAGCGTACACTCTAATCTTGTTTGATGATTTAACAAATAATTTATAACGTGTTTTCTAGTGTTCAGTTTTGATTGATTAACCCAGGTTGAATGATTCAAGAGCTATAATATAAATGGAGTAAATACAAGTCAAGTCAAAATCCAAGATCAAGCTTCATGTGCAGATCGACGAATTGTTATATTGTGTGTAAATGCTTTAAGCTCAATATCACACACACACAATTCTTGTTTTAGAGTAATTTTAATAAAATATTGAGTTATTAGTTTATAGACTTAAATTTCTCTTTATAAATCTTTTGTTAGAGTAATTTTAATAAAATATTGAGTTATTAGTTTATAGACTTAAATTTCTCTTTATAAATCTTTTGTTAAGTCTATAATATCATCTTGAAAGATTTCAAAACATTGTTTGACTCAAAAGTCAAAAATCAAGAATTTTATATACTTACAAGTTTTGCAAAATGTATAGATTTCACAATTGGGGAATGATATTTGAAAAATATCTTTTGTAACATGTTCATTTTATGTATATAAATAATTCTCCTAATTTTATATTGTTTGGAAATTGTTTGGTATTTTTAACAAGGTTTAAAGTTGATGTTTACTGTTCATATCTAGTCATGTGCACATTTTAACAGCACTAAGTCGACTTATAAAGTGTTGCGTAGATGGTATTTTGTTTCTGCTTAGTCTACTCATAATACAATAAGTAAACTTATACTATATAAGTTGACTCATGCTTGTCATAAGTCGACTCATAATATGATTGTTGCACAGTAACGACTATTTTCCAAATTTTGTTGTTTTTGATGTTTTTGTTGGTTTTTTGGGTTCGTTTTGTGAACCTATATATATCCCTTACCCTCAAACTTCTAAACTATCAAGAAAGTTTTTTCGACAATTTTAATAAGGGTTTAAGGGTGTTTAAGAGTTTGTTTCAAGTTTGTTTTTGTGTGAAGAAGTTTTTACAAAGAGGAGCCTTACATTTTCGGTTTGAGGAATTCAACCTCATTTTCTCTTCTACATCTCTTTGTGATTTTGGAGAAGTTTTTTAAACTCTATTATCTAACTTGTATATTCCTAATTGTCATATTTACAATTGCTAGATTAATTTGAGTTTGATTTCAATTGTACTCATTGATCACACAAATCCTTATTGAGCTTTTAGTACTTCATACACTATATTATTGGGTTGTGGTGAGTGATACATTGAGTGTGAGCTTCATTGAGTTACATCTTTGTTATAGAGAACAAATAATTTATTTGAGATTATTTGTGAGTTTACATTGTAATACATAAGTACACCGAGAGGAGTGTGTGGTGAGAGACGAGGTCGATTCCAAGAGGAGTGACAACGGAAGTAAAGGCTAGAGAGGTTGTAAATCTAAACACTTGAGGAAGGCGACATGGGCTAGACTAACACTTAGAGGGTGTAGTGTGTGATTGCATTGTGTATATTGTAAACGTTTATTGGTAAGCATTGAAAACCGATTGTGAATATTTTCGGTGATCGTTGAAAACCGGTTGTGATAGTAGAGTTCTCCCCAGGAGTGGGGCGCAGAGACGTAGGTCGAGAGAGGATGAACTCCATGATCATATCATGTGTTTGCATTGCCATTAGCTCATAACTTGTTTATCTTGTTTCATGTTTATTTCACCCTTGATTAATTATACTTGCTCATAACTCATTGAATATATCTTTTGCAAGAAAAAATAATCAATAAGTTTTAAATTGGTATTAATATCATATTAGATTAGCATATACCCTATTCACCTCCCCTCTAAGGTAATTTCATTTGGTATCAGAGCTTGGTGCTCATTAGATTAGCATATACCCTATTCACCTCCCCTCTAAGGTAATTTCATTTGGTATCAGAGCTTGGTGCTCTTTCATTTATGGTTTAACCACGTATAGTCAAAGATCCTCGCTTTGATATATTGTTAACCTAGTTTTGAGATTTATTGTATTATATTTGCATTTATATATCATGGATATGCATGGTGCACCTAGCTTAGGTTATGCCATTAATATTGCTCATAGAATAGATAATTTCTCCTATGCTCAATGGTGTGTTAGATTTAAACTTTTTGTTCGATCTAGATATTTTGATTTGTGGAAAATTATTGACAGTGCTTATACTATACCCACTATGGAGAAATCCAAATTGAGTGACAAAGATAAAAGAATATTTACAATAAATAAGGTTTTGTTAGAATTTTTGCTTAACGCTTTTGACTCATCATTTTCCAACAAGTTTGATTTATTTGATAGTGCTTACACATTATGGAAATTCATAGAAGCACATAAAGGGAACTTGGAGGTGATCCGACGAGCTTTGACGACTTCCTCTTCAAGTTCAAATGGAGCGTTTTCATGTACACAACCACTAGGCGATAGCCATAGTGAGGTATGGGAGCCAAATAACGATGATGAATTAACTATGGATGAACTCACCCGTGGATATGAAAAATTAATGCATGATTATAAGACGTTGCAACAAAATTTTATTAATATGAAAAGCAAGCATGTTAAATTAAAAACCGATCATGAGTTATTAGTGTTGCAACAAAATTTTATTAATATGAAAAGCAAGCATGTTAAATTAAAAACCGATCATGAGTTATTAGTTTCTAAGTTTGACACTATTTCCATTGAAAATATGATCCTGTTATGGGGTACAACTGTTTCCAAATATATGAACATATGAGTCGACATCTCGACCAGCCAGATAAGCCAACACAATCTGCCAACTCGAAAGGCAGTGTTAGTTGGTATGAAATCAGTTTTCCAGAGATTCAACACCCCTCGGAATCGACCTGAAGGACAGCCGAGCCGTCACCCCCCCCAGACGAGTCGGCATCATTCCCCAAAGGCGACTCGAGAGGCGGACTTAGTCGATCCTCTTCATATCAAAAGATCGCTACTCAGCTTAGCTGGCACTCCTCCCGAGGACAACCAAGATTATTACTTCTAAATATTATTTAACCTTTGATGGTCATCATTAGGTCCACGTCCTCAGCCATCTGAAGACTCGTTGGCTGCTGGCTCCCAATATCGCTGAAGTAACCTCCCGTCACTCACAAACCAACACGTATAAAGCAAAGAGTGAGTGCTGCTGACTCCCAATGTCGCTAAAGTGACCTCCCGTCACTCACAAACTGACAAGACTCGTCGGTTACTGGCTCCAAATATCATTAAAGTGACCTCCCGTTACTCACAAACCAACAAGACTCGTCGGCTGCTGACTCCTAATGTCGTTGAAATGACCTCCCGTCACACATAAACTGACATGTATAGAACAAAGGGTGACTCAACCTCCACCTTACTGATAATCATATTTTATTACAATTTTATACCCTCATTATCTATTTTATATGAATAAATATGCTATTAATAATTGTTTTATCTTTAATTGCAGGTTAATGAAGAATAAAAGGCCAATATCTCTTTTCTTAATAAAGCCCACAAATTAATGAAAAAATGAAGAAAAAAAGAAATCAAGAAGCCCATTAGAAAATCAAATTGCCAATTTATCCAAAAGCCCAATGCAAAAGAAGACTATGAAGCCAACTAAATTCTTTCAATATTTAACGATGTGTTAAAAATGCCAAGAAAATTTCTAAGGCCCAAGCCCAAGAACAAACACAAGGTGGATCCTCGGACAACAACCAGGAAGGACTTCACATCGATGCCAGCATCGATGGGGACATCAATGATAGCATCGATGCCCGTATCGATGCAAGCATCGATACGCCTATCGATGTTGGTATCGATACCTCCGGCATTCTGTTACGAATCTAAGGCTAAATTTTTTTATTTTTGGATAATATTTTAATCCAATAGCTCTCATTCACTGATGTTTACTATAAATAGGGGTGGAGAGTGAGTGGTTAATGTGTGAAAATTTTTGTGACTCCATTTGAAGAGGAGGGCCACTCTTAATTGAGAAGGCTTTCTAAATTTGTAACTTTTGTTTCAAATAATAAAATATTTTTTTTACCACTTTAAATATTCTTCTCTTTGTTGGATGATGAAGATGGAGATGAAGAATTATTTGGAGATTTGTATTTCTTTTATTTTTCTATTTTATTTTTTTATTGCTTATTAGTTTAGATTTATTTCTATGCTTGTAGTTAGATTTTCTTTTCTTGTTAAATAGCCAAGAGGCTAGTACCCTCTTGCCTTAGTTTTATTTCATGCTTATAGGTTAGATTTATTTTCCTTCATTTAATTCTTGTAATTTATTTTATAGTTTAGATTTTGTAATTTATTTTGTAGTTAGATTTTAATTTCTTGCACTATTCACCTTGAGGCTAGAACCCTCTTGGGTTTAGTTTTTCTTTTTGTTTATTTTTATTTTCTTTGATTCACCTTTAGGCTAAAACCTCTAGGGAATCATCAATTTCTAAGAAATGGGTTAAATTTTATATTACCTATATCTTTAATTGAATCCACCATATTTACTTTCTTGAATTTTATTTTTCATTCTTGATTTTTATTTGTTTCTTGATTTTTCATTCTTGCCTTGTTGATCACATTTATTTTTTTTATCACTTCCACTCTCAAATATATTCATTTATACAATCATTTTCATTCTCTCCATCTCTCCACAATGACACTTATTCTTTACTCCTATTTGTCATGCACACAACATAAGAACCAATTTAAATTTTCTCCTATAAAACACCTTTCTCGTAGGATCGATAACTTTTTATATTATAACTTAACACGGTTGTGCGCTTGCAACATTTTTGGTACATGTTTATGCTGCATCAAGTTTTTGGCGCCGTTACAGGGGAAGGTGCTTAAGTAGGATTTTTTATTATATTGGTTCTTTAACTTGTGTGTTTCTTGTGAAAGAACTACTTGGAGATTAAAGATCAAGAATTAGAGATTGAGGAATTGGAGATTCGCTTGTGGTAAGTCTTCTTCCTAACATTTTTAATTCCACACCTTTTGTTAGTTTCTCACAATTACTGACAATTAGGATCTTAAAAAAAAAGATTTTATTTTCGTGACCATAATAAAATTCACCCTCCATTTTGACATTTACTAACAAGATAATAAATTCGAACAAATTCCCCCCTTCTCATTTGTTTGATTGTTAACCCTAATTAAAAAAAGTTTTTATTTTTACCATCATTTTTAGCCGCTTTTAATTTCTAGGGTTGCATTTCATATAGTTAGTAGGAATTCACCAAAGTGATTTGAGCATCTTAATTTGGCACACACTTAAAAATATTTTAAGGGCAAAACCTCCTAATCAAGATAAGGTGAGGGATTTCATCACCCTTTCCTTAGCCTAAAAATCACTAATTCTTCACTACACAATCCAAGCTTAATAAAACTCATTAGACATTGGCCCTAAGGAATCGAGCTCAATAAGGAACAAAGAATCTTTAGGTGAACCGGTTCATGTTTTCTTGGATTAGTTGGTGTCTAAGGCAAGGTTTAAGAGTTGCATAAAGTGCTCTGTAAGGAACAAGTTACTTAATCGATCTCTGATCAACCTCTGTTATTATCCTTACCTGGCTAACTAACCGAGTAAAACTTTTATCTTTTCACTTAAAGAATTTTTGGTTAGGAGATGGTCTAGCTGAGTTAGGCTTAACACTAGAGTTAAAGTGATTGTAAAGTGATTGTTTTTGATTTGTTTTAGTTAGGTTTTTCCTTTTTCTTCTCATAAAAAAACTAACTTTTTTTTCTCTTAAAAAAGGGGTATAAAAAGAAATTGTTTTGGGTGCATGTAAAACGTGGATTAGGGACAATAAACATCGACAAATTCGTTTTGAACAAATTAAAAAATGGCTAATCCACATGTTCTCCAAGATATATTTTATCCCAAGAGGATTGAAATCCCCAATGAAGCTCGGGAGTTTGTAGAGAACCTATCTCAGTATTCGATGAATGATCTATTTTTTCCAACCTACAATCCAGGTTGAGCAAATTACCCAAACATTACATGGAATCATGGAAACCACTTCGGAACTCAAAACTTCACTCTCTCTTCGACCTAACATTTTTCTAGGGGAAACATAGTTCCTTTCATTTCTCATCCACAATTTTAACAACCTAATTTGTCACATCAAAACCAGTCTCCTCATCATCAAGTTATAACTCACACTCCTCTTGATACAGATAATGATGAACATCTTAATATTTTGAAAAAAGGTTTTGAAATCATAATTAAGGCCTCCACACTAGCCATGGATATGTTAACTCAAACATCCTACACGATGAACTCCTTTATACAATCAACCGAACTCATACTTAACTCTAACACTCAAGCCATAACTATATTAGAAACCCACATTGATTAACTAGCTAGTACCATAAGTGAAGGAGAGGAAGGAGAAATTCTGAGTCAACCCGTGGTCAATCCTAAGGATACTCAAATGAATGCACTACAGTCAGGAAAACAGGTCGATAATCAGGTAAGAACACCTTCAAGTCAAACTCTTATTCCAGAACAAATTGCTTCTCCTTCTGATAACTCAATTCAGGAAAGACCAGAGGAAGAAGAAGAAGAGTCAGATCAAAGTTTTGAGGAAAATTTCGGTGAGGAGCTGAAAATATTAGGAGAAGCAAATCATGTTTGTCAAAATAAAGAAACTGTGTTAAACAATTGCTTCTTTGAACTGAATTTTGAAAAACTCTTTCTTGATAAACTATGATTTTTGGAAAATAAACAACAATCAAATTTTTACACCTCACCCCTGAATCTTGGGGTTGAGAAAAGTGTTAAAGAAAAATTGGTTGTTAGAAAACAAACATTCATAAATCAAGAATCTAAGTTCAAAATGCATGACACCAATAATACCTACCTCCATTGCCACAAAAATTATTAAACACCTCGATATGTTTGGAATTTCAGCACCGTGTTGATTATATCATTTTGAATTTGTTTAAAACCCGGGGAAGAATTTTCAGCAATAAGGTAGGATTCAATGTAGAACACGAGCTCTTCATTTTGAATATTTCATTCTACATTATTTATTTTGTAGAGAATAAATTTTTGATTTCATCCTCCTCAGACCAAAGGTAATTGCAGATTTTTATCAGCCAACTAATTGTAAGTATTTTACTTCTTATCTATTTTACTTTGTACATTGAGGACAATGCAAAATTTGGGGGTGAGAATTAGCTATTTTTTGCTCTTTATTTTACCTTTTTTGTTATATTTTTGATTTCTTTTTCTTTCTTAGAAAAAATTATAAAAATATTGTCACTTGCCAAATTGATAAAGTTAAATAATAATTGATTTATTTGATAAATTTGAAATTTTCTAATCCCTAGTTGGTTATTTACTTAAGTTCACCTTTTATGATAACTCTAAATAAATTTCTTAAGAAATGATTTTTAAAATAGTATACTTTACTTAAGCCTTAACTTAGACTTTTATTTAAAATAATAAAATTTTTGCATGCTTAGCTAAGAGTTGAAAATAATTTTTCAAAGTGTCTTGATTTACATATTTTTTTGAATATATATACATATACAAAAAAAATTGCAAAAGAAGAGTGCGAAAAATAGGCATAAAAAAAAGAAAAAAAATTCTTGAATTCAAAGTGATTCTATATTATAAAGCATAAGCTAACCGAGTAATTAAGCCCAATGAGTATTTCCATACTTAATGATCTAAACCCAATTGGGTTGGCATCCATTGGTCCAAAACTCGTTAAATGGTCACTTAGAAAGCCCGTAAAGTAGAAAAAAATTACCAAGGAAGAAAGAGTTAAAATAATAATAACAATAATAATAATAATACTAATAAATATTATATATATATAGTTATATTTGTATATATGGTCTTGGAAAATATTTTAGATCAAGTAACTTGAAAATTATTTAAAATAAAGAGTTAGCATGTTCTTTTTAAAACTTTTAAATTAAATTTCTAAGTTTGGCTTGGTTTTGTATTGCTATAATGAGAATATTTTCTAGGAAATTTACCATAGAGTTATATATAAAAATGTTTTCTTGAGTAATAACTAGCTTCAATTATGAAGTAAATTTAGTTATTTACTAACTTCTTTCATTTGGCAAGATGACCGAATTTTGTGGGTATATTCACTGTAAAGCCTCACGAGACTACAACTCGTCCACTAGGATAACCTAGGAGTTTAAAGGCTTGTTGTATGCGCTAAATACAATCGCGATTCCTACGAAAGTGAGTTATGTTTTATTTCTTTTTTTTAGGCTTGTTGTATGCGCTAAATACAATCGCGATTCCTACGAAAGTGAGTTATGTTTTATTTCTTTTTTTGTTTGCTAGAGGACTAGTAAAAGTTTAGTTATGGGGGTATTTGATAATTATATTTTATTGTAATTTTATACCTTTATTATCTATTTTATATGAATAAATATGCTATTAATAATTGTTTTTATCTTTAATTGTAGGTTAATGAAGAATAAAAGCTCAATATCTCTTCTCTCAATCAATCCCACGAATTAATGAAGCGATGAAGCAAAAGAGAAATTAAGAAGCCCATTGGAAAATTAAATTGCTAATTTATCCAAAAGCCCAAAGCAAAAGAAGCCCATGAAGGCAAATAAATTCTTTCAATATTTAATGAAGTGTTAAAAATGCCAAGAAAATTTCCAAGGCCCAAGCCGAAGAACAAACACAAGGTGGATCCTCGGACAACAACCAGGAAGGACTTCCTATTGATGCTAGCATCGATGGGGGCATTGATTCTAGCATCGATGCCCCGTATCGATGCCAGCATTGATACGCCTATCGATGCTGGTATCGATACCTCCGACATTCTGTTATGAATCTAAGGCTAAAATTTGTTATTTTTGGATGAGATTTCAATCCAATGGCTCTCATTCAATGATGTTTACTATAAATAGGGATAGAGAGTGAGGGGTTAAGGTGTGAAAATTTTTGTAACTCTATTTGGAGAGGAGGGCCACTCTTAATTAAGAAAGCCTTCCAAATTTGTAACTTTTGTTATAATTAATAAAATAATTTTTTCACCACTTTAAATATTTCTTCTCTTTCTTGGATGATGAAGATGGAGATGAAGAATTATTTGGAGGTTTGTATTTCTTTTATTTTTCTCTTATATTTCTTTTTTATTGCTTATTAGTTTAGATTTATTTCTATGCTTACAGTTAGATTTTATTTTCTTGTTAAATAGCCAAGAGGATAGAACCCTCTTGCCTTACATTTATTTCCTGCTTATAGATTTATTTTCTTGCATTTAATTCTTATAATTTATTTTGTAGTTTAGATTTTGTAATTTATTTTGTAGTTAGATTTTAATTTCTTGTACTATTCACCTTGAGGCTAGAACCCTCTTGGGTTTAGTTTTTTTTTGTTTATTTTTATTTTTTTTGTTTCGCCTTTAGGATAGAACCCTCTAGGGAATCACCATTTTCTAAGAAGTGGGTTTAATTTTAGATTACCCATATCTTTAATTGAATCCATAATCTTTACTTTTTTGAATTTTATTTTTCATTCTTGATTTTTATTTGTTTCTTCATTTTTTCTTCTTGCCTTGTTGACCACATTTATTTTTTTATCACTTCCACTCTCAAATATATTCATTTACACAATCATTTTCATTCTCTCTATCTCTCCATAATCATACTTATTCTTCACTCCTATTTGTCATGCACACAACATAAGAACCAATTTTAATTTTCTCCTACAAAACATCTTCCTCCTGGGATCGATAACTTTTTATACTATAACTTGACACGGTTGTGCACTTGTAATATTTTTGGTATATGTTTATGCCGCATCACTTATCCCTCATCACCGCCTTATAGTGCACTCATAAAGTGACCAATTTGCCCTTATAAATATAGATGCTATTCGCCATAAAAAAGGAGTTCGTAAGGCTTTATAACTCATCGCATTATCATGCGAGATGGATAACCGAATCAGGCATCATAAATATGTACAAGGCCCATTAGTCTTATCGCATCACCGTGCGGGACGAACTACCAAATCAGGTATCCTAGAAGTGCGGCTCTCTAGCCTCATCGCATCACCGTGCGGGACAGACTACCAAATCAGGTATCCTAAAATCATGACTCAATGGTCTGTACTAATGGCATATCGATGCACTATCCTAAGTAGTACTAAGCTGTGCTCATTAACGATATCATACATACATACGTATTATAATTAATTGTTACTCAAACATGATTGAAACGATACCTATAATAATCCTCTTCGGGATATATGTATATGTGTTATGACTCAATTCGTGTACATCCATGGTTGCACGTGTGTCGTCGTACGGCTCGAGCCCCACATTCACAATTAAACATGAAAGAGAAAATACATCAAACAAACAAACAAAGAATGTCGGTTGACTACCCCTAGGGCATCAGTTGACCGACGGCAAACGCGCACCAAGTGCACTCGAACAAGGCCTTATCTATCGACTAGTCATCACCAGTCAGTCGACTGATTTGCAACAAAAGGATTCCCTAGACAACACAATCAGTCGACTGATTACTTAGGATCGATCGACTGATTACACTGTTACCGGTTTTCTCAGGTTCTGTGTTTTATAATTTCTCTCAAAAACATATTCTTTTTAGCATGTAACGTAAAACAAGATTTAAACTTTCAGAATTAATTAACAATGATTAATCTTAACATGTTACAGACTCTTGAATTAACTAATTAGGGTTTAACATCCTATTTAACCAAAATTCTCGAATAAAACATATTTTATCAACATGATTGATGAACATGATTAATGTTGATTATTACATTGTTATAGTTTCGTTTAAACAAGATCACATCATCTAGATATCACATACATAGGGTTTAAGCATCCTAATTAACAAAAACATTCAGTAAATTGTTAAACTAGGGTTTTAAACCAAATTAGCACATGATTTACAATGTTAAAAAAACCCTAATGATCATGATCATTATAAATAAAAAAACAATGATTAAATATACAAATCTTATCATTGGTTTAAGGTTTAATATAAAAAACTAGGTTTTTTGTTAGGACTCATATCTATGAGCGTACACTCTAATCTTGTTTGATGATTTAACAAATAATTTATAACGTGTTTTCTAGTGTTCAGTTTTGATTGATTAACCCAGGTTGAATGATTCAAGAGCTATAATATAAATGGAGTAAATACAAGTCAAGTCAAAATCCAAGATCAAGCTTCATGTGCAGATCGACGAATTTTTATATTGTGTGTAAATGCTTTAAGCTCAATATCACACACACACAATTCTTGTTTTTGAGTAATTTTAATAAAATATTGAGTTATTAGTTTATAGACTTAAATTTCTCTTTATAAATCTTTTGTTAAGTCTATAATATCATCTTGAAAGATTTCAAAACATTGTTTGACTCAAAAGTCAAAAATCAAGAATTTTATATACTTACAAGTTTTGCAAAATGTATAGATTTCACAATTGGGGAATGATATTTGAAAAATATCTTTTGTAACATGTTCATTTTATGTTTATAAATAATTCTCCAAATTTTATATTGTTTGGAATTTGTTTGGTATTTTTAACAAGGTTTAAAGTTGATGTTTACTGTTCATATCTAGTCATGTGCACATTTTAAGTTGACTTGCTACAGCACTAAGTCGACTTATAAAGTGTTGCGTAGATGTCATTTTGTTTCTGCTTAGTCTACTCATAATACAATAAGTAAACTTATACTATATAAGTTGACTCATGTCTGTCATAAGTCGACTCATAATATGATTGTTGCACAGAGACGTAGGTCGAGAGAGGATGAACTCCATGATCATATCAAGTGTTTGCATTGCCATTTGCTCATAACTTGTTTATCTTGTTTCATGTTTATTTCACCCTTGATTAATTATACTTGCTCATAACTCATTGAATATATCTTTTGCAAGAATAAATAATCAATAAGTTTTAAATTGGTATTAATATCAGATTAGATTAGCATATACCCTATTCACCTCCCCTCTAAGGTAATTTCATTTGGTATCAGAGCTTGGTGCTCTTTCATTTATGGTTTAACCACGTATAGTCAAAGATCCTCGCTTTGATATATTGTTAATCTAGTTTTGAGATTTATTGTATTATGTTTGCATTTATATATCATGGATATGCATGGTGCACCTAGCTTAGCTTATGCCATTAATATTGCTCCTAGAATAGATAATTTCTCCTATGCTCAATGGTGTGTTAGATTTAAACTTTTTTTTTCGATCTAGATATTTTGATTTGTGGAAAATTATTGACAGTGCTTATACTATACCCACTATGGAGAAATCCAAATTGAGTGACAAAGATAAAAGAATATTTACAATGAATAAGGTTTTGTTAGAAATTTTGCTTAACGCTTTTGACTCATCATTTTCTAACAAGTTTGATTTATTTGATAGTGCTTACACATTGTGGAAATTCATAGAAGCACATAAAGGGAACTTGGAGGTGATCCGACGAGCTTTGACGACTTCCTCTTCAAGTTCAAATGGAGCGTTTTCATGTACACGACCACTAGGCGATAGCCATAGTGAGGTATGGGAGCCAAATAACGATGATGAATTAACTATTGATGAACTCGCCCGTGGATATGAAAAATTAATGCATGATTCTAAGAAGTTGCAACAAAATTTTATTAATATGAAAAGCAAGCATGTTAAATTAAAAACCGATCATGAGTTATTAGTTTCTAAGTTTGACACTATTTCCATTGAAAATATGATCCTGTTATGGGGTATAACTGTTTCCAAATATATGAACATATGAGTCGACATCTCGACCAGCCAGATAAGCTAACACAATCTACCAACTCGAAAGGCAGTGTTAGTTGGTATGAAATCAGTTTTCCAGAGATTCAACACCCCTCGGAATCGACCTGAAGGACAGCCGAGCCGTCACCCCCCTAGACGAGTCGGCATCATTCCTCAAAGGCAACTCGAGAGGCGGACTTAGTCGATCCTCTTCATATCAAAAGATCGCTACTCAGCTTAGCTGGCACTCCTCCCGAGGACAACCAAGAATATTACTTCTAAATATTATTTAACCTTTGATGGTCATCATTAGGTCCACGTCCTCAGCCATCTGAAGACTCGTTGGTTGCTGGCTCCCAATATCGCTGAAGTGACCTCCCGCCACTCACAAACCGACAAGACTTATCCTCCCAATGTCGCTAAAGTGACCTCCCGTCACTCACAAACTGACAAGACTCGTCGGTTACTGGCTCCAAATATCATTGAAGTGACCTCCCGTTACTCACAAACCAACAAGACTCGTCGGCTGCTGCCTCCTAATGTCGTTGAAATGACCTCCCGTCACACTTAAACTGACATGTATAGAACAAAGGGTGACTCAACCTCCACCTTACTGATAATCATATTTTATTACAATTTTATACCCTCATTATCTATTTTATATGAAAAAATTTGCTATTAATAATTGTTTTATCTTTAATTGCAGGTTAATGAAGAATAAAAGGCCAATATCTCTTTTCTTAATAAAGCCCACAAATTAATGAAGAAATGAAGAAAAAAAGAAATCAAGAAGCCCATTGGAAAATCAAATTGCCAATGTATCCAAAAGCCCAATGCAAAAGAAGCCTATGAAGCCAACTAAATTCTTTCAATATTTAACGACGTGTTAAAAATGCCAAGAAAATTTCTAAGGCCCAAGCCCAAGAACAAACACAAGGTGGATCCTCGGACAACAACCAGGAAGGACTTCACATCGATGCCAGCATCGATGGGGCCATCAATGCTAGCATCGATGCCCGTATCGATGCCAGCATCGATACGCCTATCAATGCTGGTATCGATACCTCCGGCATTCTGTTACGAATCTAAGGCTAAATTTTTTTATTTTTGGATAATATTTTAATCCAATAGCTCTCATTCACTGATGTTTACTATAAATAGGGGTGGAGAGTGAGTGGTTAATGTGTGAAAATTTTTGTGACTCCATTTGAAGAGGAGGGCCACTCTTAATTGAGAAGGCTTTCTAAATTTGTAACTTTTATCACAAATAATAAAATAATTTTTTCACCACTTTAAATATTCTTCTCTTTGTTGGATGATGAAGATGGAGATGAAGAATTATTTGGAGATTTGTATTTCTTTTATTTTTCTCTTTTATTTTTTATTGCTTATTAGTTTAGATTTATTTCTATGCTTGTAGTTAGATTTTCTTTTCTTGTTAAATAGCCAAGAGACTAGAACCCTCTTGCCTTAGATTTATTTCATGCTTATAGGTTAGATTTATTTTCTTTCATTTAATTCTTGTAATTTATTTTATAGTTTAGATTTTGTAATTTATTTCGTAGTTAGATTTTAATTTCTTGCACTATTCACCTTGAGGCTAGAACCCTCTTGGGTTTAGTTTTTCTTTAGGTTTATTTTTATTTTCTTTGATTCACCTTTAGGCTAAAACCTCTAGGGAATCATCAATTTCTACGAAATGGGTTAAATTTTAGATTACCCATATCTTTAATTGAATCCACCATATTTACTTTCTTGAATTTTATTTTTCATTCTTGATTTTTATTTGTTTCTTGATTTTTCATTCTTGCCTTGTTGATCACATTTATTTTTTTTTATCACTTCCACTCTTAAATATATTCATTTACACAATCATTTTCATTCTCTCCATCTCTTCACAATGACACTTATTCTTTACTCCTATTTGTCATGCACACAACATAAGAACCAATTTAAATTTTCTCCTATAAAACACCTTTCTCGTAGGATCGATAACTTTTTATATTATAACTTAGAACCAATTTAAATTTTCTCCTATAAAACACCTTTCTCGTAGGATCGATAACTTTTTATATTATAACTCAACACGGTTGTGCGCTTGCAATATTTTTGGTACATGTTTATGCCGCATCAAGTTTTTAGCGCCGTTACAGGGGAAGGTTCTTAAGTAGGATTTTTTATTATATTGGTTCTTTAACTTGTGTGTTTCTTGTGAAAGAACTACTTGGAGATTAAAGATTAAGAATTAGAGATTGTGGAATTGGAGATTCGCTTGTGGTAAGTCTTCTTCCTAACATTTTTAATTCCACACCTTTAGTTAGTTTCTCAAAATTAGTGACAATTAGGATCTTAAAAAAAGATTTTATTTTCGTGACCATAATAAAATTCACCCTCCATTTTGACATTTACTAACAAGATAATAAATTTGAACAAATTCCCCCCTTCTCATTTGTTTGATTGTTAACCCTAATTAAAAAAAGATTTTATTTTTACCATCATTTTTAGCCGCTTTTAATTTCTAGGGTTGCATTTCATATAGTTAGTAGGAATTCACCAAAGTGATTTGAGCATCTTAATTTGGCACACACTTAAAAATATTTTTAAGGGCAAAACCTCCTAATCAAGATAAGGTGAGGGATTTCATCACCCTTTCCTTAGCCTAAAAATCACTAATTCTTCACTACACAATCCAAGCTTAATAAAACTCATTAGACATTGGCCCTAAGGAATCGAGCTCAATAAGGAACAAAGAATCTTTAGGTGAACCGGTTCATGTTTTCTTGGGTTAGTTGGTGTCTAAGGCAAGGTTTAAGAGTTGCATAAAGTGCTCTGTAAGGAACATGGTACTTAATCGATCTCTGATCAACCTCTGTTTTTATCCTTATCTGGCTAACTAACCGAGTAAAACTTTTATCTTTTCACTTAAAGAATTTTTGGTTAGGAGATGGTCTAGCTTAGTTAGGCTTAACACTAGAGTTAAAGTGATTGCAAAGTGATTGTTTTTTATTTGTTTTAGTTAGGTTTTTCCTTTTTCTTCTCATAAAAAAAAACTAACTTTTTTCTCTTAAAAAAGGGGTATAAAAAGAAATTGTTTTGGGTGCATGTAAAACATGGATTAGGGACAATACACATCGACAAATTCGTTTTGAACAAATTAAAAAATGGCTAATCCACATGTTCTCCAAGATTTATTTTATCCCAAGAGGATTGAAATCCCCAATGAAGCTCGGGAGTTTGTAGAGAGCCTATCTCAGTATTCGATGAATGATCTATTTTTTCCAACCTACAATCCAGGTTGGGCAAATTACCCAAACATTACATGGAATCAGGGAAACCACTTCGGAACTCAAAACTTCACTCCCTCTTCGACCTAACATTTTTCTAGGGGAAACACAGTTCCTTTCAATTCTCATCCACAATTTTAACAACCTAATTTGTCACATCAAAATCAGTCTCCTCATCATCAAGTTATAACTCACACTCCTCTTGATACAGATCATGATGAACATCTTAATATTTTGAAAAAAGGTTTTGAAATCATAATTAAGGCCTCCGCACTAGCCACGGATATGTTAACTCAAACATCCTACACGATGAAGTCCTTTATACAATCAACTGAACTCATACTTAACTCTAACACTCAAGCCATAACTATATTAGAAACCCACATTGATTAACTAGCTAGTACCATAAGTGAAGGAGAGGAAGGAGAAATTCTGAGTCAACCCGTGGTCAACCCTAAGGATACTCAAATGAATGCACTACAGTCAGGAAAACAGGTCGATAATCAGGTAAGAACACCTTCAAGTCAAACTCTTATTCTAGAACAAATTGCTTCTCCTTCTGATAACTCAATTCAGGAAAGACTAGAGGAAGAAGAAGAAGAGTCAGATCAAAGTTTTGAGGAAAATTTCGATGAGGAGCTGAAAATATTAGGAGAAGCAAATCATATTTGTCAAAATAAAGAAACTGTGTTAAACAATTGCTTCTTTGAACTGAATTTTGAAAAACTCTTTCTTGATGAACTAAGATTTTTGGAAAATAAACAACAATCAAATTTTTACACCTCACCCCTGAATCTTGGGGTTGAGAAAAGTGTTAAAGAAAAATTGGTTGTTAGAAAACAAACATTCGTAAATCAAGAATCTAAGTTCAAAACGCATGACACCAATAATACCTACCTTCCATTGCCACAAAAATTATTGAACACCCCGATATGCTTGGAATTTCAGCACAGTGTTGATTATATCATTTTGAATTTGTTTAAAACCCGGGGAAGAATTTTCAGCAATAAGGTAGGATTCAATGTAGAACACGAGCTCTTCATGTTGAATATTTCATTCTACATTATTTATTTTGTTTATTTCAGCATTATAAAATCTTCTCTCATTTTAGAGTTTCTTGTTCAGTTTTGTACAAAAGAAAAAAAGAAAAAAAACTCAAAAAAAAAGAAAAAACTTAGAAAAAAAGAAAGAAAAATAAAATAAAAAAATATATATAAATAAATAAATTGATGATTTCATACTCCACAAGACCAAAGGTAATTGCAGATTTTCATCAGCCAACTAATTGTAAGTACTTTACTTCTTATCTATTTTACTTTGTACATTGAGGACAATGAAAAATTTGGGGGTGAGAATTAGCTATTTTTTGCTCTTTATTTTACCTTTTTAGTTATATTTTTGATTTCTTTTTCTTTCTTAGAAAAAATTATAAAAATATTGTCACTTGTCAAATTGATAAAGTTAAATAATAACTGATTTATTTGATAAATTTGAAATTTTCTAATCCCTAGTTGGTTATTTACTTAAGTTCACCTTTTATGATAACTCTAAATAAATTTCTTAAGAAATTATTTTTAAAATAGTATACTTTACTTAAGCCTTAACTTAGACTTTTATTTAAAATAATAAAATTTTTGCATGCTTAGCTAAGGGTTGAAAATAATTTTTCAAAGTGTCTTGATTTACATATTTTTTTGAATATATATACATATACATAAAAAAAATTGCAAAAGAAGAGTGCGAAAAATGGGCATAAAAAAAAGAAAAAAATTCTTGAATTCAAAGTGATTCTATATTATAAAGCTTAAGCTGACCGAGTAATTAACCCCAATGAGTATTTCCATACTTAATGACCTAAACCCAATTGGGTTGGGATCCATTGGTCCAAAACTCGTTAAATGGTCACTTAGAAAGCCCGTAAAGTAGAAAAAAATTACCAAGGAAGAAAGAGTTAAAATAATAATAACAATAATAATAATAATACTAATAAATATTTTATATATATAGTTATATTTGTATATATGGTCTTGGAAAATATTTTAGATCAAGTAACTTGAAAATTATTTAAAATAAAGAGTTAGCATGTTCTTTTTAAAACTTTTAAATTAAATTTCTAAGTTTGGCTTGGTTTTGTATTGCTATAATGAGAATATTTTCTAGGAAATTTACCGTAGAGTTATATATAAAAATATTTTCTTGAGTAATAACTAGCTTCAATTATGAAGTAAATTTAGTTATTTACTAACTTCTTTCATTTGGCAAGATGACCGAATTTTGTGGGTATATTCACTGTAAAGCCTCACGAGACTACAACTCGTCCACTAGGGTAACCTAGGAGTTTAAAGGCTTGTTGTATGCGCTAAATACAATCGCGATTCCTACGAAAGTGAGTTATGTTTTATTTCTTTTTTTTTTGTTTGCTAGAGGACTAGCAAAAGTTTAGGTATGGGGGTATTTGATAATTATATTTTATTATAATTTTATACCTTTATTATCTATTTTATATGAATAAATATGTCATTAATAATTGTTTTTATCTTTAATTGTAGGTTAATGACGAATAAAAGCCCAATATCTCTTCTCTCAATCAAGCCCACGAATTAATGAAGTGATGAAGCAAAAGAGAAATTAAGAAGCCCATCGGAAAATCAAATTGTTAATTTATCCAAAAGCCCAAAGCAAAAGAAGCCCATGAAGGCAAATAAATTCTTTCAATATTTAATGAAGTGTTAAAAAAGCCAAGAAAATTTCCAAGGCCCAAGCCGAAGAACAAACACAAGGTGGATCCTCGGACAACAACCAGGAAGGACTTCCTATTGATGCTAGCATCGATGGGGGCATCGATTCTAGCATCGATGCCCCGTATCGATGCCAGCATCGATACGCCTATCGATGCTGGTATCGGTACCTCCAACATTCTGTTACGAATCTAAGGCTAAAATTTGTTATTTTTGGATGAGATTTCAATCCAATGGCTCTCATTCAATGATGTTTACTATAAATAGGGGTAGAGAGTGAGAGGTTAAGTTGTGAAAATTTTTATAACTCTATTTGGAGAGGAGAGCCACTCTTAATTAAGAAGGCCTTCCAAATTTGTAACTTTTGTTATAATTAATAAAATAATTTTTTCACCACTTTAAATATTTCTTCTCTTTGTTGGATGATGAAGATGGAGATGAAGAATTATTTGGAGGTTTGTATTTCTTTTATTTTTCTCTTATATTTCTTTTTTATTGCTTATTAGTTTAGATTTATTTCTATGCTTGCAGTTAGATTTTATTTTCTTGTTAAATAGCCAAGAGGCTAGAACCCTCTTGCTTTACATTTATTTCATGCTTATAGATTTATTTTCTTGCATTTAATTCTTATAATTTATTTTGTAGTTTAGATTTTGTAATTTATTTTGTAGTTAGATTTTAATTTCTTGTACTATTCACCTTGAGGATAGAACCCTCTTGGGTTTAGTTTTTTTTGTTTATTTTTATTTTTTTTTGTTTCGCCTTTAGGCTAGAACCCTCTATGGAATCACCATTTTCTAAGAAGTAGGTTTAATTTTAGATTACCCATATCTTTAATTGAATCCACCATCTTTACTTTTTTGAATTTTATTTTTCATTCTTGATTTTTATTTGTTTCTTCATTTTTTTCTTCTTGCCTTGTTGACCACATTTATTTATTTTATTACTTCCACTCTCAAATATATTCATTTACACAATCATTTTCATTCTCTCTATCTCTCCATAATCACACTTATTCTTCACTCCTATTCGTCATGCACACAACATAAGAACCAATTTTAATTTTCTCCTACAAAACACCTTCCTCGTGGGATCGATAACTTTTTATACTATAACTTGACACGGTTGTGCACTTGTAATATTTTTGGTATATGTTTATGCCGCATCACTTATCCATCATCACCGCCTTATAGTGCACTCATAAAGTGACCAATCTGCCCTTATAAATATATATGCTATTCTCCATAAAAAAGGAGTTCGTAAGTTGGCAGGTTCGCAATCTAAACTTTCCTCCTGATCCAAATCCAAGAGATCATCATCTCTAATACACATAGCATAGGAACACATAGTTCTATTACTCCACTCAAGCTCAAGTTTATCAACTGATTTGAACGTCGGAGGTACCACGGTGGAATCATCACCCGTCCCTCTCACGACTTCTTCTATGCAGATCGCAAACTCTAACTCAGTGGTCAGACATAAAATCGGAAAAGGAAGAGATCCGCTTCATCATCCTTCATCACCCGCAAGCATCCTCTTCTGAATTAATAGTCTGTTTGATATCGAGCATCAATAGTTTGGCGCCCACCATGGGGGCCTTCTTTCTTTTTTAAGAGAACATGTCTGGTTCTGAAGATAGAGCTGAGCAATCTCGTCCTAGAGAACCTCATCAGAGCTATGCTACTCAAGCGCAGCTTGAAGCAATAGCTCATATGATTTCTCAATCTTGCCAAGAGCAATTTGCTACCTTCTCCAATGAGCTTCTCAGCCAGCTTCCACAACCGCAAGAAGCAGTCTCTATGAATCTTCGCCACCATGCCTCTCTAGTTCTCTCGGTTACCCTTAGAGCCTCTAGATACGATCGAGTCAACAAACCAATCACAAGCGTCTTTGGGAGTAACAACCCCCTTTCAGACGACCTTATGAATATCCCGTATAAGAAATTCAAAATGTCTCGTATAGAGACATACAAGGGCGAGGGAGACCCCTCTGAGCACATTCAGAATTATTATGATGTAATGGGTATGCTCCAAGCCTTAGAAGCAATTCTCTGTCGGTGCTTTCCTATCACACTTTCAGGGAGTGCTAAGTTCTCATGGAACACTCTTGAGAAGATATCCATCAGAAACTTTCGACAACTTAGCCGAAAGTTCAACCACCATTTCCTAGCTGATGCCAAGTGGAAGCTTCCCCCTCACGTGCTGATCCAAATGAAGCAGGGGCTAGAAGAGAATCTTGTTAGGTCCTTTTGTTTTGATGATGATTTACAAACAATTTACATCTAACGTTGTTTATCTAGTGTTTATGTTTTTGTATTTATTGTAGACAAACAACAAGTTGGAGGATAGATGGAATCGAGCATTCATGATCATATCCAATGGAGGTTGGCAGAATTATGGTGTGAAGCAATGCAATTCATATAGAAGATCCAAGTTCAAGCTTCATCCGTAAGTTTACCAAGAAGAGCTTATTGAAGATCAAGATCATTGCTTGGGTATATAGTTTATAGTGTTTGTAGTTTATACTTTTGTGTTAATACTTTAAGCTCATATTAATCACACACACGTATTGGTTGATTTTATCAAAATATAGGTTTTTTTGTGAAAATATTGTTTTATTAGTTTATATACTTCAATATTAGTTTATACATATTTAATTAAGTTTATAAAATCAGTTTACAAAGTTTTAAAAGTTTGTTTAAATCAAAATATAAAAAACATGTATGTTTAGTTTTTATGTTTTTGGACATATTTGAAAAATAATGAGTGACTATTGATAAGTACAATTCCAAAAATTCTTTTGTTAACATGTTCATTTACATGTTTATAATAATTTCCCAAAGTTTTATATTTTTTGGAATTTATTTGCTATTTTTAAAGGTACTTCAAAAATTAGTTTTACTATTTGATTCAGGCTGATAACATGTTATCAGTCGACTGGTAAGTCGACTAATGACATCAGTCGACTGATGACATCAGTCAACTGATTGTCGACTAAAGAATATGATTAGAATCAACAAAAAGTTTCTGTTTTGTTTTGGTTGACTGACTAGTCGACTGATGAGGTCATCAGTCGACTGATAAGATCGTCAGTCGACTAATGAGCTGGAAAATGCCTCTAACGGTCAGCTCATTAGTCGACTGATGAAAGCCGTCAGTCAACTGATGTTGTAACATATAGTTTTTTTTTTAGCTTTTTACAGATTTGGGTTTTTGATCCTTTTGCCTTATTTTCTCTTGGCTTTAGGGTTCCTATAAATACCCCCACATATCCTTAGTTCTAAATACTCAAGAGAATGGTTTATGAAAGTTTAACAAGGGTTTAAAAGTTTGTTTAAGTTTGTTTAAGAAGCTTTTAAGCATTTTAGAGTTTCGGTTTGTGAAGAGAATTTCACAAGAGCTAGAGGAGATCATCCTTGATGTTTAAGCTTCAACTCTTCTCTCTCTCCCTCTTGTCATTTATTAGAGAAGTTATCTAAACTCAATCTTGTTGGCCTTCTTGTTTTGATGATGTTTAACAAACAATTTACCACTAATGTTGTTTGTCTAGTGTTTTGTATATTCTTATGTATTGTAGACAAACAACGTTTGCTTGGAGGATGGATGGAATTAGAGCTTCACGATTGAATATCCAATGGAGGTTGGCGGTAATGACGTGAGCCTTGCCTATTGCAAAGCTTCAAGATCAAGTTAAAGCTTCATTCCGCAAGATTACCTAGAAGACGCTTATTGAAGATCAAGATCTAGGCTTGGGTAATTTAGTTTTAGAATTTATATTAGTGTGTTATATTACTCTAAGGCTGCAATTATCTTACACACACATTATTGAATATTAATTTCCTTGTATATAATGTAATCACATATATATACATACACAGTTTTGCGTTTTATAAGTTTATAATATAAATACATGTTTATATTTATTATTGTTGTTGGTTTATGATACATAGATATCTGAACAAATATATTGTTCATATTACATATTCATAAGGTTTCATTTTCTATTGTATTTGGTGAAAATATTGTATTCTTAGTTTGTAGACTTCAATATCAGTTTATACATGTTTTACTAAGTCTACAAAACATTTTCACAAAGTTTCAAAAGTTGTTTATGTCAAAAACATCAAAATTCAAGTATCTCATATTTTCATGTTTTGGACTATTTTTGCAAAAGATGATATTTCTCATTTGGAAGTCTTTTTAGAAAACCAGTTTTTTGTAGCATGTTTATTATCATGTCTCAATCATTCCCAAAGTTTTAACATTTTTTGGAATTTGTTTGATATTTTTAACAGCTTTTTAAAATCAGGCAAATCAGGTTTTTTTAGCTGTGTCAGATTTCGGTCGACCGCCCGGTCGACCCGATCAGTTGTTTTTCAGGCATTGGGCGACAGAGAGTCTGTCGGTCGACCGGTCCGGTCGAGCCGAGAGCTCGCATCGGTCGACCGCATCCCGGTCGACCGAAAGATGTCAGCTTGTGGTTGTCGTTCTCGTTTTCGACCTGGATAAGGTCGACCCGGAACTTTCCGTCGTCGACCGAATTTTTCCATCGGTGCGACCGACAGAATTTTTGGTCGACCGACAATCTAGCCTTGTCTTCTAACGCTATTTTCCTGAGTTGTTTGCTGGGGCTGTTTTTGTCATTGGGCTTGGGGGTTTTGGCTGAGCTTTGAAGTGGGTATATATACCCCATTGCTGATTCTTTTCAAACCAACTAAGAGAGTTTTTAATCAAGTTTAATAAAGTTTTTATAAAGGTTTTAGTTTGGTTAAGTGTGTTTAAAAAGCTTTTAAGCAAATTGAGAGTTTTGTTTTTTGTGATTCAATTCTACAAGAGCTTGAGGAGATCATCTATTGGTTTTGGGCATTCAACTATTCTCCTCCAACTCTTGATATATTTGAGAAGTTTTCTAAACTCTATTTTCTAGCTTTTTTATATATTTGATTATCATTGTTATTAAGCTAGAACTACATTGAGTTTAGTTTTGATTTATATCTCTTTGTTCACACACACCCTTTTGAAGCTTATTTGTATTTACATTCATAGTATAATTTGGGGTTGTGGGTTTGTGACTTAGAGTTGTGCTTATTGAGTTCTCATCTTGTTAGAGAGAACAATCATTTGTTATATTGTGCTTATTGTGAAAAATCACTTTGTAATACATTGTACACCGAGTGAGGAGTGTGTGGTGAGAGTCGGGGATCGTCCCAAAGAGGAGTGGAGTCGGTTGACGTGCCTAGGGAGAGGTTGTAACCGAGCACTTGAGGAGACACGGCTAGGTCCAACACTTAGTGGGTGTAGAGGTGTGATTGCAAGAGTGGTGAGTTGTAGAGTTTTCGGTTAGCTAGAAAACCGAGTGTGTAGAAGAAGTTCCGGCTTCCAAACCGGATTGTGTTAGTGGATTTCTCCCCGGGAGTGGGGAGGCGAGACGTAGGACGGAAGGTCCGAACCCGTGACATATGCTTGTTTGAGTGTGCTTAGGCGTTATTTAATATTTATATTTATATGTTATGTTCATATCTTATATCGCCTTTGTCCATAGCTCATTATTTATATGATCCAGCTATCTTGTTTATGTTTATATCACCCCTTAGTTACATATCCTTGCATATACCATATTGTATATCTCTTTGATAGGATATATCACATTGTGTTAGTTTTATATCCTTGGCATATACATTGCCTATATCTCTTGTTAGGAAATATTCTTGTTGTTAACATTGCTATTATCCTAGCTCACTATATCTTGTTGGTTTTAATACTTGCTAGGATAACTTGTTAATATATTTTAATTGGCATTTTTATGCGATTAGATTAGCATAAGACCCTAATCACCCCCCCTCTAGGGTCTAACAATTGGTATCAGAGCTTGGTGCTCTTTGATTTTAAGGTCTAATCGCCTTGAGTTAAAGATCCAAGTTATCTTTTGTGGCTAATCTTGTTTTGATTGCATTTGCATCTTGCTTGCATATTTTTACAAATTATGAATATGAATGATGCATCTTGTTTAGGCTATGATTCTAGTGTTGCTCCTAAATTAGACAATTTCCCCTATGCCGCAATGGTGTGTTAGATTTAAAAACTATTTGTTAGATCTAAACATTTTGATTTATGGAAATTATAGATGATGCGTATATTGTGCCCATTTTGGAGAAATCCAAGTGGAATAAAAATGATCATGCATGTTTTACTATGAACAACATTTTGTTAGAATATTTGTTAAATGCTTTTACTCATCTATGTCTAACAAGTTTGTTCATTTTGATAGTGCTTACACCTTATGGATATTTATAGAAGCACATCAAGGAGACTTGGAGGCGATCCGAGCAAGCTTTGGAGGATTCCGGCTTCAAGTTCATGTGGAGCATCATGCACACGGCCACTAGGCGATAGCCCTAGTGAGGTTTGCGAGTTCGAAACCATAAATGATTTACCTAATGATGAACTTGCTTGTGCTAGTGAAAAATTATTACATGCCTTTAACAAATTGTGCAAAATGATTTCAATTAATTTACAAAGCAAGCATAAATTTTGAAATCGCGATCATGAGTTGTTAGCATCTAAGTTTGAAACTATTTCTAATGAAAATATAATGCCTTAAAGAAAACAATGAAAAATTAAAAATTGGATCATGTTTCTTTTAACTTCAAACGTTGCTAGTTTAAACTCATGAAAGAGATAATGCCATGTTAGAAGTAACGACAATACAAAATAATTATACGCTTCTTTAATAAATAATTATTTATGCTTACTAACTTCGTTAAAAATGCATATGCTGCTAAAAATGAAGAATTTGATTCTTGATGCAAAAATAGTATTTCATCTTTAGATTCAACTTTGAAAATATGCATTGATAAGCCATAAAGAAACTTATGGACAAGTGTGCTAAATCTAGTAAATCACCCAAGCACTAATGCACACTTGTTAGCCAAAGTTTAACAAGTGCTTCCTTTGTGGTCGTAAAGGCCCATTTAGATAAATTGGCTATGATGCCCACAAAAAGCATAAGAATATTAATCCTTCTTGTGGCATCTCATCAAGTTTCTTCATCACATGTTACACACAATGCACATGCATCTAGTTCTCATCATAAGCATGCTAATGTGTATAAATGTGATCTATGTGGTCGATTTGGCCATTTGGCAAAGTTTTGCTTTGAACACGAAAAAGAATTCTAGATTGCCAAAATGTTTTTCAGTAGACCACATGTTTTTTAAATGTCATGTTTGTGGTAGGTTTGGACATCTTGCTAAATTTTGTTTTGATTATACAAAAAGCTTCTAAATTGCAATATGTTCCAAATAGAACCATTGTTTAAGAATGTTTCTCATTTGCAAAATAATTTTAAAAGAAAATCTTTGTTTGCAAATGATTCTCGTGCACGAGCTAATGGTCCACAAAAACAAATGGATCTCTTTCATTGCAGCAAAATTGAATCGGAAGAGGTCATTTGAATGAATATTGTTTTGACCATGTTCGTGCACCATATGTGCCTAAGAGGGTTCATAACCCTAAAGGCTTTGAGCTTTAATGATAGGGGTCATGTTCCCTAAATCTTTTGGTACCTAAAAGAGTTCTTGGGTACCAAAACAAATTTAATTTTTAAACCAAGATTTTTAGTGTTCTTATTTCTTCTTTCTTGGTTTTGTAAATTTTGTCTCAAAATCCTTTTGTTATGAAAACAAATTTTCTTTGATCAAATTTTTTTTTGTTTTCATTGATTATTGATCTTATTTTGATGAGCAGGTTTGTGTTTATATAACGCTCCGGGTTTATTGGGTGTTTATTCCCAAATTATGTTTACGCGGTGCAAAAATTGTTATATGGGTTAATACTAGCTCAAGAGCTAGATATAGTTGCTCTCTTGATTTTTGAAAATCACAAGATGATTTTTAGTGTTTTCAAATCCATAGTTCATGAGTTACTTTTGAGCTATGAAATTTTTCTTTGATTTGTTATTTTGAATTCATTATATAAAAGCAGCAAATAGATGAATTCAAATTTTAAATATGCTTTATTAATGTATTCTATGAGTGTTTGATCAAGTCTTACAAAAGTTTTTTTTGATCAACATCATTTTTGGTTTAAATAGTTGATTTATGATTTCATTTGGTTGATTTGTTTTCATTCGAAAACTCTTTTGCATGATTCTCATGTTTTCTCTCTTTTGATTTCATAAATCTATTTTTATACATGGTTTTAGGCTTGTATTTTTTAGAGACACCTATTTATCGTAACATATCATTATGTGTTCTCATTATCTCTTTGGATGGTAGTGTATTTTTGGCATATTATTTAATGCATGCTCACATATGTTTGCCATGATATTCATTTCATATATTCCATATGGCATTTTGATAGGGGAGGCAAATCCTATATCTTTTATGTTTGTAGCTCACCCTGCTTATTGATAGGGGGAGCTTTCCGCCCTCTCTAATTCTTTTATCTTCGCCGTTTTTGATGTTGTCAAAGGGGGAGAACATATTGTGAGTTATTCTTTCTTGTTTATATGCATGATATTATTAATACATTGTGTATGTTCATTTCCTTTCATGCATATATCCTTTTTGTAAATTGTGTTGGCATGCATCAAAAAAGGGGAGATTGTTGGCCTTCTTGTTTTGATGATGTTTAACAAACAATTTACCACTAATGTTGTTTTGTCTAGTGTTGTTATATTCTTATGTATTGTAGACAAACAACGTTGTTGGAGGATGGATGGAATAGAGCTTCAACGATGATATCCAATGGAGGTTGGCGGAATGACGGTGAAGCCTTGCTATTCAAAGTTTCAAGATCCAAGTTAAAGCTTCATCCGCAAGATTAACCTAGAAGAGCTTATTGAAAGATCAAGATCTAGCTTGCGGTAATTTAGTTTAGAATTTATATATGTGTGTTATATACTCTAAGCTCAATTATCTATACACGACACATTTATTAGTTTCCTTGTATATATATGTAATCACATATATATTACAACACAAGTTTTGGTTTTAATGTTTATAAATATGAAATTACATGTTTCATATTTATTATTGTGATTTTGCGTTTATCTACATAGATATGAAATGAACAAATATATTTTCATATACATATTCATAGGTTTCATTTTCTATTGTATTTGTGAAAATATTGTATCTTAGTTTGTAGACTTCAATATCAGTTTATACATTGTTTACTAAGTCTACAAAAACATTTCACAAAGTTTCAAAAGTTGGTTTATGTCAAAACATCAAAATTCAAGTATCTCCATATTTTCATGTTTTGGACTATTTTGCAAAAAGATGATATTTCTCATTGGGAAGTCTTTTTAGAAAACCAGTTTTCTGTAGCATGTTTATTATCAGTCTACAATCATTCCCCAAAGTTTTACATTTTTGAATTTGTTTGATATTTTTAAACAGCTTTTAAAATCAGCAAATCAGGTTTTTTTAGCTGTGATCAGATTTCGGTCGACCGACCCGCGTCGACCGATCAGTTGGTTTTTAGCATTGGGCGACAGAGAGTCTGTCGGTCGACGGTCCGGTCGACCGAGAGCTCCATCGGTCGACCGCACCTTACGTCGACGCGAAATGTCAGCTTGTGGTTTCCTCGTTTTCGACCCTGGTATAACGGTCAGACCGACTTTCCGTCGTCGACCGAATTTTTCCATCGCGTCGGACCGACAATCTAGCCGTTGTCTTCTAACGGCTATTTTCCTGAGTTGTTTGCTGGGGCTGTTTTGTCATTTGGCTTGGGGGTTTTTGGCTGAGTTTGAGTGGGTATATATACCCCATTGCTGATGTCTTTTCAACCAACTAAGAGAGTTTTTAATCAAGTTTAATAAAGTTTTTAACAAAGGGTTTTAGTTTGGTTAAGTGTGTTTAAAAAGCTTTTAAGGCAAATTGAGAGTTTGTTTTTTGTGATTCAATTCTACAAGAGCTTGAGGAGATCATCTATTGGTGTTTGGGCATTCAACTATTCTCCGCTCCAACTCTTGATATATTGAGAAGTTTTCTAAAGCTCTATTTCTAGCTTTTTTATATATTTGATTATCATTGTTATTAAGCTAGAACTACATTGAGTTTAGTTTGATTTATATCTCTTTGTTCAACACACCCTTTTGAGCTTATTGTATTTACACTTCATAAGTATAATTTGGGGTTGTGGGTTTGTGACTTAGAGTTGTGGTTAATTGAGTTCTCATCTTGTTAGAGAGAAGCAAATCATTTGTTATATTGTGCTTATTGTGAAAATCACTTTTGTAATACACTTGTACACCGAGTGAGGAGTGTGTGGTGAGAAGTCGGGGATCGTCCAAAGAGGAGTGGAGTCGGTTGACGTGCCTAGGGAGAGGTTGTAACCGAGCACTTGAGGGAAGACACGGCTAAGGTCCAACACTTAGTGGGTGTAGAGTGTGATTGCAAGAGTGTGAGTTGTAGAGTTTTCGGTTAGCTAGAAAACCGAGTGTGTAGAAAGAAGTTCCGGCTTCCAAACCGATTGTGTTAGTGGATTTCTCCCAGGGAGTGGGGAGCGGAGACGTAGGACGGAAGGTCCGAACTCGCGTGATCATATTGCTTGTTTGAGTGTGCTTAGGCGTTCATTATATATTTATGTTCATATCTTATATGCGCCTTTGTGCCATAGCTCAATTATTTATATGATCGACTAATCTGTTTATGTTTATATCACCCTTAGTTACTAATATCCTTGCATATACCATATTGTATATCTCTTTGATAGGATATATCACATTGTGTTAGTTTTATATCCTTGCATATACATTGCCTATATCTCTTGTTAAGCCGATATATCTTGTTGTTAACATTGCTTATCCTAGCTCCACATATCTTGTTGGTTTTAATACTTGCTAGGATAACTTGTTAAAAACTTGTTAATATATTTTAATTGGCATTTTTATCGGATTAGATTAGCATAAGACCCTAATCACCCCCCCCTCTAGGGTCTAACAAATCTAGCTTTGCATTTATATATAATTGTTTGATTGTCATTTTTCTAAGCTAGAGTTTATATTGAGTTTAGTTTGACTTTGATTTATTGAATCTCATTGTTACACACACCCACTTGAGCTTATAGTATTTCATACATAGCATAATTGGGGTTGTGAGAGATTGTAACTTTGAGTTGTGCTTAATTGAGTTCTCAAATTGTTTAGAGAACAATCATTTGATTTGTGAGTTAATATTATGAGGTTCACTTTGTATTACACTAGTACACAAAGAGAAGTGTGTGGTAAGAAACGGGGTCGTCCAAAGAGGAGTGTGGTACGTGGTAATACCTAGAGAGAGGTTATAATTCCTAACACTTGAGGGAGACACGGGCTAGAGACCAACACTCGAGGTGGTAGTTACTGTAGTTATATTGTGAGATTGTGAACGTTGATCGGTGAGCGTTGAAAACCGATATTGTGTGGTGTAAACATTTTCGGGTGATCGTTGAAAACCCGGTGTGATAGTGGATTTCTCCCCGGGAGTGGGGAACAAAGACGTAGGAGAGAAGGTCCGAACTCCATGATCATATTGTGTGTTTGCATTGTTGATATTGCCCTATCATAATTGTATCTTTTGCTTATCTTGTTTCACCCTTGTTTATATTGCTTATCCTTACTAATAACTCATTGCATATCTTATATGCTAGGATAATTTGTTAATAAGTTTTAATTTGGCATAAATCGGATTAGATTAGCATAAACCCTATTCACCCCCCTCTAGGGTTCCTTCCTAATGGTATTAGGGTGCTTTCAATTGGTATCAGAGCTTGGTGCTCTTTGATTTAAGGTCTAATCGCCTTGAGTTAAAGATCCAAGTTATTTTTTGTGCTAATCTAATTTTGAAATTTATTGTTATCTTGCTTGCATACATATAGATATTATGGACATGCATTGTGCACCTTGTTTAGGCTATGATCCTAATGTTGCTCCTAGAATAGATAATTTCCCCTATGACCGATTGTGTTCTAGATTTAATATATTTGTTAGATCCAAACATTTTGATTTATGGGAAATTATAGATTATACTTATATTGTACCCACTTCGGAGAAATCCAAGTGGAGTAAAAATGATAAAAGATTATTCACAATGAACAATATTTTGTTAGAATATTTGCTAAATGCTTTTAATTCATCTATGTCTAACAAGTTTGTTCATTTTGATAGTGCTTACACATTATGAAAATTTATAGAAGCGCATCAAGGGGACTTGGAGGCGGTCCGATAAGCTTTAGAGGCTTCCTCTTTAAGTTCCATCAAAGCATCATGCACACGGACACTAGGCGATAGCCCTAGTGAGGTTTGTGAGTTCAAATCCAATAATGATTTATCTAGTGATGAACTTGTTTGTGCATCAGAAAAATTATTGCATGCCTATTGCATCACATCTTTTTTGATTTAAAAAGCAAGCATGTAGAATTAAAATCCGATCATGAGGAGCTAGTGTCAAAATTGGATGTCATTGCAAAAGAAAATACCATGCTTAAAGAAAACAATGACATGTTAATTTTGGAAAATGAAAAAATAATCACATCCTTAACTAGCTTATCTCATGAAAAATATAATACCATGTTAGAAGTAGAGAACATAAAAAATAATACTGCTTCTTTTATAAATGACTATTTATGTTCTACTTCTAATAAAAATGCATATGTGCCTAATGATTATTTGAATCTTGTGAACAAACGCATTTCATATTTAGATTCAACTTTGAAAACATGTATTGATAACCATAAGAAACTTGTGGACAAGTGTGCTAAATTTAGTGCAACAAAATCACCTACACACTATGCATACTTGTATAGCAAAATTTACAAATGCTCAATTTACGGTCGTAAAGGCCACATTGCTAAATTTTGCTATGATGCACACAAATCCTCTAAGTTCAATACTTCTTGTGCATCTCATAAGGCTTCATCATCACACACTCATGCACATGCACCTAATGTTCATCATAAATACTTCTTGTGCATCTCATAAGGCTTCATCATCACACACTCATGCACATGCACCTAATGTTCATCATAAGCATGCTAGTGTGTATCATTGTGATCTTTATCACACACTCATGCACATGCACCTAATGTTCATCATAAGCATGCTAGTGTGTATCATTGTGATCTTTGCGGTCGTTATGGCCATTTGGCCAAATATTGTTTTGATTTGAAAAGAAAATCTAGTTTGCTAAATGTTTCTTATAGACCACATGTTTTTAAGTGTAATGTTTGTAGTAGGTTTGGACATCTTGCAAAATTTTGTTTTGATTTGCAAAAATCTTCCTTTTTGCAAAATGTTCCAATAAGACCACTTTTGTTTGATGATGCTTCTCATTTGTAAAATAAATTTAAAAGACCATCTTTATTTGCAAATGATTCCCGTGCACGCTCACTTGGTCAACACAAATCATTTAGCCCTTTTCATTGCACCTATTGCAATCAGAAAGATCATTTATATAATTTTTGTTTTGACCATGTTAGTGCACCACATGCGCCCAAATGGGTTCATAACCCAAGGACTTTGAGCTTAAATGATAGGGGTCATGCCCCTAAACTTTTTTGTACCAAGACTACTTAGGTACCAAAACATATTTGATTTTTAAACTAATAATTTTTAGTGTTTTTATGTTTCTTTTTCTTGGTTTTGAAAATTATGTTTTAAAATTTTTTGGATATGAAAACAATTTTTCTTTGATCAATTATTTTGTTTTCATGATTATTAGTTTCAATTTTTATTGAGAGGTTTGTGTTTATATAACCCTCCGGTTTATTGGGCATTTATTTCCCAAATTGAGTTTACCGGGTGGTAAAATGTTTTTATGGGTTGAAACAAGCTCAAAAGCTTGATTTGGTTGCCTCTCTTGCTTTTTGTCGAATATGACAAAATTTGATATTAGTTTGGTTTCATATAACTTAAATTTTGATTTATGATTTCATTTTGAGTGATTTATTTTCATTTGAAAACTTTTTTCATAATTCTCATATTTTCCTTCCTTTGATTTCATAAATCCATTTTTACATTATTTTTTTGTTTGAGTAATGAGACACTATTTTCATATTAATATATTTATATGTCTTCTCATTGTCCTTTTGTTGTGAGTTGTGTTTAGCAAATTTTTCATCTATACATGCTCACATATATTTGCCTTGGTCATCATTGCATATATTCCTTAAGGCATTTTGATAAGGGGAGCCATTCCTTGTATTTGTTTTATACTCACCGTGCTTATTTGTTGGGGTAGCTTCCGCTCTCTTCATTCTTTTGTTTTCCCCTTTTTGATATTGTCAAAGTGGGAGAAATATTATGAGTATATTCTTTTTGTTTATATGCATGATAATTATAATTTGAATATTCTTTTCCTTTCATGCACATATATCTTTTTGTAAATTGTTTATCATCATTAAGAATGGGGAGATTGTTGGGTCCTTTTGTTTTGATGATGATTTACAAACAATTTACATCTAACGATGTTTGTCTAGTATTTGTGTTTTTGTTTTTATTGTAGACAAACAACAAGTTCGAGGATGGATGTAATCGAGCATTCACGATCATATCCAATAGAGGTTGGTGGAATTGTGGTGTGAAGTAATGCAATTCATGTTGAAAATGCAAGTTCAAGCTTCCTCCGCAAGTTTACCAAGAAGATTTTATTGAAGATCAAGATCATTGCTTGGGTATATAGTTTATAGTGTTTGTAGTTTATACTTGTGTGTTAATACTTTAAGCTCATATTAATTACACACACGTATTTGTTGATTTTATCAAAATATAGGTGTTTTTGTGAAAATATTGTTTTATTAGTTTATAGACTTCAATATCAGTTTATACATATTTTATTAAGTCTATAAAACCAGTTTACAATGTTTCAAAAGTTTGTTTAAATCAAAATATCAAAACATGTATGTTTAGTTTTCATATTTTTGGACATATTTGAAAAATGATGAGTTTTCACTATAGAGAAGTGTAATTCTAAAAATTCTTTTTGTAATATGTTCATTTACATGTTTACAATGATTTCCCAAAGTTTTACATTTTATAAAATTTATTTGCTATTTTTAAAGGCACTTTAAAAATCAGTTTTACTATTTGATTCAGACTGATAACCTGTTATCAGTTGACTGGTAAGTCGACTGATGACATCCGTCGACTGATGTGTCAACTAAAGAATATGCTTGGAATCAACAAAAAGTTTTAGTTTTGTTTTGGTCGACTGACCAGTCGACTGATGAGGTCATCAGTCGACTGATAAGGTCGTCAGTCGAGTGATGAGCTATAAAATGTCTCTAACAGTCAGCTGATCAGTCGACTGATAAAAACCGTCAGTCGACTGATGCTGTAACGACTAATTTTTTCATCCTTTTACAGATTTAGGTTTTTGATCTTTTTGCCTTGTTTTCTCTTGGCTTTAGGGTTCCTATAAATAACCCCACATATCCTCAGTTCTAAATACTCAAGAGAATGGTTTAAGAAGGTTTAAGAAAGTTTAACAAGTGTTTAAAAGTTTGTTTAAGTTTGTTTAAGAAGCTTTTAAGCATTTTAGAGTTTCGGTTTGTGAAGAGAATGTTTAAAAGTTTGTTTAAGTTTGTTTAAGAAGCTTTTAAGCATTTTAGAGTTTCGGTTTGTGAAGAGAATTTCACAAGAGCTAGAGGAGATCATCCTTGCAGCTTTTAAGCATTTTAGAGTTTCGGTTTGTGAAGAGAATTTCACAAGAGCTAGAGGAGATCATCCTTGCTATTTGAGCTTCAACTCTTCTCTCTCTCTCTTTCTCCCTCTTGTCATTTATTGGAGAATTTTTCTAAACTCAATCTAGCTTTGCATTTATATATAATTATTTGATTATCATTTTTCTAAGCTAGAGTTTATATTGAGTTTAGTTTGATTTTGATTTATTGAATCTTATTGTTACACACACCCACTTGAGCTTATAGTATTTCATACATAGTTTAATTGGGGTTGTGAGAGATTGTAACTTTAAGTTTTGCTTAATTGAGTTCTCACCTTGTTTAGAGAACAATCATTTGATTTGTGAGCTATTATTGTGAGGTTCACTTTGTATTACACTAGTACACAAAGAGGAGTGTGTGGTAAGAGATGGGGTCGTCCTAAGAGGAGTGGGGCAGGTGGTAATGCCTAGAGAGAGGTTGTAATTCCTAACACTTGAGGGAGACATGAGCTAGAGACCAACACTTTAGGTGGTAGTTAGTGTGGTTACATTGTGAGATTGGGAACGTTGATCAGTGACTATTGAAAACCGATATTGTGTGGGGTAAACGTTTTCGGGTGATTGTTACAAAATGGTGTGATAGGCGATTTCTCCTCGGAAGTGGGGAGCGGAGATGTAGGACGGAAGGTCCGAACTCTATGATCATATTGTGTGTTTGTATTGTTTATATTGCCCTATCACAATTTTATCTTTTGTTTATCTTGTTTCACCCTTGTTTATATTGCTTATCCTTGCTAATAACTCATTGCATATCTTATTTTCTAGGATAATTTGTTAATAAGTTTTAATTTGGTATAAATCGGATTAGATTAGTATAAACTCTATTCACCCCCCTCTAGGGTTCCATCCTAGTGGCATTAGGATGCTTTCATGCCTCCGGGCCTACTTCAAGAGATTCCAAGCCAAGAGATCGGAAGTCGTCGACCCAGGGAGTGTGGTCGCCATGTCAGCACTCATAGACGGCCTGTAGAACAATGCATTGGCCGACTCTCTTACTAAGAAGCCAGTCGCCAGCTATGAGCAATTGATGGCCAAAGCCCATAAATATGTGGACATGGAAGATACCTGAGCATACAAGGTGGCAGCTAGGGCCACAGAGACCTCCACAACCGCACCTTTGGCACCCAGATTTTAAGCCCTTGGCTCCTCGTCAGGATAAGCGTAAGGCACAACCCTATGGCCGACTCCCACAATCGTCTCTCAACCATAGGGGAAGCCCTAGTCAACTATCTTCGCAGTTCTAGGTAATCGACTTCTCAGTCGGATTCCAAGCCCTTGGCTCCTCATCAGGATAAGCCTAAGGCACATACCTTTGGCTAACTCCCACGATCATCTCTCGACCATAGGAGAAAACCTAGTTAACTCTCAAGAGCCTAGGTGGTTTGACTCCTCAGTCAGATTTCAAGATCTTGGCTCCTCATCAGGATAAGCCCAAGGCATAACCATATGGCCGACCACCACAGTCATCTCTCGGCCATAGGGGAAGTCCTAGTCAACTTTATTCGCAGTTCTAGGCATTCGACTCCTCAGTCGGATTCCAAGCCCTTGGCTCCTCATCAGGATAACCCCAAAGCACAACGCTTTGGCCGACTCTCACAGTCGTCTCTCGGCCATAGGGGAAAACCTAGTCGACTCTCAAGAGCCTAGGTGGTTTGACTCCTTAGTCAGATTTCAAAGCCCTTGGCTCCTTATCAGGGTAAGCCCAAGGCACAACATATGGTTTGATTCCTCCTACTCTCATCGACCATCATGGCAAGCCCTTGGCTCCTTTTCTGGATAAGCCTAAGGCACAACTCTTTGGTCGATTCCCACATTCACCTTTCAATCTTAGAGGATTGGAAAAACCTAGTCGACTCTCAAGAGCCTAGGTGGTTCGACTCCTCAGTTAGATTTCAAGCCCTTGGCTCCTCATCAGGATAATACCAAGGCACAACCCTATGGCCGACTCTCACAGTCGTCTCTCGGCCATAGGGAAGGCCCTAGTCAACTTTCTTCATAGTTCTAGGCATTCAACTTCTCAGTCGGATTCCAAGCCCTTGGCTCCTTATCAGGATAAGCCTAAGGCACAACCCTTTGGCCGACTCCCACAGTCATCTCTTGACCATAGGGGAAAACCTAGTCAACTCTCAAGAGCCTAGGTGGTTCGACTCCTCAATCGTATTTCAAGCTCTTGGCTCCTCATCAGGATAAGCCCAAGGCACAACCCTATGGCCGACCCCTACAGTCGTCTCTCTACCATAGGGGAAACCCTAGTCAAATTTCTTCATAGTTCTAGGCATTTGACTCCTTTGTCGGATTTCAAGCCCTTGGCTCCTCATTAGGATAAGCCCAAGGCACAACACTTTGCCTGACTTCCACAGTCGTCTCTCGACCATAGGGGAAAACCTAGTCGACTCTCAAGAGCCTAGGTGGTTCGACTCCTTAGTCGGATTTCAAAGCCCTTCGATTCTTATCAGGGTAAGCCTAAGGCACAACATATAGTTTAATTCCTCCGGCTCTCATCGACCATCATGCAAAGCCCTTGGCTCCTTTTCAGGATAAGCCAAAGACATAACTGTTTGGTCGACTCCCACATTCACCTTTCAACCTTAGAGGATTGGAAAAACCTAGTCGACTCTCAAGAGCCTAGGTGGTTCGACTCCTTAGTCGGATTTCAAGCCCTTAGCTCCTTATCAGGACAAGCCCAAGGCACAACCCTATGGTCGACTTCCATAGTCATCTCTCGGCCATAGGGGAAGCCCTAGTCAACTTTCTTCGCAGTTCTAGGCATTCAACTCCTCAGCCAGATTTCAAAGCCCTTGGCTCCTTTTCAGGATAAGCCCAAGGCACAAATCTATGGCTGACTCCCACTATCATCTCTCGGCCATAGGAGGATTATGAAGACTTAGGTCCAACATGAAGTCCAGCCTCAGAGTTATCATCCTGCTATTAAGACCTTGGTATTATCATGAGTAAACCCAAGGCATGGAGTTCAATTATCCAGTCATCTTCGACAAAAAGACTCAAAGCACTTCGAATTGCTAGTGTACATCGACCAAGGCCCGAGCATCTTGCCCACAGTAGGTGCAATATGAGACAGTTGTCAAGCCGACTCATAACATTCGGGTCGACACAACACAACCAACTCAAGAATTACTACTTGGTTCGCTCAATCAAAGCAATGCTACAAAGCAATCAGCAACCTAAACTTTTGTCCAGAGCTTTATTCATTTCACTTGGACTTAGCTAAAGCAGACTCCAAGCAAAAGGGGCCAATTGTTATGGGGTACAACTGTTTCCAAATGTATGATCTGATGAGTTGACATCTCAACTGTTAGACCCTAGAGGGGGGTGATTAGGGTCTTATGCTAATCTAATCCGATTTAAATACCAATTAAATCAATTAATAAGTTATCCTAGCAAGTATGAAATACAACAATATATATGAGCTAGGATAAGCAATATGAACAACAAGATATATCCTAATAATGAGATATAGGCAATGTATGTGCAAGGATATATAAACAACACAAGGGTAGATAATCTAAACAAGATAGTGGATGAAATAAATGAGCAATGCACAATTGGCGATATAAGATGAATGCAAAAACAAATACGCCAAAGACAAACTCAAACAAGCAATATGATCACGGAGTTCGGACCTTCCGTCCTACGTCTCCACTCCCCACTCCCGGGGAGAAATCCACTATCAACCGGGTTTTCTACGTTCACCCGAACAACGTTTACACCTCACACTCGGTTTTCTAGCTAACCGAAAACTTTACAATCAACACACTATTGTAATCCCACTTTACACCCACTAAGTGTTGGACCTAGCCGTGTCTCCCTCAAGTACTTGGTTACAACCTCTCCCTAGGCTCGTCAACTGACGCCACTCCTCTTGGGACGATCCCCGACTCTCACCACACACTCCTCACTCGGTGTACAAGTGTATTACAAAGTGAATCTCACAATAAGCACAATATAACAAATGATTGTTCTCAACTATGGATGAGAACACAATGAAAGCACAACTCAAAGTTACAATCTCTCACCACCCAACTATACTATGTATGTAAATACTAAAAGCTCATTGTGGGTGTGTGTAACAATGAGTAAAATAAAACCTAACTCAAATAGCAAACTAGCAATAATAAGAATATAAAAATCAATAATAAAATTGCTAGAGAAAAGAGAACTAGCAATAATAAGAATATAAAAATCAATAATAAAATTGCTAGAGAAAAGAGTTAGAAAACTTCTCTAAGAACACAAAGAAGAGGATGAAAAAGAGTTAGAAAACTTCTCTAAGAACACAAAGAAGAGGATGAAGAGGATTGAGAATGAATCCCTCAATTTGCAGTGGAAACTTCCTCCTTTGTAAACAGTAAACCAAACTTAAACAAACAGTAAAACCCTAAACCCTTGTTTAAAAAATTTGTTTAAAACACTTCTTTTTTTTACTTGAAAAGAGTTCAGCAATTGGGTATTTATACTCACTCAAAATATCAACAAAAACCCCAAACCAAAATGACAAAACAGCCCCAGACAAATCAGCTTAGAAATAGCCGTTAGGAGACAACGGCTCTTTTATCGGTCGACCGGAAATTCTGTCGGTCGACCGATGGAGAGAAAAACACGAAGAAACGTTCTGGACCATCGTCGGTCGACCGGTGCGGTCGACCGATGAAAACTTTCGGTCGACCGACGGAAATTTCGGTCGACCGACGACCGGTACGGTCGACCAAAAACTGATACATGAAAATCTGTATAGCTGATTTTAAAATGCTGTTTAAAAATATCAAATAAATTCTAAAAAATGTAAAACTTTGGGGAATGATTGTAGACATGATAATAAACATGCTACAGTGACTGGTTTGTAGACATGATAATAAACATGAAAAATATCATCATTTTACAAAATAGTCCAAAACATGAAAATATGATATACTTGAATTTTGATGTTTTGACATAAACCAACTTTTTAAACTTTGTGAAATGTTTTTATAGACTTAGTAAAACATGTATAAACTGATATTGAAGTCTACAAACTAAGAATACAATATTTTCACAAAATTGCATATTCTATGCAATGTTTTCAAAAACACAATAGAAAATATGAAATATATAATTTCATATATATAATCATAAAAAATCAAAACACATGTATGTATATATATAACAATATATATGCATAGAAACCAAAACTTATGTATATATATAACTATATATATATACGAAGAAACCAATAAATGTGTGTGTATAGATATTGAGCTTAAAGTATATAACACACATAATATAAAATCTAAAACTACATTACCCAAGCAATCTTGATCTTCAATTAAGCTTGACTTGGTACACTTGCGGATGAAGCTTGAACTTGATCTTTAACTTGAATTGTATAGGCTTCAACCCGACATTCTGCCAACCTCCTTTGGATATCATCGTTGAAGCGCAATCCATCCAACCTCCAACTACGTTGTTTGTCTACAAAACATGGGAATGCACAAACACTAGACAAACAACATTAGTAGTAAATTGTTTGTAAATCATCATCAAAACAAGAAGGCCAACATCAACCAGCCAGACAAGCCGACATGATCTACCGACTCGTAAGGAGGTGTTAGTCGGTACGAAAACCAGCATTCCAGAGATTCAACACTCTTCGGAGTTGACCTGAAGGACTGTCGAGTCGTCACTCCCCTAGTTGAGTCATCAAAGGCGACTCAAGAGGCGGACTTAGTCGATCCTCTTCATATCAAAAGATCGCTACTCGCGTTAGCTGGCTCTCCTCCCGAGGATGACCCAGAATATTACTTCTCAATATTATTTACCCTTTGATGATCATCATTATGTCCCGTCCTTAACCGTCTGAAGACTCATCGGCTGCTGGTTCCCAATGTCACTGAAGTGACCTCCCGTCACTCACAAACTGACAAAACTCGTTAGCTGCTGACTCCTAATATCGCTAAAGTGACCTCCCGTCACTCACAAACTAACAAGACTCATCAGCTGCTAGCTCCCAATATCATTAAAGTTACCTCTCGTCACTCACAAACTGACAAGACTTATTGGCGCTGCTGACTCCCAATATCGCTGAAGTGACCTCCCGTCACTCACAAACCAACAAGCCTCGTCAGCTGCTAGCTCCCAATATCATTAAAGTGACCTCCCGTCACTCATAAACTGACATGTATAGAATAAAGGGTGACTCAAACTCCAGCTCACCCCTCACCACCGCCTTACAGTACACTCATAAAGTGACCAATCTACCCTTAGCATCCTCTATAAAAACAGATGTTATTCGCCATAAAAAAGGAGTTCGCAAGTTGGCAGGTTCGCAATCTAAACTTTCCTCCTAATCCAAATCTGAGAGATCATCATCTCTAATGCTCATTGTAGGCGTATAAAACTGCTTATAGGTCCCTTGACACAGCTCGGCGCGATGATTCGACAAATCGAGAGAGAGATTCAACAGGTGAGAATGCGGATGGAGCACTCGCACTGTGGTACGCCAAGATTGTTCGCGAAAAAGGCGGAGGCAGTCGAGGGTAAGCAGCCGAGCCGAAAGTTGTCGTTCATTCTTCATTATCAGATGTCCATTGCACTCAGTTACAAACTTATATGCCGTTACAAGGAGATCCGTCTTTTTATAAAGATCGCGGCTTACAATGAAAAAAATCAAAGATAAAACAAAGATAATCAAAAATTAGCAAACTTCTCTCTTTACCTGCCGAACAAATCACAAGATCCTGTTATCCCGGTCTCTTTGGCTTCTCTGTGGGGTTGTTTGCGCTGCGGCCGGATGTGCTCTACCGTGGACCACCGAGTGAATCTGATTCCAGAGTAGATCTACGACGTATACGGGTATGTATCGGCCACCAAGGGAGATCAATAGCCGGGAGGGATCGGTTCACGCCAAGGAACGACGCTCGAATCTCGGGAATCTAAGAAGCCAAGTTAGCATCCGGAGTGTGACGACGTAAGATCTGAGGATTAGACTCCTGCTCGAACTCCCTGCATTTTTCGGTGCGAGGTGCTCGCTAAAAGGATGCAGAATCGGTCTCCCAAGTTTCAAGGCCTTTCAGATCATACCGAGTTGAGGTGACAACAATCGCGGAAAGAGTTTGGCTCTCATCACAAGAGTTTCGAAGAAGTCCGTTCCCAAATGAACGAGTACGCCAGGCCTGATTTATAGGCTCTCAGAACTGGTGCGTTATTGCACCAGTTTTGAGCCTAGCCACCCTAGGTGGCTTCGGCCATAGCCGAGCCACCCAGGGTGGCTCGCCTTGGCCGAGCCACCCTAAGGGTGGCTCGGCCTTGGCCGAGCGCACACCTGGGGTGGCTCGGCTTTGGCCAGAGGCCACCTCAGGGTGGCTCGGCCTTGGCCGAGCCACCCTGAGGTGGCTCGGCCTTGGCCAGAGCCCGACCGCCTAGGGTGGCTCGGCCTTGGCCCGAGCCCACCCTGGGGGGCTCGGCCTGTGCCGAGCCACCCTGGGGTGCTGCGGCTTGCCGAGCCACATGGTGGTCCGGCCACCGAGCCACCCTTAGGGTGGCTCGGCTTGGGCCGAAGCCAACCTTAGGGTGGTTCGGTCGGGCACGAGTCCCCCAGGTGCGGCTGGTTTTGTCGTTTTCCGTTGTTCCGGTTGTTTTGTCCCTTTTCGGTTGTTTTGTTGATTTGTGACTTGATTCCGGATTTGGCTAAGTAAACTCAGTCTGGGTGTTTTGAGTTCAAATCCACTTGTTTGGAAGACCCGTCACTCCCACGAACCAACTAACGTTTGTATCACCATGCAGTTCGTAGCTTTGTTAGCGCCTTTAGTTTCGTTTCGTTGCTGAAACAGTTCGT
>NC_033802.1:14048754-14049082 GCF_001876935.1 Asparagus officinalis | reverse complement strand
TGTTTACATTTTCGTGTTTTGGACTATTTTTGCAAAATGATGATTTTTCACAAATGGGAAATGAAATTTAAAAAATTCTTTTTGTAACATGTTCATTTACATGTTTATATACATTTCCCAAAGTTTCATTATTTTTTGACTTTATTTGTTATTTTTAACAATTTTCCAAAAGTCTCAAAATCTGTTTCAAACCTGTTTTTTTTTTGTAGTATCAGATTTCGGTCGACCGCACCGGTCGACCGCTCATATGTTTAGTCGACAGTGGGTAGCAGAGAGTTTGTCGGTCGACCGGTGCGGTCGACCGAGAGCTCGAAATTTCCATCGGTCG
>NC_033802.1:14047335-14047754 GCF_001876935.1 Asparagus officinalis | reverse complement strand
ATTGAGAATCCCCAAAAGCTTCGAGATATTTGACCCCCAGCTCCTTGGCGAAACTGAGTCCAATGAGAAACGCGTTATATTCGGCTACGTTATTGGAACACGGGCTAGTCAGTGAATAAGCCCGATGCATCACATGCTTTCCCGGAGAAATCAAGACAACTCCAACTCCGGAGGAGACTGTAGAACATCCGGGGGTTATTGCCCTATTAGCTGCTCTCGAAGCACCATCGAAGTATAATTGCCATACTTGTTGATGCGACGTAGTGTTAACCTCATGGGTTCCATCTGGCAAGTCGTCATATACTTCTGCCGTATCTGTGGTCGGGTTTGCCGCCAAAAGATCGCAAATTACTTGTCCTTTGATCGACTTCTGCTGTTTGAAGTGCAAATCATATTGGGACAAGAGAAGGGCCCACTTC
>NC_033802.1:14045915-14046335 GCF_001876935.1 Asparagus officinalis | reverse complement strand
TTTGACAAGAGTTGTAACCCTTTTGTTTTCATTGTGTAAAAGGTCTTATAAAAAGACAATCTTTTTTTTTTCATTGTAACGACTAAAGTTGTAATGAATACAGCAATGAATACAACAACTTTTGATGCAAACACCTTTCTTGTTTAGTTTAGAGAATGGCTGGCATTTCCCAGAAAGATTTGAGATGAACCTCCGGATGTAAGCTAATCGCCCATGCAATCCTCTGAGCTCTCTTAGATTTCTAGGAGGTTGCAGTTCATGTATCACCTTCACCTTATCGGGATCGATATGTATACCTTTAGTGGTGACGAAGAATCCAAGGAATTTTCCACTGGACATTCCAAGGAACGGTTTAGTGGGGTTCATCTTCAATTGATGACTCCTCATGAGATCGAACATCGTCTTCAAGTCCTTGATGTG
>NC_033802.1:14044370-14044915 GCF_001876935.1 Asparagus officinalis | reverse complement strand
ATGATTGACCATAATACTCATAGGATTTTTGGCAAACCCTCAGCCTTCAACAGGTTTGATAAGCCTTTATCAATTACCGTTTGAATCGGGCTAGCATGCGGATTGTCTAAATCCATTCCGCATGTAACGTTATGCTAAGAGAGTGAATTCTCTGAGACTTTGTGCTATGATGTCGAATACATAGACTTTGTCATTGTTACGGGAATAGGCTACCCGGTGACACGTGTTAGGTGTTGACTTTAGGATTTTTGCCTTCAACGGATTTGATTAGCCTTTACCGACTACCGTTTGAGTCGGGCTAGCATGCGGATTGTCTAAATCCGTTCCGCATGTTACGTTGTGCTAACGGAATGAACTCCCTTAGACTCATTGCTACGACTTCGAATACGTAGACTTCGCCATTGTTATGGGAATAGGCTACCCAGCAACGCGTATTAGATGCTTACTTATCCCTACTTAGGCTTCAGGATAGAATTCCCCAGAATCGAACTCTGGTGTCTTTTTCTACGGAGAAATACTAAACCGGCGACGCGTGTTAGGCGTCA
>NC_033802.1:14042634-14043370 GCF_001876935.1 Asparagus officinalis | reverse complement strand
CTTTTCCTCGATTCTCGGGTAGAGTGCCGATACGATCTTCCAGAGGAATCCTAAGCTTGGTGAAATCTCCGCTGCGGTGGGGATTTGTCGGAGGTTCGGGATCTGAAGTTGACGAAGGCCGGAGAGCAACGTCACCTTCTTTTGCCTTAGGCGTTGATTTGGCCTTTGGCACCCAAACTCGTTTGGATCTCGGCGATCTATTGACTGCCTCTTCTTTTTGCATTTCTCGTGTTTTTTGCACCAGGGCTCGGGCATGCACACGCAAGGCGCGGCGCTTCTGGATTCGCTCCTCGAGAGTAGAACGGGTTCTTTTGACATGAACCCATTTGTTCGTTTCTGCTTTGGAGGAGGGGCTGGTTGTTTGCCGTTGTTGCTCTTGTCGTCGCCTGGATTTTAGATCTTCATTGTAGTGGATCCCATCTGTCGGCTCCAAAGCTTTGGCCAGCTAACGAGCAAGGTGTTGACGCCGTCTTTGGCGTGCTCTCTTTGATAATGCTGGAGCGTCTTCAGTAGCCATCTCCTCTGTGGAGGAGGAGTCCGGATCTGCGATCTTGACCACGTTGGACGACGCGGGGACGTCACGTGGTGCAAGTGCAGAGGAGGAGTCCGGATCTGCGATCTCGACCACGTTGGACGACGCAGGGACGTCGCGTGGTGCAAGTGCAGCGACGGCAACGGGGTCTTGGATTTTCGAACCGAAGGACCTGCAAACATTTATGAAAGAGGTTACCTTTCT
>NC_033802.1:14040890-14041634 GCF_001876935.1 Asparagus officinalis | reverse complement strand
TCACAATACAATCACTATGCAATCACACCTCACACACTAAGTGTTGGTCCTAGCTCGTGTCCTCCTCCTTAAGTGCTCTGTTATAACCTCTCGCTAGGCACGTCAACCGACGCCACTCCTCTTGGATTCGACCCCGTCTCTCACCACACACTTCTCTCGGTGTACAAGTGTATTACAAGTGAATCCTCACAATTAGGCACAATATAAATCAATTGATTGTTCTCTAAACAAGATGAGAACTCAATTAAGCACAACTCTTAGTCACAAACCCACAACCCCAAATTATACTATGAATGTAAATACAATAAGCTCAAATGGTTGTGTGTATAAACATAGAGAAAATAAAATCAACTAAACTCAATATGAATACTAGCTTAATAAAATGATAATCAAACAATATGAAATGTGGGAGAAGAGTGAATGCTCAAACACCAAAGGATGATCTCCACTTGCTCTTGTGAAATTTTCTTCACAGACAAAACTCTTAAACACTCTTTTAAACAAACACAAAACACCCTTAAACTTGTTTAAACAATTCTCTTAGTTAAGTTGAAAGAGAACAGCAATAGGGTATTTATACCCACTCAAAAACTTAGCCATGTTCGCGTGGAAAACTGTTTTCTTTTTCATTGAGATAAATGTCATCTTGGATTACAAAGATCCGGTCTTTTATATATCCGGTTACAACTAAATCAAAGAAAATAAAGAAAAAATTACAACTTTCCTTCTGTGAACAAATCACGA
>NC_033802.1:14038919-14039890 GCF_001876935.1 Asparagus officinalis | reverse complement strand
CGTCTATATGTTTATCACCAGTTAACTTAATATCTGAAATAAGTTTTGTGAAAACATCTAGGTTCTCCTGAATGTCCTTAGACATATCCAATCTAAATTTGAAAAAAAATTCAAGCAAAAACATTTTACTAGGTAAAGAGGTTTTAGTATAGAGTTCTTCAAGTTTATCCCAAAGGATTTTAGCAGATTCTAAAATTCTAACTTTTCTAAGCACAGAGTCAGATAAGTTCAAATAAATTTTGGAACAAGCATTTTCGTTCATTTCAGCCCTTTTTCCTTCAGTGTCGGAAGTTAAATAAGTCTGACTAACAGTCCTAAAAGACTTCTGTTGAATTAAAATATATTTTATTTTTTGTTTCCAAATGCTAAAATCAAATTTTCCGTTGAACGGAACCATACCATATTGAATCATACTATATTGATTAGTAGGAGACATTCTTCACACAGAAAAAATAAGCAATTGCATCACAGCAACTAGCACGAGCAGAAACAAAAACAAAAACAAAATTCCAGCAACTAGCACGAGCAGAAACACAAACATGAAATATTTTCCAGCAACTAGCACGAGCAGAAACACCAACAGGAAATATTTTCAAGCAAATAGATAACTGTAGAGTTGTGTTTTCAGTCAATATAGCTGAGCGAAACTCTAGGAGAGAGTTTCGACCTTACCCAACACTACCGTACCCGCCACTACCACGACCGTGAAGTAGTTCAACAGTACAAAACCCTAGGTAGCGAGGATATCTTCGTCCACCAGTCCTCGATCAAGTCCGATCTGACGAAGCCCGGGACGAGGTCGAGACTGAAGAGGCTCTTCGAGCGGCAGTTCCTGAAGCTCGCCGGCGATGGTTTTTGAACGGCGACGACTCACCGAGCTCTGATACCACTGTTGATGATCGACGTCGTCGCTGTTTGGCTCAGAAGCCTGACCAACCAGTCCGTTCTTCTCTCGTGTGCACCACCAAGAA
>NC_033802.1:14036903-14037919 GCF_001876935.1 Asparagus officinalis | reverse complement strand
ACGATGTAAATATTCTTTACCATCCAGGTAAAGCGAATGTAGTAGCAGATGCTCTCAGTCGGAAGAATCGTATTGCATCAGCTTGTTTGCTAACTAAACAAGCCGAGTTAAGCAAGGAGCTTGAGAGAATGGAGATTGAAGTTAGAAAATATCCTTCTGGAATGAAGATTTGTCAGATAAGCCTACAACCTACTCTGTTGGACCAAATCAAGGAGCGACAGAAGGAAGACAAGGAGCTATGTGAGATAAGGAAGAAGGTGGAACAAGGAAAATATTCAGACTTTAAGATTCAAGATGGTGTTTTGAAGATGGGTAATCGCCTTTGTGTACCCAATGATGGGGAGCTTAAGGATCAGATATTGAGAGAAGCTCACCAGACCCTATATGCTCTTCATCCGGGTAGCACCAAGATGTATCAGAACCTCCGACAAAACTTCTGGTGGAACCGCATGAAGGAGGAGATAGCTGAATTTGTATCAAAATGTTTAACATGCCAACAGGTGAAGATTGAACATCAGAAACCATCAGGACTATTACAACCTTTGCCCATTCCAGAATGGAAATGGGATCACATCACCATGGATTTTGTTACTGGACTACCCCGATCAACAAAAGGAGAGGATGCTATATGGGTGGTAGTTGACCGCCTGACCAAGTCAGTGCACTTCATACCCTACAAGATGTCGTATACCATGGAAAAGTTGACCAGCTTATACATTGAAGAGATCGTGAAGCTCCACAGGATTCCAATATCCATTGTATCAGATCGAGACCCCCGTTTCACCTCAAGATTTTGGAAGAGCCTACATCAAGCTTTGGGGACTAAACTGAAGTTCAGCACTTCAGCACATCCTCAAACTGATGGACAATCTGAGAGAACGATACAGACCCTGGAGGACATGCTAAGAGCTTGTACCTTAGATTTTGGAGGCAATTGGGCTACGCAATTGCCACTAATAGAGTTCGCCTACAATAATAGCTTTCATTCTAGCATTGGCATGGCACCTTATGAAGCC
>NC_033802.1:14034715-14035903 GCF_001876935.1 Asparagus officinalis | reverse complement strand
AGACCGGATCTTTGTAATCGATAGACTATTACAAGAGTGTACAATGGAATCATTAATAAAGAAAGCAACGATTTTCCCCGCGAACAGCCGTATCCCTGGCGCAACCTCCTGAAACAGAACAGTTTGTTACAGTGAGGACTCACCAACTCCTAGTGCCGATCTATGATGAAGAGGACGAGGAAGAAGATATTAAGGAAACACACTCAACTCAAGTTGAGTTTGAACCCCGAGACGAGATTGGCGTTTCCCCATCATCGACTACGTCTTGCATGGAATCTTGCCAGAAGATGTAAAGGAAAGAGAGTCAATCCGGCGAAGAGCACCCAGATTCTACTATAATGCGGAGAATCGAACGCTATACCGCAGGGGGTACGATGGGTTGCTAGCACGTTGCTTATCAACTAAAGAAGCCGAAGAAGTTCTTAGAGAGGCACATGAAGGAGAGTGTGGCGCACACCAACCTGGCCCCAAGCTTTATGACCGCATCAGAAGAATGGGATATTTTTGGCCTTTCATGATGAGTGATGCAATCGCGTATGCCCGAAAGTGTCATGCATGTCAAACACATGCGAATTATATGCATCAACCTCCGGAGCATCTGCATCCTTCGGTTACATCGTGGCCATTTGAGACCTGGGGAATGGATATCGTCGGTCCTATAAATCTCCCGTCAGTCAAAGTTGATCGGTTCATCCTGGCAATTACCGATTACTTCTCCAAATGGGCTGAAGCGGTTCCGCTCAGAGAAGTTAAAATGAGCAACGTCATTGCATTCATCAAGCACCACATCATCTACCGGCATGGTGTCCCGAGACGAATCATACATGACAACGGTCCTCAATTCGTCAGCAACGCCTTCATCAGGTTTTGTGAAAAGTTCAAAATTCAGGACATCTCGTCAACAGCTTACAATCCCACAGCAAATGGATTGGCTTGGCCGAAGCCTTCAACAAGACTATTATAAAGATTTTGTCAAAACTCGTGAAAACTAATAAACGAGACTGGGATGAAAAGCTTGGCGCGGCTCTATGGGCCTATCGGACCACGGTGCGCACACCGACGGGAGCAACCTCGTATTCACTGGTATAAGGATGTGAAGCCGTTCTTCCATTGGAAATCCAGATTCCGTCACTTCGAATTGCCCTCGCGACTCAAATGACGACCGAAGAGCAACATCAGAAGCGCCTT
>NC_033802.1:14031380-14033715 GCF_001876935.1 Asparagus officinalis | reverse complement strand
ACACGGATACGGGATACGTCAAAATCCAAAAAAATAGGATACGGGGATACGACAAGGATTTTTTTAAATTATTATTATATATAGAAAATTTTATAAAATAGGAATGGAGGATGGACTTGAGGAGTCAGAGGAAGGAGGAGTCGGTCGGTCGGCGGGATCGGGTCGGAACAACGGAGCGGTCGGCGGGATCGTGTCGAAACAGCGGAGGTGATCGAATCAAACGGGAGTGAGCTAAGAGATTAAGAGAGGATTAGGGTTAGGGTTAGGTTTTTTTTCTTTCGTTTGAGTCAGCTGAGGATCGAATCAAACGGGAGATTTGAGAAATAGAGATGGGTTTTTTAATCGAACAGTTCGGGTTGGATTTTAACAACCAAACCCGCAACCCGCAATTCGAATGAATCGGCCTTCGACGAATCCGATCCGTGTCCGAGCTCTTTTGACCGTGACCGAGCTTAATTTGATCGTTGATCCGTGTCGGACACGGATTGACCGTATCTGACACGTGTCGTGCACGTGTCGCGATGAATCCGTGTCCGATTCGAGTCGGACACGGATTCGTGGCCTCCGGAGGTAAATTCGTGCTTCAGAGCATTGAAGTCGTAAAGTCAACGAAGGATATTCTTCTGTCACAAAGAAAGTACGTCCTGGATATGCTTTCAGAAACTAGAATGTTAAGATGCAGAAGCAGTGATTTTCTAATGGATGTGAACTCAAGACTACTACCAGATCAAGGGGAGCTTCTTGAAGATATTGGACAGTATAGAAAATTGGTGGAGAAACTGAGTTATCTGACGGTGACCAGACCTAACATCACATTCAGAGTTAGTGTTGTAAGTCAGTTCTTGTCTGCACCAAGAACTACTCACTTGGATGCAGTAATAAGAATTTTGAGGTACTTGAAGAAGGCTCCATGAAGAGAAATTCTCTACTCAGATCAAGGACACACCAGAGTTGCAGGCTTCTCTGATGCAGATTGGGCTGGATGTCTTTTTGATAGGAGATCAACTATTGGATATTGTGTCTTTCTAGGAGGAAATCTAGTGTAATAAAAAAGTAAGAAGTGTTGTATCTTGATCCAGTGCAGAATCAGAATACAGAGCTATGGCAAATGTGACACTAGAGATGGTTTGGATCAGAGACCTATTGACAGAAATTGGTCTCCCTCCAGAATGTCTCATGGATCTATATGATGACAATAAAGTAGCAATTCACATTGCTGAGAATCCCGTGTTTCATAAAAGAACTAACCACATTGAAGTCGACTGTCATGTAATCCGCAAGAAGCTCGAGGATAAAATCATCACGACAAAACATGTATCGCCAGTAGATCAGTTGACAGACATTCTTACAAAACTACTTGGTCGAACACGGGTTGACTTTATTTGTGACAAGCTGGGCATGCATGATATATATGCTCTAGCTTGAGGGGACGTGTTAGAAAAAGAGAGTATTAGTTTAATCTCACATCGCTTGTGAGACTAACTTGTAACTAATCCATCTCTATAAATAAAGTATAGAGTGAGGGGTAACTCTCCAATAATCTCTTTTCTCTCAAAACTTTTAAGTAGAAATTGAAAACTTTAAGGAAGCTAAACAACTATATATGCTATCAGCTGATACCAACGAAGTAGGATGTGTACAGGATCTAGCAAGTGAAAATGCAGTGAGGAACTTCCAACACAACACATCAATTTCAGATATTGTTTTTTTAATCGCTGTTTAAGATGAGATCTTGAAGATTGTCAAACATCCTAACTAAAGCAACATTTATGCTTGAAATTGAGTCTTTTTTTGTAACTGAGACTATTTTATGCAGGGCAATACCAAGTCCATGAGAACAGTGAAAAGTGAGCTTTAGGCAAAACTGATTGAAACCTTCACGCTGCCATCTGCTCATGACTACTATAAATAACCCCGGAAAGAGCAGAACTTATACAGTTACAGGTTTTTTTACATTGATGCCTACAAGCTCCTTAAGCAGAAGCCACATTTCTAACTTCTTTCACTGTCTCCTTTTCTTCCCCTGGTTTGAATTTAAATCTGAATTTCAGCTTTACTATTTTACTTTTACTTATAAAAAGAAAATATGAGTGAGGACAATTGTAGTAATAGAGACTGATAGTAGCTTACAGACACTGCTGTTAAGGATTGAAATTTCTTTGTTATTTTATTTATGGTGTGTGCAAGTTTTCCATTTTGCATCCCTCACTATGCGCCATTTGTTTGCAAAAAATCCTCTTTCCCCTGAGAAGAAAACTCTTCATAATGGAACATGATGCTTCACAAATGATGCAGTCACGCAGTAAGGTTCACAGGATAATGCAGTAGCTAAGAA
>NC_033802.1:14026780-14030380 GCF_001876935.1 Asparagus officinalis | reverse complement strand
TGTTTAAAGGTTTGACCAAAAGGGAGTTTTGAGACGATCCTAACTGTTTAAAGGTTTGATCGTTCAATTGGTGGACCTCTCATTCATGGAACGAATCGAGAGGGGATTTTGGTTGTGGTCCTAACTGTAGTAAGGTTTGACCAAGTGGGGGTTTTGAGACGATCCTAACTGTAGGAAGGTTTGATCGCTCAATTTGTGGACCTCTCGTTCATGGAACGAATCGAGAGGGGATTTTGGCTTTGGTCCTAACTGTTTAAAGGTTTGACCAAATAGGAATTCGAGACGATCCTAACTGTTTTAAAGGTTTGATCGTTCAATTTGTGGACCTCTCGTTCATGGAACGAATCGAGAGGGGATTTTGGCTTTGGTCCTAACTGTTTAAAGGTTTGACCAAGATGGGAATTTGAGACGATCCTAACTGTTTAAAGGTTTGATCGTTCAATTTGTGGACCTCTCGTTCATGGAAGGAATCGAGAGGGGATTTTGGCTTTGGTCCTAACTGTTTAAAGGTTTGACCAAGATGGGAATTTGATACGATCCTAACTGTTTAAAGGTTTGATCGTTCAATTTGTGGACCTCTCGTTCATGGAACGAATCGAGAGGGGATTTTGGCTTTGGTCCTAACTGTTTAAAGGTTTGACCAAGATGGGAATTTGAGACGATCCTAACTGTTTAAAGGTTTGATCGTTCAATTTGTGGACCTCTCGTTCATGGAAGGAATCGAGAGAGGATTTTGGTTTTGGTCCTAACTGTTTAAAGGTTTGACCAAGATGGGAATTTGAGACGATCCTAACTGTTTAAAGGTTTGATAATTCAATTTGTGGACCTCTCGTTCATAAAAGGAATCGAGAGGGGGTTTTGGCTTTGGTCCTAACTGTTTAAAGGTTTGACCAATTGAGGGTTTTGTGAGGGAAGATTAATCTAAAGAAGTGATCGAATCTCATCTCAGCAAAAGAGTATTCGGAAATCACCGTGGGGATGTAGTGTTTATCACTTTGTTTATAATGATCGGGTTATCCCTAAAAAAATTACATATAGCATTCTTCCGAGAACTTCCCGTTACATGAACCATCCACCCCCAGCTTCCTTCGTGAAACTGGGTCTAACATCATACTAAGTTACATAACCGGGTTATCCTTAAGAATATTACATATAAAAATTCTCCAGGAACTTCCCGTCAAGAGTGGGAAACAGTTTAGACTCATATACCTATTGGAGTATCGAGGAGCAGTTTATACTCGTATACTCTTCGGAGTGAGATGGAGAAGCAGTTTATACTCGTATACTCATCGGAGTCAGGGAAAACAATTTATACTCGTGTACCCAATGGAGTAAGGTCGTCTTTAATCGGCTTGTTTCGCCATTATGACGTCGGAGTCAATTAATGCTTGGATCTTGTTTTTGAGTCCAAAGCAAATATTGGTGGGATGAAGAACCCTTCTGTGGTACGCACAATAGTTTGGATCCGTAATTCTCTTAGCTCCCTCCTGATCTTTAATAGGTGGTAGCTCGATTTTGTCATTGGCGAGGAGATATTCTAATATGGCTGGAGCTTCATCCTCTTCGAAAGAATATTCCTTTTGAAACCTCGGATCGAGAGTCGCATTCTCAACGATTGCAGATGTCATTGGTTGGCCTCTCTCAGCTTTCTTTCTTTTAAGAAAGTGCTCAGCTTGTTCACCCCGAGATTTTAACTCCTTTCAAGTTGGATGGCACGACCCCCAGAGCTTCCAGGACATCGATGGAGAGGTTATTGTGGCATGTTTGCAGGATGAACCCCTCTGTAACAGGATCTCTGCAATTCATTGCTTTGTTACGGAAACGTTTGACAAAATTGTCAACTGACTCTCCGTCTTTTTGCTTCTCATCCAGAAGGGTCCCGATTGACACTTCGGTGTCATCATCGAAGAAATTACTGAGGAACAACCTTTCCATGTCATCCCAGCAATTGATGCTCGCGGACCCACGAAGGGTGCCAACGAATGACCGGACCATTAAAGCCTCGTTTCCAGAGATCATGCCCAAGTGAGACTTGAAATAAATCAAGTGCTGAATAGGCGAGTTCTTCCCGTCAAACGGTGTGAAGTTAATCATGTTGAATTTTGCCGGGTACGGTATTGAATTCCATTCTCTTGGATAAGGACATGGAATACCTATCTTTTTCACTTCTTGAGCCGTCATCAAAGCGTTGATTTTGTTTTCAAGCTCTTTCATTTTCTCATCATCGTCTATGTCTTCATTTGAAGGACGTTGAGGAGAATGAGTTAGACCACCCCCTGTAAGAGGTGCCATTGAACCACCCCCAATATCGTTATTGGGAGGGTGTGTTAAACCACCCCCAGCGTTATTGCTATTGGGAGGTGTATCAGCCATAATAACTTCATCCACTTCTGGATCACTGTCATCTGCCACATTCTGAGTGTGGCGGCTGGATTCAGCTCGAATTCGCTGATTGGACTCAGGAGGTTGAGGTTGTTGAGTTAGCAGTTCTCTCATTTGTTGGATAGCCAACGTCATTTCTGTCTTCACTTCGGCTCTAATTTCTTCACGTTGTTTGGCTAGAGCTTCCTGAAGTATTTGAGTGAACTGATCAGCAGTGATTGTGAATACTTCTCTGATTTGTCCTGTGCTAGACATTGTATCATCAGAAGCGATTGCAGAACAAGTGTCCGAGAATTCATCCTCCGAGGACATTCCTTCTTGCATTCTTTTGTAATCTCTGCGTCTGATGGCTCCTAATTGGAGTCGAGACATCCTTTGAGCAATTCTTGGATTGACCTTTCCTCTCGGGGAAAAGTCGGGATTTGAGTCATTTGAATGCCGCTTAGACTTCCTTTTATCAGCCACGTTAATGGTGACTTCAGGGAATTCATCATCTTGGGCAGCTGATTTTGTTTTGCAGAAATGTCTCGGCTTAGGCTTCAACAATACAGAGACTTTTCGTGGGATGGCTTCTCGTTTGAAACAGTCACATTCTGATAATGCTGCTTTAACGAGTCGCGCACAGGAACACCGAGAGTTTATTTCTCGAATAACTCTCTTTCGAAAATTATTCACAACCCCAACTTGATAATACGATTCATCGGTATGATTGCCAAAAAATCGTATCGTCTGTTGGCATGACCTCCCAGGTATGACGATATCATTTGGTGAATGCGTCTTCTTCTGGGGGTGTAAAACCTTGTTGGCATTCTCAGGACAATTTATTTTTGTCCTTGAGCGATCCAAGGTTATGTCAGGAGTCGCACGTTTAGAACCACCCCCTTGTGGGTATGGAGTCTTAACGGGCTCCGAATGCTGATTTTGCATAAGTCCAGACTTCAGAATCCAAACTTGGCGGAGTTTTGGTGATTCTTTGGTCACCGTTTCCTTCCTCCTTTCTCGTCTTTGTTGTAAGAGAGCACGAGCAAGAGCAGCGTTTGCACGATGTTTTTGTATGCGTTCTTTGAGGGTCGAACGAGTCCTTTTGACAATAGTCCATTCCTCCGTCATGAGTTTGGCAGAGATATGAGTGATTGGTCGTTGAGACAACTGAACCACTCGATGTCTCCTCGACTCTAGGTCCGCGTGATAACGAACCCCGTCGGTTTGTTCCAAGGC
>NC_033802.1:14022257-14026108 GCF_001876935.1 Asparagus officinalis | reverse complement strand
CGAGTGCGCGCAACACGAATAATGAGAGTTTTATTTCTCTAATTAACTGCTCCGTTTCGAAAATTATTCATAACCCGCAACTTGATAATTACGATTCATTGGTATGATTGGCCAAAAAATCGATACGTCTGTTGGCAATGAACCCTCAGGTATGACGATGTCTTTTGGTGAATGCGTCTTCTTTCTGAGGGTGTAAAACCTTGTTTGGCATTCTCAGGACAATTTATTGTTGGCCTTTTTGAAGGCGATCCAAGGTTATGTCGGGAGTCGCACGTTTAAAACCACCCCCTTGCGGTATGGAGTCTTAACGGGCTCGCGACGCTGATTTTGGCATAAGTCCAGACTTTGGAACCAAACTTGATCGGAGTTTCGGTGGTTCTTTGTCACCGTTTCTTTCCTCGCTTTCTCGTCTTTGTTGTGAGAGAGCCACGGACAAGAGCTGCGTTTGCACGAACGCTTTTGTAATACCGTTCTTTTGAGGGTCGAACGAGCCCTTTTGACGAGGTGTCCATTCTCCGTCGTGAATTGTGCAGAAACGTAGTAAGTTTGTCGTTGTGTTGAAGCAAACCACTTGTTGTTTCCTCGACTCTAAGTCCGCGTAATAATGAACCTCCGTCGGTTTGTTCAAATGCCTTAGGCTATTTGGCCGAGCACGGCGCTGACGCGTCTTGACGAGCCCTCTTCGTCAGTACCGTGGGATTTGATTCGATCTCTTTAACTAGAATCAGAGTCATTGTGAGCAGAGTGTTGCGAGTAGAATCGCTTAGCAATAATCCCGGAGATGAGTCTCATTTTGTGCCTTCTTTGGCATTAGGTCTTCCTCAAATTATGAGATCCTCTTGTATTTACGAGACAATGAAGATCTTGAAGAGGATGATGAAGAGATATTCTCAAATTTGTTTAGTCGAGAATTCGTATCGACGGCATGAATTCATCTGGAATTCTTGATCGGTCTGCGACGACGGTCTCTGGTGAAGGGCAGCGAGACGCGTTGACTCCCACTGTGGTCGCCAGCTTGTTTTCGTCAAAGTTGGTTTGTCATGGAATCATTATATCTTCGTCGATTACAACAAATTCAAAAGAGAGAGTCTTTTACTAGACTTCTTTTACACACAAAAGGAAAATTAACTCTTCGAGAAACAAACGCAGGATTGTTATTAATGGATCGCTGCCTTGCGTGAAAGAAAATGGTGTGGGATCTTTGCTCTGTGCGGGAAGCGCCTTTTGACTGCGTGGACGCACCAAATCACAGATTCTGATTGAACCGTGAGGGGTTTAATGATTCTTCTTCGTTTATCGAAGTAGAATTGAAGCGACATATTTATGGCGATGTAAGATGTTCATCTTCTAAAGGATCAAGTCAGAGCTTAGAATCTCTACAGGACTGCGGCCATGAAGCTTCTGAGGATGGTTTGTGAAGAAGGAAGACTCTGTCGCTCTTTGCTCTAATTCACCAGAAAACTCAAGTCTCCTACTCTAATCTGCTGCTGGATAATGCTCAGCCCTCTGTCAATGATGGCCATAAGGGGGTATTTATAGCCTCCTTAAGACGATATACTAACAGAAATAAGTCGATCAACAACTGTTCTTTAGGCGCGGCAGTTTTGATGCTCGCGGCGGCTTAAAGGGCGTCGAACCAGTCGACACTGTCGCGGCGCAAAGGAGCCGGCGGCAGTCGACCACTGCCGGCGGCTAAAGGGGCAGTTACATGCAGCGTTCATACGTTTGAACTGTTCTCACCACGACCTTTAACCACTCTTACTTCGTGGTTTAACGTGCCTGTCAGTAGCGTCAGACGTTCTATCTCTGATACCGCCACGTGGACTCAAAATCATCAGATAACTCCTTAAAATGCCTACACATCCTTCCTTAATTGTCGCGGCACCATAGTTGCAGCGGTTAAGCCGGCACCATAGCTGCAGCGGTTAAGCCGCTGGCACCATAGCTGGCGGCTTAGCACGCGGGCAACTATTGATCTGGGCCGCGCCTTACGCCGCGCACTTTGTATCTGCCGCGGCCTTAGCGCGGCAGTCTCTTGGTCTTCCATGCCTTAGCCGTGGCATCTTGGTCTGCCGCGCCTTAGCCGCGGCACTATGTCTTGTCGCGCCTCCATGTGTTGTTTGATGACGTGTATATTCTTCTATGTCATCTTGAGTGGTGTTTGAATGTCTGTAAGCATTTTTTGACGCCTACAAAGGCGTACCAATTTCACCTCACAAAACAAAGACAATCATCTTTTTGAATTATTCTGATTCTGCAAATACAGTAGTTATTCTTTTGTAATATTTTGACTTATTCAAAAAGATGAATCCATGCTCTATTATTTTTCCATAAGACGTTTTAGTTTGAAGAAAGTAAATATCAACGATTAAATTTTTTCTTCCTTGCATTTGTTTTACAGCAAATAAAGTGTTCGGCATGGCAGAATCAAGTGCTATTGGAAATGAAATTGCGGCCAATGCTGAAAATGCTCCTAAACCACTACTCAGAATGAAGTTTTGGACACATCCAATGCATTTACATTGATAAATTTGTGGACACATCCAATGCATTTACTGGAAGTGTTTGTAAACTGGTCTTACGTATTAATTCTTTAATTCTTGTTTGTAAACTGGCCTTTTTTCATACATAAGGAGGCCTAAAGGATGCATTAACTCTTGAATTCTTGTTATGTCTTTTCCTTTCCTGTTGTGATTGTTTTTACGATTATATTTGGTAATCTTTTGTTTAATATAGAATCAATTTGGTGATCACTGTGGCTGCATTTATATTACCTCAAGTTAGTCATCAAAATGAAGACAACCGGGACAATATGATGTTGCAGTGTATTTGTTCAATGTTCGTGTATATTTGTTCAATGTCGCAGTGTAATTATTTGATTAATAATGTATAGTTTATGAAAATTAAGCGAAAGTTTTAGTATAGTCCTTGGTCTTGAGTCTCTGAGATCTATTTAACCCCAACATCCTGCTGTAGTGCATCTATAACCCCAACATCTCTGAAATGACAACAAATTAAGGAATGAAAGCTTAGCAGCAACACACTCGGAAACAAGAGACCAATGTTCGGTAAGCAGTTCCGACCGTCATGCCTGAAGCATATGAACCAATGTGCATGAGGGCATTTCACTTAAAAGCAACAGGATAATATAACATGAGAAATCTCTGTACACATGGATTTTTCAAGTGATATTTCATTGTTTCTATTGCATTCGGCATCACAGGATAGAACTTGCTTCATTATGAAATATCATTTATATCTCATTAAAAAGTATTATGCCATTCGTACAACAAGAAATTCTCAAACAGAGTTGTGTTCTGGATTTATGCTTTTGATTGTTTCATTCTGTCTGGAACTCAGCCTTGATGCAATCCATTTTTCTATGATCAAAATATCGCCTTTTGAGACCTATTAAAGCTCTGAATCTGTAGATTTTCTCCTTCTTCCTGGGCTCATCACAACTGGTTGTAAATGACCACCATTATTCAAGCTCATACTCCGTGTGCATGTAGCTAGTTGCGGCAGCGGTCTTGCTGTTTTGGCTTTCTGATGTTGTCCTGGAGAAGAAAACGTAGTGTGAATAAGGTGTTATAACTACACCAAGGAAAATAAAGTATTCCTCAGTGTTTTGCATCCTCTTCTTCGCAAAATTTCATATATTGATCAGCATCCATCAAAGATTCTAACTCCCCTGAGTTGCTCATCTTGACCTTCATAATCCAACCTTTGTCATATGGACCAGCATTAACCTGATTTAATAACCAAACCAAATGCTTCATCACTAAAGGATTTTAACAAGTAATAAATGTTAAATAAAAACCTGTTATTGTTTTCCTCCCTAATCCCTAAAT
>NC_033802.1:14015749-14021257 GCF_001876935.1 Asparagus officinalis | reverse complement strand
CTCCCGAGTACTGAGCGGCAGTTGAACCTCACATTCTTGAGCTGCAAGTGGTTATTAGCAGCTAATAAAGCTGTCCCCGTGAAGCCGATTGCAGAGTTAGAGGCTGAGGAGGCTTCTCAGGCTTATTCTCGTATGATTTGGGAAAATGCTCGATCACAAAGGGCATGGCACAAGACTCGTCGGATTGACGAAGGGGGAAAGAAGATCTTTCATTCTGCTGATGAAGCTTCAGGCGGAGATCTTGAAGATCACGAGGACTATTCTGAACGAGGTCAGTTTCTTACTCTTTCCTTTTATCTTCCAGAATTATTAAGCCTGACAATGGTTTGATGTTTCAGGGACCACAGCTGACCAAGATGAAGAATTCCGTCCTTCTTCCCAGACGAGACTTTCGATTGTTGCCCCTGCCGCTAGGCGGAGGAGATTAGCCCGCAAGCCGCGTGTAGTTTCACGAGCATCGGATATGGATTTGGCCGGTGACGATCCTGCTAGTGATGGAGGTAACATCTACCCTATAGACCAGCCTCTTGATCATTCAGAACTTTGACTCACACTTTTCCATTTCTATATAGGAGAGCGTGGGGAGAGCGAGATGAGTCCTGATCCCGTTTTTCACGATTCTATATCTTCTGGTGAGCCCGACTCACCACGCCAGGTAGAAAGGCTTGCAGAAGCTGGTGACATTAGGGAGACCGTCGATGTAGGACCCGGTTCGATGAATCCAGGTACATCTACCATTAACAATACACAAAGGAGTTGAATGATTTGGAATTTGTGCATTCCCTGATTGTCTCTATACTTCTTGATCTTTTAGATAATTCGCAGGAGGCAAACGTGGATTTTGGGAATAGAGAGGCTGACGCACCCATAAGAGGTAACTCATTTCTATTGGTCGTAATCTCTTTATTCTCCTTTCGTACTTATATTCTCTTGTGTCAGATTTCTCGACTGATGATTTTGACGAGGAAGGCTTGCTCGTGGACACTCCTATGCTCCACTTTATGTATGGTTCTCCTCAAATTGATGACCAGTTGCCTGGAGATGTATTTCCTGAGTCTACGCTCCCTAAGAATCCCGAGGATGGTTTTTCTGAAGGTACGTAGCTCTTTTCAAGTTAATTATAGGACCAATCAATTTTTGACTAATGCAACTATAATATGATGCATCTGAGAATTCTATTTTGTATTTGACAAGAGCTTTTGTCGAGACTGATCCTGTTGAGCCGGCTGTGGGACCAACTACACCAGTTGATACACCCCCAGCCGTTACACCTCCACCACCCCCAGTGACTCAAGGGGAAGAAGGTATAAATTGAGCAACTGAGGAATGTCATTTATTTCTTCATCAAGGCTTTTGACAGCCATCAACGGATTTGATATGCCTTTACCGACTACCGTTTGAGTCGGGCTAGCATGCGGATTGTCTAAATCCGTTCCGCATGTGACGTTGTGCTAAAGGAATGAACTCCCTTAGACTTGATGCTACGACTTCGAATACGTAGACTTCGCCATTGTCACGGGAATAGGCTACCCGGCAATGTGTGTTAGATGCTGACTTATCCCTACTTAGGCTTCGGGATAAAATTCCCCAGAATCGAACTCTGGTGTTTTTTTCTTCGGAGAAAGACTAAACCGGCGACGCGTGTTAGGCATCGGCATATCCTTTCTTAGGATTCAGGATGAAGTTCCCCATGCATGTAAGACATGGATTCTGGTGTTATTAATAACGACCTGTCACAATGTTGAATATGTGAACGAGTGTTCTTTTTAACAGTTAAGAACTAACCGGCGGCGCAGGTTAAGCGCAGACTTATCCTTGCTTAGGTTTCAGGATAGAATACCCCAGAATCGGACTCTGGTGTCTTTTTCTACGGAAAAAGACTAACCGGCAGCGCGTGTTAAGGTGGGATCTCCACCCCCAGAATCTGGAAAGGTGAAACTAAGAGTGGGATCTCCACTCCGAGAATCGAAAAGATTCGGATAACCCTAACTGTCGGAAGGTTTGATTACCCGATTTGGAAGTGGACCTCTCGTTCATTGGAGGAATCGAGAGGGGATTTTGACTGTGGTCCTAACTGTAAGAAGGTTTGACCAATTGGGAGGTTTGAGACGATCCTAACTGTAGGAAGGTTTGATCGCTCGATTTGAAAGTGGACCTCTCGTTCATTGGAGGAATCGAGAGGGGGATTTTGGTTGTGGTCCTAACTGTAGAAAGGTTTGACCAGGTGACAGATCAAGATTTATTATATCCGGACTCTAACTATGAAAGTGTTGAGTGCACGAACATAGCGTAAGTTTGATTGGATTAAACTTGATCGAATTTGGTGGTCCCACCGTCAATTAGTCTGATCGGTGAGAGATTTAGTGTTCATCACTTTGTTCATATTGATCGGGTTATCCCTAAAAATATTAACATTATTTTGGGAACTTCCCGTTACACGAATTATCCACCTCCAGCTTCCTCTGCGGAACTGATTCGGACATTATTCTCAGTTACCTGAACGGGTTATCCTTAAGAACATAAAAATTCTCCAGGAACTTCCCGTGAAAGAAATGAAACAGTTTAGACTCATATACATGTTGGAGTATCAGGGAGCAGTTTAACCTCTTATACCGGTCGGAGGATTGAGAAACAGTTTATACTCGTATACTCTTTGGAGTTTTAAGAAGCAGTTTATACTCTTATACTTATCGGAGTGGTGCCGTTCTCAACTGGCTTACCTTAGCGTTATGACGCCAGCTTCAACCAAGGTCTGAATGCTATTCTTGAGAGCGAAGTAATCCTTGGTGGTATGAACGATCCTCCTATGGTATGCACAGTACTTTGGGTCTGTAGTGTTGTCAGCTTCCTCCTGATTTGTCATAGGTGGTAGCTTGATCTTGTTGCTTCCAAGGAGGGATTCGAAGATGGCTGGAACGTCTTCGTCCTTGAAGGAATACTCTCTTTGGAGTCTCGGACCCGAAGTCTTTTGCTGCCTTCGGGATTGCTGTTGTGACGTTTGATTAGCACCATCAGCAGCTGCAGGTGCCTTGCCCTTACCGCGAGAGGCGAAGTTTGAGTCCAGAGGATTAGCCGTCGGTAGGTTCCTCTCGGCCTTCTTCCTTCGGAGGAAACGTTCAGCTTGCTCTCCTCGGACTTTCAGATCCTGCCACGTTTTGGACGGTGCTGTGCCCATTGCTTCCAACACGTCCAGCGAAAGGTTGTTGTGGCATGTCTGGAGGATGAACTCCTCTGTGATCGGGTCCCGGCAATTCATCGCCTTGTTCCGGAACCTTTTGACGAAGGTGTCGACTAACTCCCCGTCCTTCTGCTTCTCATCGAGCAATGATCCGATAGATATCTCGGTGTCGTCGTCGAAGAAATTGGCCAGGAATTTGGTCTCCATGTCATCCCAGCTGTTCACGCTTCCTGGCTTGAGGCGGCGGTACCAATCGAAGGCGGCTCCGCGAAGAGTGCCGACGAATGACCGCACCATCAGAGGCTCATTGCCGGAGATAATACCCAAGTGCGATTTGAAATAAATCAAATGCTGAGTGGGGGAACCCTTCCCATCGAACGGCGTGAAGTTGATTAAACTGAACTTCGCCGGATAGGGGATCGATTCCCACTCTCTTGGGTATGGACAGGGAATGCCTGTTTTCTTCGTCTCTTGAGCGGAGATCAATGTGTTGATTTTGCTCTCGAGATCTTTGATCTTCAAGTCTTCACTTGTATCCTCGTTGGCATCCTCGTTACCACCCCCTGCATTGACGGGAGGGTTATTGGCATTGTGAGCTCCATCCCTATCCGTGTGCTCTTCTTCCTGAACAACCTGATTACGGTGACTTGGTTCACCTTGTTGGTTCCTGAACGCCTGGATTTGTTGCTCATGCATCTCTCTCATAGTCTGCATGGCCATCTGCATCTCAAACTTGAAACTTTCTTTCTGTTTAGCCAAAGCGTCTTCAAGCATCACGTCAAATAAGGCAGGTGTTCGAGAGGATCAGATCTCAGATCTACGCAGGCATACTCCGGATCTAAGCTTGGTCTTAGATCCCGAGACTTGGACGATTGTTTCCTTGGTGAATCAATCCTCCCCGGCTATTATTTCCTTTGTGGAATAATACCCGTCGTACTACTTAGATCTGATCGGATCTAGATCTCACGGTGGTCCACGGCAAACAACCCCGGCGCAGGCAAAGAACCCACAAAAGCGAGCGACCGCAAAACAGGAGCTCGTGATTTGTTCGACACAAAAGGAGAAAGTTGTAATTTTCTTTATTTCTTGTGTTATTTGATTTTCGTTGTAACCGGATCTAAAAAAGACCGGATCTTTGTAATCGATAAACTATTACAAGAATTTGCAATGGAATCAATGATGAAGAAAACAACGAATTTCCCCGCGAACAATTGGCATTGTGAGCCTCATTCGCATTTGTGTCCTCATCTTCCAGATGAACCTGGTTACGACGACTTGGCTTGCCTTGCTGGTTCGTCAGTGCTCGGATTTGCTGGTCATGCATTTCTCTCATGTTCTGCATGGCCATCTGCATTTCGAACCTGAAGCTCTCCTGTTGCTTAGCTAAGGCGTCTTCGAGCATCTTGGCCACTTGTTCTGTGCTTATCATGAATGACTCGCAGGGTTGTCCATCGCTGGATACCATATTATCTAATGCGACAGCAGAGCAGGAATCCGATACTTCATCTTCTGACGGTAACCTCGTACGAACCCTACCATAAGTTTCTCGTATGATGGCTCTGGACTGCAGACAGGTCATCCGCCAGGGTACTTCCGGAATCGACTCGGGATTATTCTGTGTCGACGTCCTTTTGCTGGTCATATTGGCGGTGACCCTCGGGAATTCTCCGTCTTCAACCGCCGTTCTTCTTTGTCGGAAACGCCTAGGCCTTGGTTTTGGCGTTTCGCTACTAAGTCTTTCGAAAACCGAAACTCGTTCGGGGACCGCCTTGATGCAGCTGCATTCAGACAATACTGCCCGAATGAGTTTGGAACAGGGGCATTAAGTTTCCAGTCCTCGGGGACTCCTCTTCCTGATTTTCCTCATGCTCCCATCACGATAGTGCTCGTCCGTTTGAAAGTCGGAGCAACCTATCGTGTGTTGGCACGATTTCTCAGGTATAACGTAATCATCATCAGACGATAACATTTCCTTCTGAGAGTGAACTGCCTTCTTTGGGCTCTCAAGAGTCACGCGCCTCGAGACATGCCTTTTTGGGCGTGAATTCTCAGCGGGCTCTTGGACTTCGATGCGCAAATTAGCGCGCGCAGCTGCCTTGAGCTCCTTGTCACGTTGGAGGTGACAGCGACCCCCAGTGTGTTGAGTCGTTCGGGGATTCTTCAGCGGGCCCAAACGTTCCTGAACTGGAACTTTGCCTTTTTCGTCGGGAATTAGACCGAGGCGCTCCAAGACTGACTTCCTTTTCTGGGATGGTCCTGCGGGATCTCCCGGAACAGTTGTGGAAATCATCGGCGGTTTGGATTGATTCGCCGGAAGTTGAACTTTCGAC
>NC_033802.1:14014110-14014986 GCF_001876935.1 Asparagus officinalis | reverse complement strand
TCAAAAAGTTGTAACTCAAGATGACAATTATCTCATTAATGAAGAAAGCTACGGTTTTTCCCGCGAACAGGCATGGGCCGAGCCACCCTGAGGTGGCTCGGTTTCGGCCGAGCCCCTCAGGGTGTTTGGGTTCCGTCGTTTTGTCGTTGTTCCCGTTTTGTCCGTGATTCGGTTGTGCGGTTGATTTGCCTGGACTCGATTTGTTGACCTGATTTGGCAATAAATTCGATTCCTGATTTGGCAGTAAATCCACTTTTGAGTTCGAGTCCGAAATCGATCTTGATTCGGTCGTGATTCATCCGAGTCCGCTCTTGTTTGGATGACTCGTTGACTCCCCGAACCGTTGGCTTGATTCCGCACGCGAATGGATGCATTCCGTTGCTCGCGTGCGATTCGTTGACCTCGTCGCCTCCAAGGAATTTTCCGGACTTATAAGCAATTTTACATGCCTACAGGTTCATCTTCAATTGATGGCTTCGCATGAGATCGAACATCGTCTTCAAGTCCTTGATGTGATCTTCTTTGTTGCGGCTTTTTACAACCAAACCATCAACGTAGCACTCGACTGTTTTCCTGAGATGTTCTTGGAAAATCTTAGTCATTGCTCGTTGGTATGTGGCGCCTGCTGTAGGCATCGAAAATTGCCTATAGGTCTCCACAAACGGTTCAGTGTTAAAGAGCGTGTTTTCGGAGAAAGTTGTTGTATTCATTGTTGTATTCATTACAACTTCAGTCGTTACAATGAAATTAAAAAGATTGTCTTTTTATAAGACCTTTTACACAATGAAAACAAAAAGGTTACAACTCTCTTCAAACAAACGCAAGATCCTGTTTTGCGGTCTCTTGCTTGCGTGGGTCTTTTGCCTGTGACGGGGA
>NC_033802.1:14012684-14013425 GCF_001876935.1 Asparagus officinalis | reverse complement strand
TGAGTTGAGTTTGGCTCGTGTCATTGAGTTGACTTTGAACTACCTCCGCCACATTGTGCTGGCTTAGGGTTTCGGATCACCGTGTGTTGACTTTTTTGTCGCAACGCGTTGACCGGCGTTGACCCTTAGGGTTTCGAATCGTCAAACGTTGATTAGTGTGGACTTTGAATCCTCGAACGTTGACTTTTGTTGCAACACGTTGACTGGCGTTGACCTAGGGTTACGCGTTGGCCGGCGTTGACCCTTAGGGTTTTGGATCGTCGAACTGGCGTTGACCTAGGGTTACGCGTTGGCCGGCGTTGACCCTTAGGGTTTTGGATCGTCGAACGTTGACTTGTGTGGACTTTAAATCCTCGAACGTTGACTTGTGTTGCAACGCGTTGATTGGCGTTGACCTAGGGTTACGCGTTGACCGGCGTTGACCCTTAGGGTTTTAAATCGTCAAACGTTGACTTGTGTTGCAACGCGTTGACTGGCGTTGACCTGGGGTTACGCGTTGACCGGTGTTGACCCTAGGGTTTCGAATCGTCATTAACACAGTTTATACTCGTACGTTTGCTGGAGTATACACAGTTTAAGCTCTTAAGGTATTGGAGCATAGCGGTCTTAAATGTCGGGGCTGCAGGACCAACTGTTAAAGTTGATTCATCTGCATGTGTGGATTTTATCCTGATGTTGTTGGATAATCGAGTCACGAGACCAACTAACAGAGCTGATGCATCAATGACTCGCACTTATAGA
>NC_033802.1:14000840-14011684 GCF_001876935.1 Asparagus officinalis | reverse complement strand
GAGTCATTAATGAAACACGCTGTAATTAATTACCAAAAGCTGTCAAAGACCGTCTTTCACGAAAAAGACCGTCTTTCACGAAAAAGACGGTTCAGTTTCACTGTATGGTGAACCCTGCTTCATCTTCTCTACCCGAACAACTAAACTCCTCACATTCCGACGATTTCTCAACACTTAGGATTTCTTTCAACAGCTCATTACAACTCGAACGAAGACGAACAGCAAGCCTTCGACGATCGAGATGAAGAAAACAAGTCAGAGACTCCAAAACCCTCGTCTTCAAGAAGGGGTAAAACGATTCCAACCATCGTATTAAAAATGTATATTTTTTATCAAAGTTTGTATATTTTTCATAGATTCAGTGAGGAAAAGTTCGAAATTTAGGCATGAATCACTTGCATGTTGTTGAATACTTTTTTATTTTGTTTTTTTAACTTTATAAAATGTTATCGATGCATGTTCTAGTTTAGGGTTTTTATTTTTTACAGTTTCCTTGATCTTGTTTGTATAAGCTAAGTTTTTTTTAATATTTTAAGATGTTTTCATTTGTTCTAAATGGGTAGAGATTAATTTTGGTTGTCTGAATTCTGCAATATGCACTCTAGTTGAATCTCCTCGATTCAGTTGAGTGAATCGAGATTCACTGTGGTGAATCGAGATTCAATACAGTGAATCACGATTCAATACAGTGAATCGTGATTCATTGGATGAATCTCTATTCACTCAAGTGAATCGCTATTTAGTGGAGTCAATTTGTATTCACTCAAACATAGAGAATCTCGATTCACTAATGTGAATCCTTCGTAGAGAATTGAGATTCATATATTGGATGTTCTTACCAGTTACGGAAAAATGATTGCTCTTTAAACTTCAACTTTATCATAATTGTTTGTTTGTTTGTAAAAAATAACAAATATGATCCGAGGCCGAGTATATAGGATGGAAACTTTCCCAAATATGATCCGAGGTCGAGTATATATGATGGAAAAATTATATGCTTTATGTATATTATCAGTGAAATTAAACTGTAACGATAATCAGTTTTTCCTTGTTGTGTTGAGGGATGATACACTGAAACAATGTATGGTATGTCATGAATTTGGTTTCATATCATTGAATCTGGATTCAATTTGCTGAAGCTCGATACATTTTGTTGAATCTGGATTCAATTTGCTGAATCTCAATACATTTGGTTGAATCCACTATAGTGAATCGAGATTCACACAAGTGAATCTCGATTCACTATAGTGAATCTTGATTCACTACATCGATTCAATGGAGTGAATTGAGATTCACTCAAGTGAATCGCGATTTAGTGGAGTGAAACGAGATTCATTTCAGCGAATCGCTATTCACTGGAGTGAATTGCGGTTCAGATTATAATATCTTGATTCAATAATGTGATTCAACATTCATGCTTGCCATGCATTATTCAAAGTCTGGTCTCATTAAAAAAATGAATTGTCATCGGTTTAACAGGTCTACGATCTAGCTCAAGGAACAAGCAAACAGCATGTGTTGGGATTGTTGAGGTATTTACACCTATACCTCAACAGAGGAAAACACGCACTGTGAACATGCCCAGCAGTGACGATGACTTCATCAACCCACCAAATAATCCTGCCGATGAGGAAACATCAAAGCGTACAAGGGATGAAGACAATGAACAGACCCCAAAAAGGATGAAGACGAAAAGGGTTGGTGTACTAAACATCTCTTTTCAATTGAGCGAATCTCTATTCACTGCATTGAATCAAGATTCACTACAGTAAACATCTTGGTGTACTAAACATCTTTAATTTTTTTTGTGTATTCAATGATGGATTATTTGATCTAATTATATTATTTTTCTCACTGGAGAAGGTTGTGAAAAAAAAATATGTGAGGTCCAACATTGACGACGGCCTCGTCAACTCCCCAAATAATCCTGCCGGTGATGAAACATCAAAGCGTAGGAGGGATGAAGACAATGAACAGATCACAAAAGAAAGGAAGAAGATAAAAAAGGTTGGTGTACTAAACATCTTTATTTTTTTTTGGTATTAACTGATGGATAATTCCATCTAATTATATATTTTTTTTTCACTGGAGAAGTTTTTGAAAAAAAAAATGTGAGGTCTGAACCTAAGGAGTTGACTAGGATACGGGTCTCTCCAAAGATATTCTCTGATATGGTTTTGTCACTGTCTGACTCCCAAAAAGAATGGGTGAGACTAGCTGGACTTGGAGGTCTTTTACAATTTGGATTAAAGGAACTGCCACATATGTTGGGGTACCAGATTCTGCAGTCCTTTGACAGTGAATCCGTTGCGCTTAATCTTCCCAGAGGATCAATCAGTATCACAGAGGAAGATGTACATCAAGTGATGGGATTACCTCTGGGCAGGAAGCGTATCCCAGCCTCCAGTATTGGGAAGTCAGCTTTGGTGGATGAATGGAGGGCTCAATTCACAGACAGATTTGGTTGGAAAATTACTCCAGGGGCTGTGTCTGAGAAACTGAAGCAGAGTTCTGATGTTAACCTGTTTTTTAAACTGAATTTCTTGGTTCTCTTTCACAACAGCATGATCCAGTCGCTTAGCAATCCGTATGTCAACCAACGGATTCTAGTACTTGGTGATAATGTTGATCAGTGCTCTCAATACAATTGGTGTTCTTTATTACTTGACTCAATGATAGATAGCATTGGTGTTCTTTCTTGCTTGACTCAATGATAGAAAGCCAATACAAGTGGAAGGTTGACCCGACAAAACAATTCTACACGGGTCCTCTTGCATTCTTGATTGTAAGTCACTTGTATAATATTGATTTATTTTTACATTACTGTAGTTAAAGTAGTTTTACTTGATGATTACTAATTGCTGTGCTTTATTTCTTATCTCCGTCTTTGTAGCTGTTCTATGCCGATCGGGTTCTGTTCAAAGGTAGGAGGTTGGTTGAGAGAACAACCCCTACATTTTTAGGATGGACTGACTTCGCCTTGAAGGAAAGACAGTCAGAGGAAATAAGAACAAATTCATTTGGCAAAGGTGCATTTACAGAGAGGGTTGAACTTCCAGATTCATCTCGAATGCAGAGTGCTACTGGAAACTCTCCTAAAAGTGTTGATACAATTAGAAAGGTTAGCAAATTAAGTTGCAATACTTTGTTTATTCAATTTAATCTCGATTAAGTAGGAGTGAATCTCGATTCATTTAAACTGAATGTCGATTAAGATACATTGAATGTAATCTGGATTCACTACTACTGAATCTTGATTCAAATACATTGAATGTAATCTCAAACTATCGAATCTTGTCTATCGCCATGTTAATGATGTAATGGTGACCAATGTCTGTGATATTCAAAATGCAGGATTGTATTGAGAGGGTTCAACGGAGAGCTGCAGAGCTTGAATCTGCAAAAAATAGATTTGATGCTGAGTGTGAGACAATGAGAAAGCTGTTCCCCAATGACAATGAGCTCTTTCAGATTCAACAGAGAGTTTCAAATGTACTTGTGCAGGGGTGGGAACATCGTGTAAGTACCTGTGACGATGAAACAGCTGTGGGAAACATTGTTGATGATACCCCTAATGTGAATGCTGAGTGTGAGACAATGAGAAAGCTGTTCCCCAATGACAATGAGCTCTTTCAAATTCAACAGAGAGTTTCAAATGTTCTTGTGCAGGGGTGTGGACATCGTGTAAGTACCTGTAACGATGAAACAGCTGAGAGAAACATTGTTGATGATACACCTAACATGAACACAAATGTGAGTAGAGATATGCATGCTTCCCCTGCTGTTGATCCAACATCAGCTGAGATACCACAAACCCAAGTCTCCCCAAATTTTATTCAAGAAGTTGATAAGATTATAGAGACTGTTAGCAAGAAAAAGGATGAAAGACCAGTGAAGCGGAAGCTCAGCGAATGTGGTACCCCACAGACTGAAGAACCTAGTTTTTCTCTTGGCCTAACACAGGATACTGAGAATGAGACAGTGGAAATGGTAGATATTGTTCAGGTTGCTAAACAAGTTGAATCTGAAGTCACTGATGACCCTGTAAAAAGAACTGATAAACAAGCTGAAGATGCTGCTGCAATAGATGAATGTAAAGGTAAGAAAGTTCAGGTGACCGAAAATAAGGGACATGCGGGAAGGGGGAAAGAAAAAAGGATGGTGAAGCCTGCAACGTCTCTTCGGTCACCATGGGTGCAGAGGGTATCTCAGATTACTGCTAGGCAAAGTCAGCTGGAAAGCATCATATGGAATTGGGTGCATAGAGAAGAAGCAAGGCATTCAGGTGATGATTCTGCTGAAGAAGAGAATTTGTGAGTTCTTAAATCTTATTTGATATTTTATTTTTAGGTGTGAGACTCACTGTTTTTAGTATTTTGTCACTTTATTAAATTGAATATTGTTACTGTTTTTTCAGTGAAATGGTTTTTAAGTGGAGACAAATTGAATGTTTCTTACCTGCTTTCAAGACTTTCCTTCCTGCTGATTACATTGAGGCAAATGTAATCAGCATTTGGTCCTATATTTTGAACAGCAGAGAAAATATGAAGTCCGACAATTCTCCACTTAGATTCTTCTGCAATGTTGAGACAACCGTACGTATCTTCCTTTATTTTATTTAAAATAACACTTGAGTTACATCTTATTTAACCAGTTTTATGTTGTACAGTTTTGCAACATTCATCACACAGATGAGGCCAATGATGAATTGAGATACAGTCGGTTTGCTTCCCGTATGGATGAGCAACTTGCTCTGTATCCACATATGAAGTTTAATGAGATTGATATGGTAAATATTTGAAGACCATGTTTTTGTTCTTTAACCCAATTTTAACTATATCTGTAAAATCTCTGATTAAATTTCACAACCATTAGGTCTTCTTCCCCATAAATGCGTTTGAGCATTTCTACATTGTGTGCTATGGGCTAAAGAATCCAAGTATGGAGCTGATTGACAATAGCAAAAACTACCCAGACTACAAGGAAAAATACCAAGGTCGTCCTGAGGGTTTGGTATGTTTTTCCACCTTACGTATGTTCTTTAAATATTTACTGGCAGAATACAGTAATAAGCGAATCAGGATTAACTATAGTGAATCAGGATTAACTATAGTGAATCTGGATTCACTAGAGTCAGAGAATTCCAGATTTGCTAACTCTAGTGAATCTCGATCACTAGAGTTAGTGAACCTGGATTCACATCTTACTATGAATCTCGATTCAATAGAGCTAGTGAATCTGTGTTTCTTACTATGAATCTCGATTCAATAGAGCTAGTGAATCTGTGTTAACATCACGTAATCACGATCCACTAACTATAGCTAATTCTAGTGAATCCAGATTCACTAGTGTGAATTGAGATTCATTAGAGTGAGTCCAGGTGAACTAACTCTATTAAATCCTAGCGATCTAGATGCAATGAATCGTGATTCACTGTCATTAATATTGTTTCCATATAAACAACCAAAACAATTTGTATATTACATTAAACATTACTGTATAATAATTTGGATTAAACATTGAACATTACTGTTATGTGACACTGATTACTTTTGATTAAACAGCACCAGAATTTTGTGAGATATTTGGCACACAAAAAACATCACAAGGCGAATAAAATAAATACATTAACGCCTGACAGACTTGAGATGGAGTGGAGAACAGCCAAAAACAAATTTGACTGTGGTATTTTTGTCATGAGACATATGGAGACCTACATGGGCGGTGGTACAGCAAATTAGAACTCTGGTTTTCATAGAGAGGGTGTAAGTGTTTAGAATATAACTACTGAATCTAATAAGATTTACAGTTAGTCTTTTTGAATTAATAAAATTTAGAATATAAAGCACATCAATTAGCTACTGAATCTTGAACTGAACTTTTATTCATATGGAGCAAAGCCCAACAGCACCATGCTGAAACTGCCAATGTCAAAAAAGAGACGAGGAAGACCACAAGATCTCAAAGAAAATAATATTCTGTAATCACCATAATTTTCAATGTTGAAGTTTACAGTTATTGAGTACATTATCACTTAATGTTATAGAATACTCCAGTTTGTGTTGAACTGCTTTTCTATGTAAATATACTTTATAAGAATAGCTTTATCATAATTTTATTTCTAGATTTGTGAATAGTTTGGATATATGAAAATATTGTGAAGGTATTCAATGCAATTGGAAGAATTTCGATTTAAGCAGAGAAATTGATTTTTAATTCAAGGTTTTATGTAACATAAAATAAATTAATCATACTTATTGTGGATTATATGTATTTAATCTGGAATCACTGTTTCAATATTATCTTAAGTTATTACTAATTTATTTGATTGAATCTAGATTCACTATAGTGAATCTAGATTCAATGCAGTGAATCGAGATTCAATGCAGTGAATCTCGATTCACTACACTGAAAAATTCAGTAAGTCAATATTATCTTAAGTTTTTAGTAATTTATTTGATTGAAAATAGATTCACTATAGTGGATCCATATTCAGTTCAGTGAATCCAGATTCACTATAGTGAATCTATATTCATTATAGTTAATCCAGAATCACTTAAACCGAAATAATTAAATAATTTGATTATTTGATTGATTATAATGAATCCCTATAGTGATATGGAGATTCAATATCAGTGAATCTAGATTCACTACAATGAATCTAGATTCAATATAGTTAGTCCAGAATCACTTAAAACGAATCAAATTTAAACTGATGACTGCATACAACTACTTTATCATTCCTTTTGAAATAATACAACTAATAATAATGGAATTCACATGCTATATGAGTAGATCTCAATTCAATATACTAACATGACACAACGTAACCATGTAATTAATAATCTAGTAAATATATGTAGTTAAGAATTACACAATTCAGCAATTTTAATAAGAAATATATTTCTAAACATGATTTTGAAACGAAATATGACAACTAAGTTAAACATCACTCTGCTGTATTGTTTTCTTTAATGGGCATGTCCGTGCGTCATGGAAATCGATTTTTTTGCACATATTACACAGCCTTGGCACCTTCTTCTTTCGTTGACTAATTGATTTCTCATAATCACCAACAATTCTCCGTCCACACCCCTTGTTTCTACTTTCAATGGGAGGTTTAACGATCACTTCAGCTGGTATTTTTGAGCCCACAAAAAACTCCATTACATTATTTTTGTTCTGTGTGTCAGATTTCCACCTAGATTCACGCAAACTGTGCTTCAACTCCTTCAACTTCCCTTCCAGGTAGTCAAGTCTCTCACCATCTAAACCTGCCAAACTCACACAGGATTGGAAATCATACCATATGTCATTCAACTTGCGATTTGTAACTTCAATTGCATTGCACTGTTCTGATATTTCCTTGAACTGCAATGAATGCCTCATCTCAGCACCTTTTGTCCATCGGTTCACAACAAGATGTCTTGGTATTTTTGTTACATCAGCTTGGTTCAGTGCAAAAAACTATGTCTACATACTATACCCATTTTCTCAAATAGCCTACACGTACATTGCATGTCATTGTTCAAATAAGCGTGATTCACCTAAAATTCAAAAAACAATGTATATTAGCACCGAATAAAAAAAGAAAATGACAAGCGAATGAAATGGTCAATGAATCTCGATTCAGTGGTGTGAATCGAGATTCACTTCGTTGAATCATTTTTATTGTTTCAAAAAACGCTATTAAGTATTACCTCAAATATTTTTCCATGCCTCCTTTTGTCCTTTATGGAAAAAATCTTCACACCATCTTCTTCTGATATACTGTTGATACTCATATCATAACAGGATGACATTATCTCTTTCTGTACCTCATAAAACATTGTTCGAGTGTACAACTCTGCTGCATCCCTCTCCAATAACAATGGCGTGTCCATTCTTGGCATCGACTTTGTTCCTTCATAGTTTAATCTTGCATTTGTATGCCTTTGCTTCTCCATAGCACTCTCGTATCGGAGATAAAATTCTGTCAATGTGTCAGATCTACGGTTGAATTTGTCAAAGAAACTGTTCTCACTCTCTGATATTGATGTAGTACGCAATAAACCAGCCATTGGATCATCAGCATAATAGGCTGGAATCCATGACTCCCGAATGTTATACAGTTCACACAACCATTCATTACTTTCAAGCTTATATTCTTTCATAACATCTTTCCAACCTACTTCAAATGTTGCTGGATCTATATCTATACTCCAAATCAGTGCATTTATCTTCCTCTTGAAATCATCCATCTTCGAAATGCATTTTGCCAACTACAATATAAATATATAACGAAAGATTCAGTATTTATCTAATGAGGATTCATGATATTTATATGTGGGATTCATTACCTTTTGGTTAAATTTCTTCATGATGTGCCACATGCACAAACGGTGACGTGCTTCTGTAAAGACAGTTGGTATAGCTTGCTTCATGGCAGGGCACTGATCTGTAACAATACACTTTGGCTCGCGAATCATGCATTTCATGAATACCTCAAAAATCCAGACATAGTTATCAATGTCCTCTTTAGCTATCAATCCTGCTGCAAATACAACACACTTCTTATAATTGTCGAGACCAGTAAATGGAACAAACTTCATGTTGTACCTATTGTATCACATACAAAAAATATAAGATTCACTATGACATATAATTACAATATTGAAAATCATAAGAGATTAGCTATAAAATCTTACTTGTTTGTGGAATATGTAGAGTCAAATGATATCACATCTCCAAATACATCATAATTTCTTCGGCCCAAAAGATGCGAGTTAATCGACCGCCTTCATCAACTGCATAATCATAGAAAAATCCATCACTCATCTCCTTCTTATCCGTGAACTTCTCGATGATCATTTGAGCATCTCGATCACCAATATAAAGCTTCACATCCCTACTCCAATTTTTAAACTCGGTACACGTAGCACCAACATTAGAATAACTTCCACACAACTCCTTAGCAAAGTTATATGTTTTGTTTGGCCCCATGTTGGCTTTTGCTCCATCAAATACAAGTTTCTTATGTGCGAGACCGAGAACTCTATTTGACTTCAAAAATTGTTTCCCACTACCGGAGACCAAAAAATGAGAATGCTCTTCAACGAATGAGAGAACATTATATCCTTTCAAATCATCAAACTTAAAAACGACTTTAGCTTTGCAACCACATCTACTAGATACAGTTCTCCTTCTCTTTTTCGAACTGCTACTAAAATCCTCATAATCAACATCCATCTTTGATTCATTGCTGCCAGCTCTACTGCAAACAATGTGTTTAAGAAGAACTGTACCGTCGTCATGTTTCTTCTCTGTATGCCGTCTGATCTCAAACCCACTTTTACGTCCATATTCTCGGTAAAACTCTATACCATCCTCTAGTGATCGGAAGCTTTGGTTTATATAAGGTTTAAATTCAGCTTCAACCCGAGGTTTCCAATACATACCACCACCTGGTGATTGAAAAGGAATCGAGCTAACTTCGTCCATTCCATCTTCCCCAAAATCACTGTCCGATACATTTATAACATGTGGTTCCTTTATTTGTTCATAGCTGCCTACATACATGAAAATAAAACATAAATCATATGGCTATGTTTTGATATACTGAATATGGATTCATTACAATTGATCTGGTTTCGCTTGAGTGAATCTAGATTCACTGCATTGAATCCAGATTCACTACAATAAACATGTGAATTAAGTTGAACACGTTCTAGTTGTTAGAGTATACAGTGATTTTCATAATGTATTCACATGTTTAATGTAGTGAATCTGGATTCAATGCATTGAATCCAGATTCACTACAGTAAATATGTGAATACATTATGAAAATCACTGCATACTCTAACAACTAGAACATGTTCAACTGAATTCAAGCTCTATGTGAATACATTATGAAAATCACTGCATACTCTAACAACTAGAACATGTTCAACTGAATTCAAGCTCTCCAACTAAATTTACATAAAATGTTTACGAATGTAAACTCCTAGATAACAAGTCATATGACTAAGTTTTGATATACTGAGTCTGGATCCATTACAATGAATCTAGATTCACTGGAGTGAATCTAGATTCACTGGAGTGAATCTTGATTCCCTGGAGTGAATCTTGATTCACTGCATTGAATTCATGTTATTGCTAATTAATCTGGAGTGAATCTCGATTCACTGCATTGAATCCAAATTCACTACAGTAAACAAGTGAATAAATTATGAAAATCACTGCAGTCTTTAACAATGAATCTCGATTCAATGCAGTGAATCTAGATTAACAACTAGAACGTGTTCAATTGAATTCAAGCTCTCCATTTAAAACTCCAAAAAATATTTAAGAATGTAAGCTCCTATATAATAAGTCATATGACTAAGTATTAAAATACTGAATCTGGATCGATTAAAATGAAAACATGCATGAACCTGCTGACCTGAATTCAAGCTCTCCATTTAAATCTCCATAAAATGTTTAAGAATGGCCAGATAATGGACGATGAACGAAAGAGCTCAAATACGATGAAGGATAGATGAACGAGATAGCTGAAGGACAGATGAACGAGAAAGCTGAAGGACGATGAAGCTGGTTGTGGAGAAAGAGCTGAAGGACGATGAACGAGAGATGCTGGTTGTAGAGTGAGAGGACTGCTGTTCGTGACTGTTGGGTTGCCTGAGCCGTGAGATTGCATGGGGAAATGGAGTACACAATAGACAAGCATTAATTACCTCTCTTTAGGGGCTGTTTATTTTACCTAATTACCCTTATGGAGATTTAATCTCAGCCATTAAATGAATCTAGATCCAATGGAGAGGATTGGTTTTTAGTTTTTAGGATAGTAAGGTTTTTATTTGAACCTC
>NC_033802.1:13978423-13999840 GCF_001876935.1 Asparagus officinalis | reverse complement strand
TCTGCCATGCCTTAGCCGTGGCATCTTGGTCTGCCGCGCCTTAGCCGCGGCACTATGTCTTGTCGCGCCGCCATGTGTTGTTTGATGACGTGTATATTCTTCTATGTCATCTTGAGTGGTGTTTGAATGTCTGTAAGCATTTTTTGACGCCTACAGATACCCCCTCCAAAGTGTCCCAGACTCATCATTTCTTAGAGAGGGGTCTGGGACACTTTGGATATGATAAGCTTTCCCTGCAATCTCTCCAGTGCTTCGTTGAGGAAATAGCGTAGAACGGTTTATGAATAGCTTCAATCCTTGACTTCTTCATCTTTTAGCCTATTCAGTGCTTTGTAGAATAGCTAAAATTCCTCCAGCGCTGCGTTTATTGCGTGGCCGTTGTCGAAGTCTCGAATTAAAACTGCTGTCGAAGAGTTTAAGAAATAGTTTATACTCATATACTATATTGGAGTGTTCGGGAAATAGTTTAACCTCATATACCCGTTGGGAGGTTCAGGTTATCCCTAAGAATATTATGAGTNAGGTACGGGGAATTTTATCCCGAATCCTAAGTAGGGATAAGTCTGCGCCTAACACGCGCTGCCGGTTTAGTCTTTTTTCCGTAGAAAAAGACACCAGAGTTCAATTCTGGGGTATTATATCCTGAAACCTAAGCAGGGATAAGTCTACGCCTAACACGCGTTGCCGGTTAGTTCTTAACCGTCAAAAAGAACACCCGTTCACATATTCAATATTGTGACAGGTTATTATTAATAACACCAAAATCCATGCCTTACACGCATGGGGAATTTCATCCTGAATCCTAAGAAAGGATATGCTGACGCCTAACACGCGTCGCCGGTTTAGTCTTTCTCCGTAAAAAAAGACACCAGAGTTCGATTCTGATAAGTCAGCGTCTAAAACACGTTGCTGGGCAGCCTATTCCCATAACAATGGCAAAGTCTACGTATTCGAAGTCGTAGCATCAAGTCTAAGGGAGTTCATTCCTTTAGCACAACGTTACATGCGGAACGGATTTAGACAATTCGCATGCTAGCCCGATTCAAACGGTAATCTGTAAAGGCTTATCAAACCCGTTGAAGGCTGGGGGTTAGCTAAAAATCCTAAAGTCAACACCTAACACGTGTCGCCGGGTAGCCTATTCCCGTAACAATGGCGAAGTCTATGTATTCATACACGTTGCTGTTTAGTCTTTTCACAGGAGAAAGACGAAGTCTACGTATTCAATATCGTAGCACTAAGAGCGTTAACTCTCTTAGCACAACGTCACATGCGGAACGGATTTAGATAATCCGCATGCTAGCCCGACTCAAACGGTAGTCGGTAAAGGCTCATCAAACCCGTTGATGGCTGAGGGTTTGCCAAAAATCCTATAAATATAAGAGTCACTGACGCATCAGCTTCATTAGTTGGTCTCGTGACTTGAGCATCCAACGACATTCAAAACCCTAGGGTCAACGCCGGACAATCAGCTTTAACAGTTGGTCCTGCAGCCCCAAAATCCTATAAATATAAGAGTCACTGACGCATCAGCTTCATTAGTTGGTCTCGTGACTTGAGCATCCAACGACATTCAAAACCCTAGGGTCAACGCCGGACAACGCGTAACCCTAGGTCAACGCCAGTCAACGCGTTGCAATCAAACAGTCAACGTACGACGTTCGAAACCCTAGGGTCAACGCCGGTCAACGCGTAACCCTTATAAATATTCTTAAGGATAACTCAACAACACTACGCCGGACAACGCGTCGCAAATAAAGACTCAACGCCAACAATCGATGGTCGGCTAAAGATTAGAAAATCAGGAATCGACTTCAAGTTTAAATTTCCGACAACGGTCAGACAATAAATGCAGCACCGGAACTCTTACAGACATTCGACAAAGCACCGAATAGCCTGGAAGATTGAAGGAATCAAGAACGGAAGTCATTCCAAAGTCCCATTACGCCGACTGAAGGTTGGGACAATCATATCCAAAGTATTCCAGACTCTTCTATAAAAGAACGAGGCTGAAATACTTTGGAGGGGGTATCTGTAGGCATATAAAATTGCTTATAGGTCCCTTAGCACAGCTCGGCACAAACCGACGAACCAACGAGGCGACGAGGTTGACGAATCGCACGCAAAGTTTATACTCTTGTACTCTTTGGAGTATTGAGGAACAGTTTATACTCTTGTACTCTTTGGAGTATTGAGGAACAGTTTATACTCTTGTACTCTTTGGAGTATTGAGGAACAGTTTATACTCTTGTACTCTTTGGAGTATTGAGGAACAGTTTATACTCTTGTACTCTTTGGAGTATTGAGGAACAGTTTATACTCTTGTACTCTTTGGAGTATTGAGGAACAGTTTATACTCTTGTACTCTTTGGAGTATTGAGGAACAGTTTATACTCTTGTACTCTTTGGAGTATTGAGGAACAGTTTATACTCTTGTACTCTTTGGAGTATTGAGGAACAGTTTATACTCTTGTACTCTTTGGAGTATTGAGGAACAGTTTATACTCTTGTACTCTTTGGAGTATTGAGGAACAGTTTATACTCTTGTACTCTTTGGAGTATTGAGGAACAGTTTATACTCTTGTACTCTTTGGAGTATTGAGGAACAGTTTATACTCTTGTACTCTTTGGAGTATTGAGGAACAGTTTATACTCTTGTACTCTTTGGAGTATTGAGGAACAGTTTATACTCTTGTACTCTTTGGAGTATTGAGGAACAGTTTATACTCTTGTACTCTTTGGAGTATTGAGGAACAGTTTATACTCTTGTACTCTTTGGAGTATTGAGGAACAGTTTATACTCTTGTACTCTTTGGAGTATTGAGGAACAGTTTATACTCTTGTACTCTTTGGAGTATTGAGGAACAGTTTATACTCTTGTACTCTTTGGAGTATTGAGGAACAGTTTATACTCTTGTACTCTTTGGAGTATTGAGGAACAGTTTATACTCTTGTACTCTTTGGAGTATTGAGGAACAGTTTATACTCTTGTACTCTTTGGAGTATTGAGGAACAGTTTATACTCTTGTACTCTTTGGAGTATTGAGGAACAGTTTATACTCTTGTACTCTTTGGAGTATTGAGGAACAGTTTATACTCTTGTACTCTTTGGAGTATTGAGGAACAGTTTATACTCTTGTACTCTTTGGAGTATTGAGGAACAGTTTATACTCTTGTACTCTTTGGAGTATTGAGGAACAGTTTATACTCTTGTACTCTTTGGAGTATTGAGGAACAGTTTATACTCTTGTACTCTTTGGAGTATTGAGGAACAGTTTATACTCTTGTACTCTTTGGAGTATTGAGGAACAGTTTATACTCTTGTACTCTTTGGAGTATTGAGGAACAGTTTATACTCTTGTACTCTTTGGAGTATTGAGGAACAGTTTATACTCTTGTACTCTTTGGAGTATTGAGGAACAGTTTATACTCTTGTACTCTTTGGAGTATTGAGGAACAGTTTATACTCTTGTACTCTTTGGAGTATTGAGGAACAGTTTATACTCTTGTACTCTTTGGAGTATTGAGGAACAGTTTATACTCTTGTACTCTTTGGAGTATTGAGGAACAGTTTATACTCTTGTACTCTTTGGAGTATTGAGGAACAGTTTATACTCTTGTACTCTTTGGAGTATTGAGGAACAGTTTATACTCTTGTACTCTTTGGAGTATTGAGGAACAGTTTATACTCTTGTACTCTTTGGAGTATTGAGGAACAGTTTATACTCTTGTACTCTTTGGAGTATTGAGGAACAGTTTATACTCTTGTACTCTTTGGAGTATTGAGGAACAGTTTATACTCTTGTACTCTTTGGAGTATTGAGGAACAGTTTATACTCTTGTACTCTTTGGAGTATTGAGGAACAGTTTATACTCTTGTACTCTTTGGAGTATTGAGGAACAGTTTATACTCTTGTACTCTTTGGAGTATTGAGGAACAGTTTATACTCTTGTACTCTTTGGAGTATTGAGGAACAGTTTATACTCTTGTACTCTTTGGAGTATTGAGGAACAGTTTATACTCTTGTACTCTTTGGAGTATTGAGGAACAGTTTATACTCTTGTACTCTTTGGAGTATTGAGGAACAGTTTATACTCTTGTACTCTTTGGAGTATTGAGGAACAGTTTATACTCTTGTACTCTTTGGAGTATTGAGGAACAGTTTATACTCTTGTACTCTTTGGAGTATTGAGGAACAGTTTATACTCTTGTACTCTTTGGAGTATTGAGGAACAGTTTATACTCTTGTACTCTTTGGAGTATTGAGGAACAGTTTATACTCTTGTACTCTTTGGAGTATTGAGGAACAGTTTATACTCTTGTACTCTTTGGAGTATTGAGGAACAGTTTATACTCTTGTACTCTTTGGAGTATTGAGGAACAGTTTATACTCTTGTACTCTTTGGAGTATTGAGGAACAGTTTATACTCTTGTACTCTTTGGAGTATTGAGGAACAGTTTATACTCTTGTACTCTTTGGAGTATTGAGGAACAGTTTATACTCTTGTACTCTTTGGAGTATTGAGGAACAGTTTATACTCTTGTACTCTTTGGAGTATTGAGGAACAGTTTATACTCTTGTACTCTTTGGAGTATTGAGGAACAGTTTATACTCTTGTACTCTTTGGAGTATTGAGGAACAGTTTATACTCTTGTACTCTTTGGAGTATTGAGGAACAGTTTATACTCTTGTACTCTTTGGAGTATTGAGGAACAGTTTATACTCTTGTACTCTTTGGAGTATTGAGGAACAGTTTATACTCTTGTACTCTTTGGAGTATTGAGGAACAGTTTATACTCTTGTACTCTTTGGAGTATTGAGGAACAGTTTATACTCTTGTACTCTTTGGAGTATTGAGGAACAGTTTATACTCTTGTACTCTTTGGAGTATTGAGGAACAGTTTATACTCTTGTACTCTTTGGAGTATTGAGGAACAGTTTATACTCTTGTACTCTTTGGAGTATTGAGGAACAGTTTATACTCTTGTACTCTTTGGAGTATTGAGGAACAGTTTATACTCTTGTACTCTTTGGAGTATTGAGGAACAGTTTATACTCTTGTACTCTTTGGAGTATTGAGGAACAGTTTATACTCTTGTACTCTTTGGAGTATTGAGGAACAGTTTATACTCTTGTACTCTTTGGAGTATTGAGGAACAGTTTATACTCTTGTACTCTTTGGAGTATTGAGGAACAGTTTATACTCTTGTACTCTTTGGAGTATTGAGGAACAGTTTATACTCTTGTACTCTTTGGAGTATTGAGGAACAGTTTATACTCTTGTACTCTTTGGAGTATTGAGGAACAGTTTATACTCTTGTACTCTTTGGAGTATTGAGGAACAGTTTATACTCTTGTACTCTTTGGAGTATTGAGGAACAGTTTATACTCTTGTACTCTTTGGAGTATTGAGGAACAGTTTATACTCTTGTACTCTTTGGAGTATTGAGGAACAGTTTATACTCTTGTACTCTTTGGAGTATTGAGGAACAGTTTATACTCTTGTACTCTTTGGAGTATTGAGGAACAGTTTATACTCTTGTACTCTTTGGAGTATTGAGGAACAGTTTATACTCTTGTACTCTTTGGAGTATTGAGGAACAGTTTATACTCTTGTACTCTTTGGAGTATTGAGGAACAGTTTATACTCTTGTACTCTTTGGAGTATTGAGGAACAGTTTATACTCTTGTACTCTTTGGAGTATTGAGGAACAGTTTATACTCTTGTACTCTTTGGAGTATTGAGGAACAGTTTATACTCTTGTACTCTTTGGAGTATTGAGGAACAGTTTATACTCTTGTACTCTTTGGAGTATTGAGGAACAGTTTATACTCTTGTACTCTTTGGAGTATTGAGGAACAGTTTATACTCTTGTACTCTTTGGAGTATTGAGGAACAGTTTATACTCTTGTACTCTTTGGAGTATTGAGGAACAGTTTATACTCTTGTACTCTTTGGAGTATTGAGGAACAGTTTATACTCTTGTACTCTTTGGAGTATTGAGGAACAGTTTATACTCTTGTACTCTTTGGAGTATTGAGGAACAGTTTATACTCTTGTACTCTTTGGAGTATTGAGGAACAGTTTATACTCTTGTACTCTTTGGAGTATTGAGGAACAGTTTATACTCTTGTACTCTTTGGAGTATTGAGGAACAGTTTATACTCTTGTACTCTTTGGAGTATTGAGGAACAGTTTATACTCTTGTACTCTTTGGAGTATTGAGGAACAGTTTATACTCTTGTACTCTTTGGAGTATTGAGGAACAGTTTATACTCTTGTACTCTTTGGAGTATTGAGGAACAGTTTATACTCTTGTACTCTTTGGAGTATTGAGGAACAGTTTATACTCTTGTACTCTTTGGAGTATTGAGGAACAGTTTATACTCTTGTACTCTTTGGAGTATTGAGGAACAGTTTATACTCTTGTACTCTTTGGAGTATTGAGGAACAGTTTATACTCTTGTACTCTTTGGAGTATTGAGGAACAGTTTATACTCTTGTACTCTTTGGAGTATTGAGGAACAGTTTATACTCTTGTACTCTTTGGAGTATTGAGGAACAGTTTATACTCTTGTACTCTTTGGAGTATTGAGGAACAGTTTATACTCTTGTACTCTTTGGAGTATTGAGGAACAGTTTATACTCTTGTACTCTTTGGAGTATTGAGGAACAGTTTATACTCTTGTACTCTTTGGAGTATTGAGGAACAGTTTATACTCTTGTACTCTTTGGAGTATTGAGGAACAGTTTATACTCTTGTACTCTTTGGAGTATTGAGGAACAGTTTATACTCTTGTACTCTTTGGAGTATTGAGGAACAGTTTATACTCTTGTACTCTTTGGAGTATTGAGGAACAGTTTATACTCTTGTACTCTTTGGAGTATTGAGGAACAGTTTATACTCTTGTACTCTTTGGAGTATTGAGGAACAGTTTATACTCTTGTACTCTTTGGAGTATTGAGGAACAGTTTATACTCTTGTACTCTTTGGAGTATTGAGGAACAGTTTATACTCTTGTACTCTTTGGAGTATTGAGGAACAGTTTATACTCTTGTACTCTTTGGAGTATTGAGGAACAGTTTATACTCTTGTACTCTTTGGAGTATTGAGGAACAGTTTATACTCTTGTACTCTTTGGAGTATTGAGGAACAGTTTATACTCTTGTACTCTTTGGAGTATTGAGGAACAGTTTATACTCTTGTACTCTTTGGAGTATTGAGGAACAGTTTATACTCTTGTACTCTTTGGAGTATTGAGGAACAGTTTATACTCTTGTACTCTTTGGAGTATTGAGGAACAGTTTATACTCTTGTACTCTTTGGAGTATTGAGGAACAGTTTATACTCTTGTACTCTTTGGAGTATTGAGGAACAGTTTATACTCTTGTACTCTTTGGAGTATTGAGGAACAGTTTATACTCTTGTACTCTTTGGAGTATTGAGGAACAGTTTATACTCTTGTACTCTTTGGAGTATTGAGGAACAGTTTATACTCTTGTACTCTTTGGAGTATTGAGGAACAGTTTATACTCTTGTACTCTTTGGAGTATTGAGGAACAGTTTATACTCTTGTACTCTTTGGAGTATTGAGGAACAGTTTATACTCTTGTACTCTTTGGAGTATTGAGGAACAGTTTATACTCTTGTACTCTTTGGAGTATTGAGGAACAGTTTATACTCTTGTACTCTTTGGAGTATTGAGGAACAGTTTATACTCTTGTACTCTTTGGAGTATTGAGGAACAGTTTATACTCTTGTACTCTTTGGAGTATTGAGGAACAGTTTATACTCTTGTACTCTTTGGAGTATTGAGGAACAGTTTATACTCTTGTACTCTTTGGAGTATTGAGGAACAGTTTATACTCTTGTACTCTTTGGAGTATTGAGGAACAGTTTATACTCTTGTACTCTTTGGAGTATTGAGGAACAGTTTATACTCTTGTACTCTTTGGAGTATTGAGGAACAGTTTATACTCTTGTACTCTTTGGAGTATTGAGGAACAGTTTATACTCTTGTACTCTTTGGAGTATTGAGGAACAGTTTATACTCTTGTACTCTTTGGAGTATTGAGGAACAGTTTATACTCTTGTACTCTTTGGAGTATTGAGGAACAGTTTATACTCTTGTACTCTTTGGAGTATTGAGGAACAGTTTATACTCTTGTACTCTTTGGAGTATTGAGGAACAGTTTATACTCTTGTACTCTTTGGAGTATTGAGGAACAGTTTATACTCTTGTACTCTTTGGAGTATTGAGGAACAGTTTATACTCTTGTACTCTTTGGAGTATTGAGGAACAGTTTATACTCTTGTACTCTTTGGAGTATTGAGGAACAGTTTATACTCTTGTACTCTTTGGAGTATTGAGGAACAGTTTATACTCTTGTACTCTTTGGAGTATTGAGGAACAGTTTATACTCTTGTACTCTTTGGAGTATTGAGGAACAGTTTATACTCTTGTACTCTTTGGAGTATTGAGGAACAGTTTATACTCTTGTACTCTTTGGAGTATTGAGGAACAGTTTATACTCTTGTACTCTTTGGAGTATTGAGGAACAGTTTATACTCTTGTACTCTTTGGAGTATTGAGGAACAGTTTATACTCTTGTACTCTTTGGAGTATTGAGGAACAGTTTATACTCTTGTACTCTTTGGAGTATTGAGGAACAGTTTATACTCTTGTACTCTTTGGAGTATTGAGGAACAGTTTATACTCTTGTACTCTTTGGAGTATTGAGGAACAGTTTATACTCTTGTACTCTTTGGAGTATTGAGGAACAGTTTATACTCTTGTACTCTTTGGAGTATTGAGGAACAGTTTATACTCTTGTACTCTTTGGAGTATTGAGGAACAGTTTATACTCTTGTACTCTTTGGAGTATTGAGGAACAGTTTATACTCTTGTACTCTTTGGAGTATTGAGGAACAGTTTATACTCTTGTACTCTTTGGAGTATTGAGGAACAGTTTATACTCTTGTACTCTTTGGAGTATTGAGGAACAGTTTATACTCTTGTACTCTTTGGAGTATTGAGGAACAGTTTATACTCTTGTACTCTTTGGAGTATTGAGGAACAGTTTATACTCTTGTACTCTTTGGAGTATTGAGGAACAGTTTATACTCTTGTACTCTTTGGAGTATTGAGGAACAGTTTATACTCTTGTACTCTTTGGAGTATTGAGGAACAGTTTATACTCTTGTACTCTTTGGAGTATTGAGGAACAGTTTATACTCTTGTACTCTTTGGAGTATTGAGGAACAGTTTATACTCTTGTACTCTTTGGAGTATTGAGGAACAGTTTATACTCTTGTACTCTTTGGAGTATTGAGGAACAGTTTATACTCTTGTACTCTTTGGAGTATTGAGGAACAGTTTATACTCTTGTACTCTTTGGAGTATTGAGGAACAGTTTATACTCTTGTACTCTTTGGAGTATTGAGGAACAGTTTATACTCTTGTACTCTTTGGAGTATTGAGGAACAGTTTATACTCTTGTACTCTTTGGAGTATTGAGGAACAGTTTATACTCTTGTACTCTTTGGAGTATTGAGGAACAGTTTATACTCTTGTACTCTTTGGAGTATTGAGGAACAGTTTATACTCTTGTACTCTTTGGAGTATTGAGGAACAGTTTATACTCTTGTACTCTTTGGAGTATTGAGGAACAGTTTATACTCTTGTACTCTTTGGAGTATTGAGGAACAGTTTATACTCTTGTACTCTTTGGAGTATTGAGGAACAGTTTATACTCTTGTACTCTTTGGAGTATTGAGGAACAGTTTATACTCTTGTACTCTTTGGAGTATTGAGGAACAGTTTATACTCTTGTACTCTTTGGAGTATTGAGGAACAGTTTATACTCTTGTACTCTTTGGAGTATTGAGGAACAGTTTATACTCTTGTACTCTTTGGAGTATTGAGGAACAGTTTATACTCTTGTACTCTTTGGAGTATTGAGGAACAGTTTATACTCTTGTACTCTTTGGAGTATTGAGGAACAGTTTATACTCTTGTACTCTTTGGAGTATTGAGGAACAGTTTATACTCTTGTACTCTTTGGAGTATTGAGGAACAGTTTATACTCTTGTACTCTTTGGAGTATTGAGGAACAGTTTATACTCTTGTACTCTTTGGAGTATTGAGGAACAGTTTATACTCTTGTACTCTTTGGAGTATTGAGGAACAGTTTATACTCTTGTACTCTTTGGAGTATTGAGGAACAGTTTATACTCTTGTACTCTTTGGAGTATTGAGGAACAGTTTATACTCTTGTACTCTTTGGAGTATTGAGGAACAGTTTATACTCTTGTACTCTTTGGAGTATTGAGGAACAGTTTATACTCTTGTACTCTTTGGAGTATTGAGGAACAGTTTATACTCTTGTACTCTTTGGAGTATTGAGGAACAGTTTATACTCTTGTACTCTTTGGAGTATTGAGGAACAGTTTATACTCTTGTACTCTTTGGAGTATTGAGGAACAGTTTATACTCTTGTACTCTTTGGAGTATTGAGGAACAGTTTATACTCTTGTACTCTTTGGAGTATTGAGGAACAGTTTATACTCTTGTACTCTTTGGAGTATTGAGGAACAGTTTATACTCTTGTACTCTTTGGAGTATTGAGGAACAGTTTATACTCTTGTACTCTTTGGAGTATTGAGGAACAGTTTATACTCTTGTACTCTTTGGAGTATTGAGGAACAGTTTATACTCTTGTACTCTTTGGAGTATTGAGGAACAGTTTATACTCTTGTACTCTTTGGAGTATTGAGGAACAGTTTATACTCTTGTACTCTTTGGAGTATTGAGGAACAGTTTATACTCTTGTACTCTTTGGAGTATTGAGGAACAGTTTATACTCTTGTACTCTTTGGAGTATTGAGGAACAGTTTATACTCTTGTACTCTTTGGAGTATTGAGGAACAGTTTATACTCTTGTACTCTTTGGAGTATTGAGGAACAGTTTATACTCTTGTACTCTTTGGAGTATTGAGGAACAGTTTATACTCTTGTACTCTTTGGAGTATTGAGGAACAGTTTATACTCTTGTACTCTTTGGAGTATTGAGGAACAGTTTATACTCTTGTACTCTTTGGAGTATTGAGGAACAGTTTATACTCTTGTACTCTTTGGAGTATTGAGGAACAGTTTATACTCTTGTACTCTTTGGAGTATTGAGGAACAGTTTATACTCTTGTACTCTTTGGAGTATTGAGGAACAGTTTATACTCTTGTACTCTTTGGAGTATTGAGGAACAGTTTATACTCTTGTACTCTTTGGAGTATTGAGGAACAGTTTATACTCTTGTACTCTTTGGAGTATTGAGGAACAGTTTATACTCTTGTACTCTTTGGAGTATTGAGGAACAGTTTATACTCTTGTACTCTTTGGAGTATTGAGGAACAGTTTATACTCTTGTACTCTTTGGAGTATTGAGGAACAGTTTATACTCTTGTACTCTTTGGAGTATTGAGGAACAGTTTATACTCTTGTACTCTTTGGAGTATTGAGGAACAGTTTATACTCTTGTACTCTTTGGAGTATTGAGGAACAGTTTATACTCTTGTACTCTTTGGAGTATTGAGGAACAGTTTATACTCTTGTACTCTTTGGAGTATTGAGGAACAGTTTATACTCTTGTACTCTTTGGAGTATTGAGGAACAGTTTATACTCTTGTACTCTTTGGAGTATTGAGGAACAGTTTATACTCTTGTACTCTTTGGAGTATTGAGGAACAGTTTATACTCTTGTACTCTTTGGAGTATTGAGGAACAGTTTATACTCTTGTACTCTTTGGAGTATTGAGGAACAGTTTATACTCTTGTACTCTTTGGAGTATTGAGGAACAGTTTATACTCTTGTACTCTTTGGAGTATTGAGGAACAGTTTATACTCTTGTACTCTTTGGAGTATTGAGGAACAGTTTATACTCTTGTACTCTTTGGAGTATTGAGGAACAGTTTATACTCTTGTACTCTTTGGAGTATTGAGGAACAGTTTATACTCTTGTACTCTTTGGAGTATTGAGGAACAGTTTATACTCTTGTACTCTTTGGAGTATTGAGGAACAGTTTATACTCTTGTACTCTTTGGAGTATTGAGGAACAGTTTATACTCTTGTACTCTTTGGAGTATTGAGGAACAGTTTATACTCTTGTACTCTTTGGAGTATTGAGGAACAGTTTATACTCTTGTACTCTTTGGAGTATTGAGGAACAGTTTATACTCTTGTACTCTTTGGAGTATTGAGGAACAGTTTATACTCTTGTACTCTTTGGAGTATTGAGGAACAGTTTATACTCTTGTACTCTTTGGAGTATTGAGGAACAGTTTATACTCTTGTACTCTTTGGAGTATTGAGGAACAGTTTATACTCTTGTACTCTTTGGAGTATTGAGGAACAGTTTATACTCTTGTACTCTTTGGAGTATTGAGGAACAGTTTATACTCTTGTACTCTTTGGAGTATTGAGGAACAGTTTATACTCTTGTACTCTTTGGAGTATTGAGGAACAGTTTATACTCTTGTACTCTTTGGAGTATTGAGGAACAGTTTATACTCTTGTACTCTTTGGAGTATTGAGGAACAGTTTATACTCTTGTACTCTTTGGAGTATTGAGGAACAGTTTATACTCTTGTACTCTTTGGAGTATTGAGGAACAGTTTATACTCTTGTACTCTTTGGAGTATTGAGGAACAGTTTATACTCTTGTACTCTTTGGAGTATTGAGGAACAGTTTATACTCTTGTACTCTTTGGAGTATTGAGGAACAGTTTATACTCTTGTACTCTTTGGAGTATTGAGGAACAGTTTATACTCTTGTACTCTTTGGAGTATTGAGGAACAGTTTATACTCTTGTACTCTTTGGAGTATTGAGGAACAGTTTATACTCTTGTACTCTTTGGAGTATTGAGGAACAGTTTATACTCTTGTACTCTTTGGAGTATTGAGGAACAGTTTATACTCTTGTACTCTTTGGAGTATTGAGGAACAGTTTATACTCTTGTACTCTTTGGAGTATTGAGGAACAGTTTATACTCTTGTACTCTTTGGAGTATTGAGGAACAGTTTATACTCTTGTACTCTTTGGAGTATTGAGGAACAGTTTATACTCTTGTACTCTTTGGAGTATTGAGGAACAGTTTATACTCTTGTACTCTTTGGAGTATTGAGGAACAGTTTATACTCTTGTACTCTTTGGAGTATTGAGGAACAGTTTATACTCTTGTACTCTTTGGAGTATTGAGGAACAGTTTATACTCTTGTACTCTTTGGAGTATTGAGGAACAGTTTATACTCTTGTACTCTTTGGAGTATTGAGGAACAGTTTATACTCTTGTACTCTTTGGAGTATTGAGGAACAGTTTATACTCTTGTACTCTTTGGAGTATTGAGGAACAGTTTATACTCTTGTACTCTTTGGAGTATTGAGGAACAGTTTATACTCTTGTACTCTTTGGAGTATTGAGGAACAGTTTATACTCTTGTACTCTTTGGAGTATTGAGGAACAGTTTATACTCTTGTACTCTTTGGAGTATTGAGGAACAGTTTATACTCTTGTACTCTTTGGAGTATTGAGGAACAGTTTATACTCTTGTACTCTTTGGAGTATTGAGGAACAGTTTATACTCTTGTACTCTTTGGAGTATTGAGGAACAGTTTATACTCTTGTACTCTTTGGAGTATTGAGGAACAGTTTATACTCTTGTACTCTTTGGAGTATTGAGGAACAGTTTATACTCTTGTACTCTTTGGAGTATTGAGGAACAGTTTATACTCTTGTACTCTTTGGAGTATTGAGGAACAGTTTATACTCTTGTACTCTTTGGAGTATTGAGGAACAGTTTATACTCTTGTACTCTTTGGAGTATTGAGGAACAGTTTATACTCTTGTACTCTTTGGAGTATTGAGGAACAGTTTATACTCTTGTACTCTTTGGAGTATTGAGGAACAGTTTATACTCTTGTACTCTTTGGAGTATTGAGGAACAGTTTATACTCTTGTACTCTTTGGAGTATTGAGGAACAGTTTATACTCTTGTACTCTTTGGAGTATTGAGGAACAGTTTATACTCTTGTACTCTTTGGAGTATTGAGGAACAGTTTATACTCTTGTACTCTTTGGAGTATTGAGGAACAGTTTATACTCTTGTACTCTTTGGAGTATTGAGGAACAGTTTATACTCTTGTACTCTTTGGAGTATTGAGGAACAGTTTATACTCTTGTACTCTTTGGAGTATTGAGGAACAGTTTATACTCTTGTACTCTTTGGAGTATTGAGGAACAGTTTATACTCTTGTACTCTTTGGAGTATTGAGGAACAGTTTATACTCTTGTACTCTTTGGAGTATTGAGGAACAGTTTATACTCTTGTACTCTTTGGAGTATTGAGGAACAGTTTATACTCTTGTACTCTTTGGAGTATTGAGGAACAGTTTATACTCTTGTACTCTTTGGAGTATTGAGGAACAGTTTATACTCTTGTACTCTTTGGAGTATTGAGGAACAGTTTATACTCTTGTACTCTTTGGAGTATTGAGGAACAGTTTATACTCTTGTACTCTTTGGAGTATTGAGGAACAGTTTATACTCTTGTACTCTTTGGAGTATTGAGGAACAGTTTATACTCTTGTACTCTTTGGAGTATTGAGGAACAGTTTATACTCTTGTACTCTTTGGAGTATTGAGGAACAGTTTATACTCTTGTACTCTTTGGAGTATTGAGGAACAGTTTATACTCTTGTACTCTTTGGAGTATTGAGGAACAGTTTATACTCTTGTACTCTTTGGAGTATTGAGGAACAGTTTATACTCTTGTACTCTTTGGAGTATTGAGGAACAGTTTATACTCTTGTACTCTTTGGAGTATTGAGGAACAGTTTATACTCTTGTACTCTTTGGAGTATTGAGGAACAGTTTATACTCTTGTACTCTTTGGAGTATTGAGGAACAGTTTATACTCTTGTACTCTTTGGAGTATTGAGGAACAGTTTATACTCTTGTACTCTTTGGAGTATTGAGGAACAGTTTATACTCTTGTACTCTTTGGAGTATTGAGGAACAGTTTATACTCTTGTACTCTTTGGAGTATTGAGGAACAGTTTATACTCTTGTACTCTTTGGAGTATTGAGGAACAGTTTATACTCTTGTACTCTTTGGAGTATTGAGGAACAGTTTATACTCTTGTACTCTTTGGAGTATTGAGGAACAGTTTATACTCTTGTACTCTTTGGAGTATTGAGGAACAGTTTATACTCTTGTACTCTTTGGAGTATTGAGGAACAGTTTATACTCTTGTACTCTTTGGAGTATTGAGGAACAGTTTATACTCTTGTACTCTTTGGAGTATTGAGGAACAGTTTATACTCTTGTACTCTTTGGAGTATTGAGGAACAGTTTATACTCTTGTACTCTTTGGAGTATTGAGGAACAGTTTATACTCTTGTACTCTTTGGAGTATTGAGGAACAGTTTATACTCTTGTACTCTTTGGAGTATTGAGGAACAGTTTATACTCTTGTACTCTTTGGAGTATTGAGGAACAGTTTATACTCTTGTACTCTTTGGAGTATTGAGGAACAGTTTATACTCTTGTACTCTTTGGAGTATTGAGGAACAGTTTATACTCTTGTACTCTTTGGAGTATTGAGGAACAGTTTATACTCTTGTACTCTTTGGAGTATTGAGGAACAGTTTATACTCTTGTACTCTTTGGAGTATTGAGGAACAGTTTATACTCTTGTACTCTTTGGAGTATTGAGGAACAGTTTATACTCTTGTACTCTTTGGAGTATTGAGGAACAGTTTATACTCTTGTACTCTTTGGAGTATTGAGGAACAGTTTATACTCTTGTACTCTTTGGAGTATTGAGGAACAGTTTATACTCTTGTACTCTTTGGAGTATTGAGGAACAGTTTATACTCTTGTACTCTTTGGAGTATTGAGGAACAGTTTATACTCTTGTACTCTTTGGAGTATTGAGGAACAGTTTATACTCTTGTACTCTTTGGAGTATTGAGGAACAGTTTATACTCTTGTACTCTTTGGAGTATTGAGGAACAGTTTATACTCTTGTACTCTTTGGAGTATTGAGGAACAGTTTATACTCTTGTACTCTTTGGAGTATTGAGGAACAGTTTATACTCTTGTACTCTTTGGAGTATTGAGGAACAGTTTATACTCTTGTACTCTTTGGAGTATTGAGGAACAGTTTATACTCTTGTACTCTTTGGAGTATTGAGGAACAGTTTATACTCTTGTACTCTTTGGAGTATTGAGGAACAGTTTATACTCTTGTACTCTTTGGAGTATTGAGGAACAGTTTATACTCTTGTACTCTTTGGAGTATTGAGGAACAGTTTATACTCTTGTACTCTTTGGAGTATTGAGGAACAGTTTATACTCTTGTACTCTTTGGAGTATTGAGGAACAGTTTATACTCTTGTACTCTTTGGAGTATTGAGGAACAGTTTATACTCTTGTACTCTTTGGAGTATTGAGGAACAGTTTATACTCTTGTACTCTTTGGAGTATTGAGGAACAGTTTATACTCTTGTACTCTTTGGAGTATTGAGGAACAGTTTATACTCTTGTACTCTTTGGAGTATTGAGGAACAGTTTATACTCTTGTACTCTTTGGAGTATTGAGGAACAGTTTATACTCTTGTACTCTTTGGAGTATTGAGGAACAGTTTATACTCTTGTACTCTTTGGAGTATTGAGGAACAGTTTATACTCTTGTACTCTTTGGAGTATTGAGGAACAGTTTATACTCTTGTACTCTTTGGAGTATTGAGGAACAGTTTATACTCTTGTACTCTTTGGAGTATTGAGGAACAGTTTATACTCTTGTACTCTTTGGAGTATTGAGGAACAGTTTATACTCTTGTACTCTTTGGAGTATTGAGGAACAGTTTATACTCTTGTACTCTTTGGAGTATTGAGGAACAGTTTATACTCTTGTACTCTTTGGAGTATTGAGGAACAGTTTATACTCTTGTACTCTTTGGAGTATTGAGGAACAGTTTATACTCTTGTACTCTTTGGAGTATTGAGGAACAGTTTATACTCTTGTACTCTTTGGAGTATTGAGGAACAGTTTATACTCTTGTACTCTTTGGAGTATTGAGGAACAGTTTATACTCTTGTACTCTTTGGAGTATTGAGGAACAGTTTATACTCTTGTACTCTTTGGAGTATTGAGGAACAGTTTATACTCTTGTACTCTTTGGAGTATTGAGGAACAGTTTATACTCTTGTACTCTTTGGAGTATTGAGGAACAGTTTATACTCTTGTACTCTTTGGAGTATTGAGGAACAGTTTATACTCTTGTACTCTTTGGAGTATTGAGGAACAGTTTATACTCTTGTACTCTTTGGAGTATTGAGGAACAGTTTATACTCTTGTACTCTTTGGAGTATTGAGGAACAGTTTATACTCTTGTACTCTTTGGAGTATTGAGGAACAGTTTATACTCTTGTACTCTTTGGAGTATTGAGGAACAGTTTATACTCTTGTACTCTTTGGAGTATTGAGGAACAGTTTATACTCTTGTACTCTTTGGAGTATTGAGGAACAGTTTATACTCTTGTACTCTTTGGAGTATTGAGGAACAGTTTATACTCTTGTACTCTTTGGAGTATTGAGGAACAGTTTATACTCTTGTACTCTTTGGAGTATTGAGGAACAGTTTATACTCTTGTACTCTTTGGAGTATTGAGGAACAGTTTATACTCTTGTACTCTTTGGAGTATTGAGGAACAGTTTATACTCTTGTACTCTTTGGAGTATTGAGGAACAGTTTATACTCTTGTACTCTTTGGAGTATTGAGGAACAGTTTATACTCTTGTACTCTTTGGAGTATTGAGGAACAGTTTATACTCTTGTACTCTTTGGAGTATTGAGGAACAGTTTATACTCTTGTACTCTTTGGAGTATTGAGGAACAGTTTATACTCTTGTACTCTTTGGAGTATTGAGGAACAGTTTATACTCTTGTACTCTTTGGAGTATTGAGGAACAGTTTATACTCTTGTACTCTTTGGAGTATTGAGGAACAGTTTATACTCTTGTACTCTTTGGAGTATTGAGGAACAGTTTATACTCTTGTACTCTTTGGAGTATTGAGGAACAGTTTATACTCTTGTACTCTTTGGAGTATTGAGGAACAGTTTATACTCTTGTACTCTTTGGAGTATTGAGGAACAGTTTATACTCTTGTACTCTTTGGAGTATTGAGGAACAGTTTATACTCTTGTACTCTTTGGAGTATTGAGGAACAGTTTATACTCTTGTACTCTTTGGAGTATTGAGGAACAGTTTATACTCTTGTACTCTTTGGAGTATTGAGGAACAGTTTATACTCTTGTACTCTTTGGAGTATTGAGGAACAGTTTATACTCTTGTACTCTTTGGAGTATTGAGGAACAGTTTATACTCTTGTACTCTTTGGAGTATTGAGGAACAGTTTATACTCTTGTACTCTTTGGAGTATTGAGGAACAGTTTATACTCTTGTACTCTTTGGAGTATTGAGGAACAGTTTATACTCTTGTACTCTTTGGAGTATTGAGGAACAGTTTATACTCTTGTACTCTTTGGAGTATTGAGGAACAGTTTATACTCTTGTACTCTTTGGAGTATTGAGGAACAGTTTATACTCTTGTACTCTTTGGAGTATTGAGGAACAGTTTATACTCTTGTACTCTTTGGAGTATTGAGGAACAGTTTATACTCTTGTACTCTTTGGAGTATTGAGGAACAGTTTATACTCTTGTACTCTTTGGAGTATTGAGGAACAGTTTATACTCTTGTACTCTTTGGAGTATTGAGGAACAGTTTATACTCTTGTACTCTTTGGAGTATTGAGGAACAGTTTATACTCTTGTACTCTTTGGAGTATTGAGGAACAGTTTATACTCTTGTACTCTTTGGAGTATTGAGGAACAGTTTATACTCTTGTACTCTTTGGAGTATTGAGGAACAGTTTATACTCTTGTACTCTTTGGAGTATTGAGGAACAGTTTATACTCTTGTACTCTTTGGAGTATTGAGGAACAGTTTATACTCTTGTACTCTTTGGAGTATTGAGGAACAGTTTATACTCTTGTACTCTTTGGAGTATTGAGGAACAGTTTATACTCTTGTACTCTTTGGAGTATTGAGGAACAGTTTATACTCTTGTACTCTTTGGAGTATTGAGGAACAGTTTATACTCTTGTACTCTTTGGAGTATTGAGGAACAGTTTATACTCTTGTACTCTTTGGAGTATTTAAGGAGCAGTTTATACTCTTATACTTGTCGGAGTCTTGCCGTTTTCAATCGGCTTACCCTAGCGTTATAACGCCGGCTTCAACCAAGGTCTGGATGCTATTCTTGAGAGCAAAGCATTCCTTGGTGGGGTGGAGGATCCTTCTGTGGTACTCGCAGTACGTTGGATCCGCAGAATCGCCATCTTCCTCTTGATGCGTGATGGGCGGGAGTTTGATTTTGTTGTTTTCGAGAAGGGTCTCGAAAATAGCTGGAACGTCTTCGTCTTTGAACGAGTACTCGTTTTGGAGCTCCTCGTCTGAATTCTCCTGTTGTTCCCAGGACTGCTGTTGTGACGTTTGATCATCGTCAATAACTGCTGCAGGTACGTCCTCTTCATCATGAGGTACGAGATCCGAATCCGGAGGATTAACCATCGGTTGGTTTCTCTCGATCTTCCGCCTTCTGATGAAGCGTTCAGCTTGTTCTCCTCGAGCCTTCAACTCTTTCCAGGTATTGAGCGGCTCTATTCCCATCACGTCCAAGATGTTAATGGACAAGTTGTTCTGACAAGTCTGCAAGAGGAATTCCTCCGTGACGGGATCCCTGCAGTTCATTGCCTGATTGCGGAAGCGTTTGATGAAGGTATCCACCGACTCTCCGCCTTTTTGTTTCTCGTCGAAGAGTGTCCTGATCGACACCTCGGTGTCATCATCGAAGAAATGGGCGAGAAACATGCTTTCCAAGTCTTCCCAGCTGTTGATGCTTCCGGGCTTGAGACGGCGGTACCAATCGAAGGCGGGCCCGCGAAGGGTACCAACGAATGACCGAACCATCAAAGGCTCGTTGCCAGAGATTACCCCCAAGTGGGACTTGAAGTAGATTAGATGCTGAGTGGGCGAGCCCTCCCCGCCGAACGGCGTGAAGTTGATCAGGTTGAACTTCGCCGGATACGGGATGCGTTCTGGGTGCGACGATTGGACTCAACTAGCTGGTTTGACAAAGCTCGGATTCGTTGATCGTGCATTTGTCTCATCTCTTGCATAGCCATTTCCATTTCAAACTTGAAGATTTCCTTCTGTTTAGCCAGGGCCTCTTCAATGATTTTGGCTATCTGCTCGGTGTTGGCCACTGATTTGACAAAGCTCGGATTCGTTGGTCGTGCATTTGTCTCATCTCCTGCATAGCCATTTCCATTTCGAATTTGAAGATTTCCTTCTGCTTAGCCAGGGCCTCTTCAATGATTTTGGCTATCTGTTCGGTGTTGGCCATGCACACCTCTCGAGCTTGCCCTATGCTAGACGTTGTGTCGTCAGAGGCGAGCGGAATGAGAACTTCTGCTTAGCCAGGGCCTCTTCAATGATTTTGGCTATCTGCTCGGTGTTGGCCATGCACACCTCTCGAGCTTGCCCTATGCTAGACGTTGTATCGTCGGAGGCGAGCGCTGAATGAGAATCTGAGAACTCATCATCGGAATGGACTCCTTCATGGACCCCATGGTCATTGTTATATCCGACGGTTCCTAGCCGAAGCTGAGCTATTCCCGAATCGACCCTGCTTCCCAAAGAGAAATTAGGGTCGGAATCACCTGAAATGATTGGGGATTTTCCCTTGTTGACCATGTTGATAGTCACTTCTAGGGGTTCATCATCTCGAGCAATCGATCCTCTTTGGTGGGAACGCCTTGATTTGGGCTTCGTCGTTCCATCGGAGATTCTCTCGGATATCGAGACCCTCTGTGGAGCGGTCTTGGGGCAGCTACAGGCTGATAATACTGCCCTGATAAGTTTGGTACACGGACAGTGAGAATCCGCTTCCCGGGTGTTTCTCTTTTGAGATTCATTCGCACCCCCAGCCTGATAGTACAACTCACTGACTTTGCAGTCGGAGTAACCTATCGGCTGCTCACAGGGGTTCTCAGGTATAACGCATTCGTCTGTCCGACGCGTCTTCTTCTGAGTAGACTTTGCCTTGTTGGCCTTTGCAAGAGTCGCACGTTTGGATTCACTCCTTCGTGAGGGTGAAACCTTAACGGGCTCTTGGTCTTTTGCACACACCGCCGAGCTGGCCATTGTAGGAATCCATTTGTTAGGAGGTCGCGTACGACCCCCAGTCCGGGTATTGGCTTGCGGCTCGTTTGATGATCTCGAGCT